>NC_056745.1:1458731535-1458836535 GCF_019279795.1 Protopterus annectens | reverse complement strand
GTGGTTAACCATGTCAAAGGCTTTTGATAGGTCAATAAATAATACAGAGGAATATAAGTTATTGTTACGATTTTTATTTATGGAATCAGTAAAGGATAGTAGGGCAGTTGATGTACTGTGGAATGGCCTAAAACCATGTTGGCAGTTTGCTAGTAGGTTATTTTGTAATAAGTGGTTAAGTAGCTGTTTGTGAATACATTTTTCCATTATCTTAGCTAATGGGGACAGTAGGGCAATAGGGCGATAGTTAGAAAGTTCAGTAGATTGTCCTCCTTTATGTAGAGGGATGATATGGGATATCTTCCATAGAGCAGGGATTTTGCCCTCAGAGACAGATCTGTTAATAAGGATAGAGATGGGATAGTCTACGGCTTTAGCGGCTATTTTTAGGTATTCAGATGGGAGTTGGTCAGCAGAAGGGGTGCAAGGCTTCAATTTTTGAAGTAGCTTACAGATGAAAGATGTAGATACAGGTTGTATTTGAAAGGTAGGTATAGAAGTATTGCAGATATTTGGTTGTGAAGCAGTGAGAGGAGGTAGAGAATTGGCCAGGGTTTGAATGGCTTCTGTAAAGTAGTTATTGAAGGCATCAGGGATCAGGTTGGAGTTGTTACTATTGAAACCGGTTGGGTTTGGAGTGGTGGTGTGGCCTGGTTGAAGAAGTTTGTTTATCCCACTCCAGAATTTTTGTGGGGTTTGTTGATTGGTCTGTTGGAGGCCGAGGTAGTTATCTTTTTTGTCTCTAAGAATATCTCTTTTGGTGGAATTTCTTAGTTGTTTAAATTGGAGGTGGGTTGTTGGACATTTGGTAGATCTCCAATTAGCCCATATTTTATTTCTGAAGTGTATCTTTTGCCTGGTTTGTTTTGTGAGCCACGGGGCACATTTGTTTTTTATTCTAGTTGAGTGATAAGGGGCATGGGAGTCTAGGATATTAAGAAACTTAGTGTTGAAGTAAGTAACTGCTTCGTCTAGTTCTAGATAGGTTAGTGGTGACCAGTCACAAGCTTGCAATTCGGTTAAGAAGCTGTCTGGGTTAAAACTTTTTTTTGACCGGGAGGTTTTGAGATTATGTGTGGAGGGAATGTGTTTTTTTTGTTTAATAATGTAGGTAAGTGTGTGGTCACTGATATCATCTGGGAGGGTTCCTGGAGTATAAGATTCAGGGTGGCTGTTAATAAGGATCCAATCCAGAGTACTTTCCTTGTTAGTGGGTTTATGGATTCTTGTAGGAGTTGTAATTAGTTGAGAGAATCCAAAGAGGTTTATATGGTTGGTGGGGTTGAGAGAACTACAAGAAGACCAGTTTATATTAACGTCACCAAGTACAATGGTCTCCTGGGGTAGATGGGTAGATAAATGACTAAGCAAGTTTTCTAGGGAATTTGTATTGTTACCTGGAGGTAGATACATGCAAATTATTTAGATTGATTTAGAGTTATTGATTTGGAGTTTGATAGTTAGGGTTTCAGATTTGGTATCTATTGATGGGAACACATTAATGAGGGAAATTTGTAGCTTTGATTTGTAAAGAATGGCTATACCCCCGCCTTTTTTCATTTTACGGTAATTTCTGAGGATGTTATAGCCAGGAGGACTAATTTCTTGGTCGAGAGTAGATGGTTTTAGCCAAGTTTCTGTAAGACATAGAATGTCAAATGAGTGTACATCAAGGAGTGAATGCAGGTGGGAAATTGTATTGTTTATACTTCTTATGTTAAGGTGAGATATCAGGAGGGAGTTAGTTGGTTTAATAATTGTAGAAGTTATAGGTACTGTTAAATTGGTAGGGTTAGTTATGGCGTCAGTATGGGGGCCAGGGTTTGGATGAATGTCACCATCTAGGAGGGGGTGTTGCTGGGGGTATTGTAGAGATTTTAAGAGTTTATGAAGGCTATTAGGAGTCTTCTTGGTAAGGAAGTGAATAATGTGAGTTGTTTTGTGGAATTTAGGTAAAGAGTAATTAGAAACATAGGTTATATTACTATGGTTAAGGGAGAAGGTGAATGAGGATGGTAAAGTTTGTTGGGTATGATGGTTTTGTTCAGATAGAGAAAGATATTCATAGGGGGTAAGTGAGTATGGTATGGTAAGAATTGCTAGTGTGGTAGTTAAGAGTAGTAATTTGGTTAAATTAGTTTTATTTGTAGAAGCCATGGTAAGAGGATTTAAGTAGAGAATAGTTAGTGTTAGTATGTATTGTAATAAGGAGACAAAGTGTTTTAAGATATTGAGCAGGTTATAAGTTAAGTTGGTAAGTAGTTAACAGGGTAAGATAGGAGGTAGAGTAGTTGTAGTTAAGATTAGAAGACAGAGGGAGTGGTAAGAAAGACAGATTAGTAGTACTAATCAGGTGAGAGAGTTAAGGGAGTGGCTTGGTGATGTAGTGGTATGGGATAGGTGGAGATAGGAAGGGGGAGTGGCAGTGAAGTATAAGTGTAGGACCAGTGGGGGTGGGTGGGAATTGGGGGTAGGATAGGGGAGTGGAGTGAGCCCGTAGGGCGAACGGAGCGGGTAGAAACAGACAATGGAGCAGCTGGAGGAGAAACAATCAGTAGAGCTCAGTCTAGAAGGTAAGTCAAGTATGTCTAAGGAGAGAGGGAGCAGATAAAGGTTAGAGGTCTGTTAGAGACACAGGAGAGTATAGTGAGTTAAGATAGAGGGTATATTGTAATTTCGGAGTCGTTTAAGGTAAAAGAAGTTTAAAATAGATAAAGCAGAGGAACAAAGGAAAAGCAGAATAAATCTTGGATGGGATAGGGGTGCCACCTACAGGGCAAAGCTAGAAGTACAAGCAGCTACAAAAGGAAGGTAGGCTATGGCAGATTACAAAAGGGGGAAGGTAGTAAGAGAGATACTAATAGGTGATGTAGTAGTAAGGTCAACAAGGTAGCTAGTTTGGGGGGAGGGAGGCTACTGGCTGACTGTCCTCAGAGCTTACTTTAGAACCCCTAAAGCTACAGTGATCAGTACTATGCTTTACAGGTAGGCCATGGAAACATACTTTCTTAATTCCTTAACAGTGAGTGCGGGGAGTAGAGGCAACAAGACGAAACCATGGGTCCTTTTGTCAGCTGGTAGGTAGATTCTCAGAAGAATTATAGGCTGGAACAGCACAGTGTAGATCAGGGTATTTCTTAATTCCTTAACAGCGAGTTCACGGAGTAGAGGCAACAAGACAAAACCATGGGTCCTTTTGTCAGCTGGTAGGTAGATTCTCAGAATAATTATAGGCTGGAACAGCACAGTGTAGATCAGGGTATTTCTTAATTCCTTAACAGCGAGTGCAGGGAGTAGAGGCAACAAGACGAAACCATGGGTCCTTTTGTCAGCTGGTAGGTAGATTCTCAGAAGAATTATAGGCTGGAACAGCACAGTGTAGATCAGGGTATTTCTTAATTCCTTAACAGCGAGTGCAGGGAGTAGAGGCAACAAGATGAAACCATGGGTCCTTTTGTCAGCTGGTAGGTAGATTCTCAGAAGAATTATAGGCTGGAACAGCACAGTGTAGATCAGGGTATTTCTTAATTCCTTAACAGCGAGTGCAGGGAGTAGAGGCAACAAGACGAAACCATGGGTCCTTTTGTCAGCTGGTCGGTAGATTCTCAGAAGAATTATAGGCTGGAACAGCACAGTGTAGATCAGGGTATTTCTTAATTCCTTAACAGCGAGTGCAGGGAGTAGAGGCAACAAGACGAAACCATGGGTCCTTTTGTCAGCTGGTAGGTAGATTCTCAGAAGAATTATAGGCTGGAACAGCACAGTGTAGATCAGGGTATTTCTTAATTCATTAACAGCGAGTGCAGGGAGTAGAGGCAACAAGACAAAACCATGGGTCCTTTTGTCAGCTAGTAGGTAGATTCTCAGAAGAATTATAGGCTGGAACAGCACAGTGTAGATCAGGGTATTTCTTAATTCCTTAACAGCGAGTGCAGGGAGTAGAGGCAACAAGACAAAACCATGGGTCCTTTTGTCAGCTGGTAGGTAGATTTTCAGAAGAATTATAGGCTGGAACAGCACAGTGTAGATCAGGGTATTTCTTAATTCCTTAACAGCGAGTGCAGGGAGTAGAGGCAACAAGACGAAACCATGGGTCCTTTTGTCAGCTGGTAGGTAGATTCTCAGAAGAATTATAGGCTGGAACAGCACAGTGTAGATCAGGGTATTTCTTAATTCCTTAACAGCGAGTGCAGGGAGTAGAGGCAACAAGACGAAACCATGGGTCCTTTTGTCAGCTGGTAGGTAGATTCTCAGATGAATTATAGGCTGGAACAGCACAGTGTAGATCAGGGTACAGAGGAAAAAGACGCCAGGCCAGGATCAGACAGCAGCCAGGGGCAGGACTGGGGTATTACAAGTACAGACAATGCCCAGCGGATTTGATAGGTTTGTGGACAGACAAGTATTTTTGGTCATTGGATCATAATGGCCAACTGGGAACATAGCTGTATCGAATGTTATTTAGTCCTGGACAACCAGATAGATTCTGGATAATTTTATAGGTGGTAAGAAGTTGGGTATGTGTACTTGATGGGGTAGTTCTAACAAATTTAGGCTTTAAAGTGATCTATACAGTGGTGAGTTCTGAAAGGGGAATTTGCTCCAAATTTAGCATCATTGTTTACGTTTTTATTGTTGTGATACTTGAAGATTAGTAAGGATGGGAGCACCATAAAGAAATGTGGGAAGGAGATAAGTAGTGGCAAGTGTAGTTTAAGCTGTTGAAAAATACTTTGTCTCTGTAAAGCATCCCTAGTTTGTGATGGGTTTTTGTTATGCAATTTTGTAGATGCAGGTAAAATTTAAGATTATCATCCCTAGTCATTTGCAATAAGAAGACAGGGCTTTAAATTTTGATTTTCATGAGAGAGGGACTTGGGGTGGGAAATTTCTATTAGTTTTTTCATGGTTGCGTATGAGTTGAGTTACAAAGCCATGTTTCAGTGGTTGTTAAAGCTTCCTGAGTAATATTTTGGATGTGTGCCATGTTGTCAGGTATGCAAACAAGTCATCTGTGTAGTGTATTGGGGGGGCCTGATGGGTGAGAGGTATGGATGAGTATGTTAAAGAGGTGTGGACCAAGAATAGAGCCTTGTGGTACACCATTGCTGGCTGGATGGTATGTAGGGAAAGTGGAGTACCATTTTGCTGACAGATAACTACTGAATCCGGTAGCTTTGGAACCATAGAAGGGGGTGGGCTGAAAGAGACCTAATGAGCATATATGAAGTAGAAGTTTGCTGTGGCAAACTGTGTCAAAGGCTTTAGATGATTCTAGAAATAAGGAGGAGACTGGTTTGCCATAATGTCTACCTTTATTGCCTGAATCTATACAGGTTAGGAGTGCAGTGTTAGTACTATAGGAATGATGGAAGCGATGTAGTGTGGGGGGGATAGAGGTTCTTCCTACAGACATTTCTAGTATTTTGGAGAGGGGGATAAGATTGCTATAGGTCTAAAGTTAGTAATATCTGTTGAATTTCCTCCTTTATGCAGAGGGATAATGTGTGACTTTTTCCAGAGAAAGGGAATGTGAGATTCCTGGGTTGATATTTTCATAAGGATTGAGAAAGGATAGTTAATGCTACTGCTCGCTATTTAAGGTACTCACTTGGAAGGTCATCAGCTGAAGTACAGCATGGTTTGAGTTTAAGTGTAATTTTATATAGGAGGTAAAATTCATACCACACCTTTCGGCCAACTAACCTGGACCGAAACACTAAAGGTGGAGGTGTGTCCATATTCATTAACGATATCCACACCTCCAGGCTAGTTGCCAAACATAATGCATCCGAAATTATCCAAGTGCAACTAACTCTGGGCAAGACTGCTATCAATGTTGTAGCTTGTTACAGATCCCCCACCATGCCCCGGGATTCCCACTCTTCATTTCTTAAGATCCTGGAAAATATTAAGGTACAACCCACTAGGTTAATGAAGGTCAATTTCAACTACCCCACCATCAACTGGGAAAACTACTCATGTACGAACTCATTCGCTCAACTTTTTCTGGAATTCATAAATTCCAATGCCTTGGATCAGCTTATCCACACCCCCACCAGGGGCAGCAATTTCCTGGACCTGGTCATTACCAATATGGGTAACTAGTGTTCCATGCCAGAGGTCAAGTCCTCGCTGGTCAGATCTGGCCACAAGCTAATCACCCTAGACATCCATATCCCACTCCCCATTAAGGAAACTACCATCAAAAGCTACTCCAAAGCCAACTTCATGCTTTTTAAGACAGAAGTGGCAAACTTCCTGACACCCATGCAGATGGAAAATAGAGGTACAACTGCTAAATCCTACACAAATGCACTGTATAAGCACATACACGAGTGCATGGATCGTGCCATCCCCAACAGAACCACAATGCTATCCTCCAAAAAAAGGAAGCCAATTTGGTGGTCCCCTGCCATAAACAAACTCTACAACAGAAGGAAGAAGCTGTTGCAAAAAACAGTAAAATCCCAAGATTGGAGGAACTCAATGGTCAGCCTCAGCAAGAAGCTGAGATCCCTCATAAAATCCTCCAAAGCCAGTTACGAAAATAAAATCACCACTGATTCCAAAGAGAACCACAAAGCATTCTGCAGCTATGTCAAGAATCTGAATGGCAACACTCAGATGTGCTCTGAGCTACAGCACAATGGCACTAAATATACAGAACCAGTCGATATTACCAACATCCTGGCAGATAGGTTCAGTGCTAACTTTACCCCCTCTCACCCTCCAAAGGGCCCATATTAATACTGGAAGAATGCAAAGGCTCTGTAATCACAGATGAACAAGTAAAGATCGCACTCTCCAAAGCCAAGAACACAGCATCCATGGGACAAGACAACATCCCAGGCTGCGTACTGCACAAACTACAGAATGAACTGGCACCCCACCTAAGTACCATGTTCAATCATAGCCTCACCTCAGGTTATGTGCCTACTGAATGGCGCACAGTGATGGTTATCCCACTCTACAAAGGGGGTACCACCACGGAACCTGGAAACTACCGCCCCATTAGCCTGACAAGCCTGGTCTGCAAGGCTATGGAATATATCATCTTGGAGCTTATAAACAAAGCCATAGGTAACCTCCAAATCCTGGACCCACTCAGTTTGGGTTTGTAAAAGGTAGATCATGTCTACTAAACCTGATTGACATCTTTGAAGAAGTCACCAGAGCTATAGACGAGGGCAATGTAGTGCACACAGCCTATCTTGACCTCACCAAGGCTTTTGGTACCATCCCCCACTCTGGAATTATAGATAAACTCACTAAACTGGGAATAAATCTCTATGTCACAAGATGGGTGGCCAACTGGCTCACTGACAGAACCCACACAGTAAAAGTAGCCGACTCCAAGTCTGACTTCAGACCAGTGACAAGAGGAGTACCACAGGGTTTGGTCCTGGGTCCTCTTCTGTTCGGCATCTACTTCTCTGAAGTGCAGGCCAACACAGAAGGTCTTTGGCTAACAAAGTTTGCAGATGACTGCAAACTGGGAGCCATAATAGAATCACCTAATGATGTAGACATTCTACAAAAGGGCCTCATAGAGACAAATGCTTGGTGTCAAAGTCATGGCCTCAAGCTCAATACCAAGAAGTGCATTGTCATCCCCTTTGGGAAAAACTTGGTACCCATGAACTACCACATAGGCGGTAGCTCACTAAAGACTGAACGTGTGATAAGAGACCTCGGGACACAGGTAGACAGTAGTTTCACCTTTGATAATCATGTTGCCACAGTAGTCAGGAAATCCTTCCACATGGCACACCTCATCACAAAAGGGTTCTCCTCTAAAAAAGGAGGTCATTATACCTCTACTCATCCCTCATCAGACCCATTATAGAGTACAATGCCCTGTTTGGCATGCATCTCACAAGACACCTACAACAGTTGGAAATGCCACAGAAATACCTCACTAAGAGGTTTACCGCCCTCAAACAGATGCCATACGCAGACCATCTCAAAAATCTCCAGCACTACTCCATCGCACATCACCTACTCTGCTTAACATACAAAGCTATGTCAAACCCAGAGCTGTTGGACATGCTACACGTAAAGAAATCCCAATATCTCCGAACCACACGCTCCAGGGACCTAAACCTTGTCACCACAATAAACAGAACATGCTGGAGGGATAGATTCCTGTCCCAGAGACTTCCCATACTCTGGAACAGACTACCCTTTCATGTCAGGCAGAGCTCCTCATTGGCCCTCTTTAAGAAAAATCTTGACAGGATGGGAAATAGAAAATTCACCCCGAGGATCACTTCTGCTGCGCTGATCGACAGGGGCACAGGAATATCATTTTCTTGTGTGGCGAAAGCCGAGGAACCTTTTTGGCTAGGCTTATATAGGCCCCAGGGCCAATAGCCTAGTACCTACCTATGAACTTATGTGGGCACAGGTTTGAAGGTGAAAGTGGATGTGCTGATACATGGCTGATGGACAGAGCTAGGATTAGATGCTGGAAAATCCTTGGTTAGAGCTGCTACACTATGAAATGAGAAAATGTCCAGTGGTAATAATGGTAATGATGATACCTGATGTGTGTGAGAGACAATGTTGTAAGAGGAAATGTGGTAGTTGTAGGAAAATATTAAAGCAATACCACCATCTTTTCTCTTTATATGGTCATTATGGATGATATTATAACAAGAGGGTATAATTTCAGAGTTGTTTAAGCCAAATTTTAGTTAAAGAGAGTATATCAGACCTATCTTGTATAATCCGGGCATCTAGTTCAGCAGTTTTATTTCTTATGCTGCTAACATTTATAGCAGCAAAAGTTAGACTACTGGGGTTGGGGGTTGACCTTTGTAGGGGTACAGTAGTGTGTGGAAGATAATTGTCTTTATGTTCATTGTGAAAGATGGAACCAGGATTATGGTGAATGTCTCCTTTTATAAGGATTTTAGTGTATTGGGGAATTATTAATAATTGTTTTTGGAGAGTAGTTTTTACAATTAATTTTGCTTCGTCAGTCTATATTTGGAGTAACGTTGATGTGTGTCATTAAATATGTTTGGTACAATGTGTGGGAAGTGCAGGAAGGAACTATGGGCAGGTGGTTGGGACAGAGTTGGAGAGATATTGAGAGCTACTTTAGAGTACTGTAAGGATGAGAGATGGCTCAGTAGGAGGCGAAGAATTGACAATAAACTGGGGAGTAGCACAATTAATAAACTGATCTGTATGTTGTTGTTGGTGGAAAGTGAGGAAGTAGGGATCAAGAGGGAAAAAGAAGTTGCAGGCAGTAGGATAATTAGCTTTGGTGGAGTCTGAAAGCTTATAGAGGATAGAGAGGAAAGAAGGATTTTCTGTAAAGGAAGAGAGTTACAGTGTCCTAGTACGTTCCCTGGAATGTAAGGAAAAGAGGGATTTAAAAGGCCATATTATGAAAATGTAGTTAAAATAAGAAGAAGTGAAGGTTTACTTGGGAAAAGTAGGTGATGTTATGTGGAATACAGAGGTGGTGTTGGGGTGGGACTATGAATGAATATAGTAAGCAGTATGGGCGGGACAAAGGTAGTTGGAGAATAGTGTTAAAAGAGTAAACTGAAGTTGGGAATTAGGTGAGAAGAAAAATGAGTGCTTTTATGATCGTAGTAAGGTTGTGTGGGGTGGGTTAGGAAATGAGGTCTCAGGTGAAATGTGCACATGGTAAGAGGGGGTGGGTGGGAGGCAAAGCTGAGCTTAGCAGACCTCCACCCTCAAGTCAAATTATAACAAGAGAATAACTAGTTTATAGCCATTACAAAGCAATTAGAGAGGTACAAAGCAGAACAGATTTTCTTTCATTTCTTGAAGACAAAACCTGGCAGCTTAGGAGACTAAGTAACCGCGGTGCACGTACAGTGTAGACTACTGGTCAAGATAAAGGACAGTGGACATCTTAGTAAGTGGTCCTTAGAGTGCAAGGATTACTCTTGGGAGAGAGATGTGAAAGCCACTTTCCAGAAGAGGGCAGGCACGTATTTGACTAGTAAAAATTAATTCACAGCAAGGTTCTTTAAGTTAAGTTTGCTCACATTGTACAGTGATAAAATTCTCAGTGAAAATGTTTGGAAGTTGGGTCATGTGGCCAAGCTCCTGCAGTGATATGTATGACCACAATCTCTGAAAGGTAAGAAAAAAGAAGAGAGAAAAACATTTTAAAGTTCCTATTTATTATAAAAAGAGAAAGAAGAAGGACCACAGTGAGTTACAGCAAGAGAATATCTTGAAAGTATAACTGAGTAAGAAAGTTTATGAATGTAACTCAAAGCAAGTTCACAGGAGGTATACTCATAGAAAGCCACAGTAATACAGTGTATTTATAGAGCTGTGTAGAACAAGTCATCATAACATAGCACTGCACTGCTAAGTACATTACAAAACCATCACGTAATAAACATTCATTGGGTTAACCAGTATATCAAAAGAGTGTTAATACAAATCAAAACATGAGCAACTGACATCACATGCTTGTTAAAGACACTGGCCTAATATACATAAAGCTTATCCGATCTGAATAAAATTGATAAAAATGCAACGCACTATCAAGGTCTTGTCATTGTCCTACACAGTCTTAGGACCAATAGAAATATAATAACATATGACACATACCTGCACTTTAAAGAAAAGTAGTGACTGAGGGGAATAGGAGACAATAGTGAGTGGCTATTTAGCAATACATTATAGTACAGTGACCCTCCCACCCTCAGGTCAAATTATAACAGACAGTAATCCGTTTAAAGCCAGTACAAAGCAAATAACAGAGAGGTAACAAGTAGAACATTTTTTTCTTCATTTCCTAAATGCAGAAACCTGGCAGCATGGGAGATTAAATAACTGGCATATACACTTTAATCAGTTGCTCGAGGAAGGGCAGTGGCCATCTTAGTAAGTACTTACCTTTTTTAAGTTTCTTCTTGTCTTTCTGAAAGACGAACATGTCAGTTGATGTCAGTGTTTCTTTTCCATGACAAGCCCAAATATGACATGCTGTGCCTTTTAAGGTTTCTTCGCTGTTTTATTTGAATTGAGAATGAAACTGAATTTCAAAAACCAAGACTTCTAGATACCAGCTAACTATATATGGTACTTACGTATTATCGCAACCAGATTTTGAACAGGAGAAACGGCTCTTTTCCAAGCCGTACTTCTACCGAAAAGAAAGGGCTTGTCCTGCAAAATGTAGCATTTCCATAAAGAAGTCCAGCTTTGGACATTTTTGGGCATCTGAAACACTGAACAACCGTATATGTTTGTTTGGGGTTTATATTTGTCAACTTTTCATGTCATGAATGCACTACACTGTTTGAATGTTGTTTAAACACATTGATATGTACTTGGAAAATGTTTTGTTAACAGGCAAAACTACGATTTAGTGTTATGCACATAAAATGTGTATTTTTTTTGTTTCCCAAAACAGCAGCTGGCAAATTTTAGTGACAGTCAAGGTTTTCTGAAAACCTACCTTTTTTCTGAAGTGGTTCCACCTCAGTACATAAAGACTTTGAATACATGCTTGCCCATGGCCACTTCGGTCAGAGTTATAATGCAGTATTACATATCTTTATTGAAAGAAACTGTGTACTTGCAATGATTTGGAAATTATTTTGGGCCTTACAATAATTCCACACGTCAGTACACTGGGACCACTTCTCTACATTAACAGCAAACCTTGTCTGTTTCTGCTGCATATGGGTTCAAAGAAAGAGTAATGTAATGTAAAGGTACAAGAGTCTGACAGCTGCTGTAATCAACTTTTTTTACATCATCGTTCTAGGTTTCTACTTTTCTTCATAGTTTCATAGGTAGGTACTAGGCTATTGGCCCTAGGGCCTATATAAGCCTAGCCAAAAAGGTACCCTGGCTTTTGCCACCCAAGAAAATTATTTTCCTGTGCCCCTGTCAAGCAGAACCACAGAAGTGATCCCCGTGGTGAATTTCCTATTACCCATCCAATCATCAAGATTTTTCTTGAAGAGTGCTAATGAGGAGCTCTGTTTGACATAGATAGGTAGTTTGTTCCAGAGTATGGGAAGTCTCTGGGACAAAAATCTATCCCTCCAGCATATTCTGTTTATTGTGGTGACAAGGTTTAGGTCCCTAGAGCGTGTAGCTTGGAGGGATTGGGATTTCTTTAAGTGGAGCATGTCCAACAGCTCTGGGTTTGACATAGCTTTGTATGTTAGGCAAAGATTGCTTCTGAGTAGGCGATATGCGATGGAGTAAAGCTGGAGTTTTTTGAGATGGTCTGCGTAAGGCATCTGTTTGAGGCCAGTAATCCTCTTTGTGAGGTATTTTTGCGGCCTTTCCAGTTGTTGTGGATGTCTTGTGAGGTATATACCAAAAGGGGCATTGTACTCTATAATGAGTGTAATGAGTGATGAGCAGAGGGGAACAATGACCTCTTTTTTTCTGGATGAGAAACCTTTTGTGATGAGGTGTGCCATGTAGAAGGATTTCCTGGCCACTGTGGCGATGTGATTATCAAAGGAGAGACTACTGTCTGCCTGTGTCCCAAGGTCTCTTATCACACTTTTGGTGTTAAGTAGACTACCACCTATGTGGTAGTTCATAGGTACAGAGGTTTTACCAAAGGGGATGACTATGCACTTTTTGACATTGAGCTTGAGACCATGGCTTTGACACCAGGCATCTGTCTCAGTGAGGCCCTTTTGTAGGATGTCCACATCATTAGGAGTTTTGAATATGGCTCCTAGTTTGCAGTCATTTGCGAATTTAGTTAGACAAAGGCCTTCTGTGTTAGCCTGTACTTCAGAGAAGTAGATACCAAACAGGAGAGGACCCAAGACAGAACCCTGTGGTACTCCACTTGTCACTGGTCTGAAGTCTGATTTGGAGTTGCTACTTTCACAGTGTGGGTTCTGTCAGTGAGCAAGTTGGCAACCCATCTTGAGACATAGGGATTTTTACCTAGTTTAGTGAGTTTATCTATAATTCCAGAGTAGGGGATGGTGTTGAACGCCTTGGCGAGATCTAGATAGGCTGTGTGAACCACCTTACCCTCATCTATGGCTTTGGTGACTGCTTCAATGAAGTCTGTCAGGTTTAGGAGACATGCTCTGCTTTTTACAAACCCGAACTGTGTGGGGTCCAGAGTTTGGAGATCTCCAATGTCTTTGTTTATGAGTTCCATGATGATACGTTACATGGCCTCGCAAACCAGGCTCATCAGGCTAATGGGGTGGTAGTTCCCAGGGTCTTTTGTGGCCCCCCCTTTGTGGAGTGGGATAACCCATTCAATGGGCACAAAGCCTGACGTGAGGCTATGATTGAACATGGTACTTAGGTGGGGTGCCAGTTCATTATGTAGTTCATGTAGAAGGCAGCCTGGGATGTTGTCAGGTCCCATGGATGCTATGTTCTTGGCTTTGGAGAGTGAGGTTTTTACCTGTGCAGACGTGATTACAGGAACTTTGCATTCTTTCAGTATAAAGATGGGCCCTTTAGGGGGCGAGAGGGGGGGTAAAGTTAGCACTGAACCTATCTTCCAGGAAGTTGGCAATATCAGTTGGTTCTGTATATTTAGTGTCATTGTACTGTAACTCAGAGCAGATCTGAGTGTTGCCCTTGAGATTCCTGACATAGCTATAGAATGCTTTGTGGTTGCCTTTAGAATCAGTGGTGATTTTGTTTTATAACTAGCTTTGGAGGATTTTATGAGGGATCTCAGCTTCTTACTGAGGCTGACCAGGGAGTTCCTCCAATTGTGGGATTTTACTCTTTTTTGCAACAGTTTCTTTCTTCTGTTGTAGAGTTTGTTTATAGCAGAAGACCACTAGATTGGCTTCCTTTTTTTGGAGGATAGCATCTTGGTTCTGTTAGGGTTAGCATGATCCATGCACTTGTGTAAGTGCTTATAAAGTGCATTTGTGTAGGATTTAGCAGTTGTACCTCTATTGTCCATCTGCATGGGTGTCGTGAAGTTTGCCACTTCTGTCTTAAGAAGCATGAAGTTGACATTGGAGAAATTTTTTACGGTTGTTTTCCTAATGGGGGGTGGGAGCGGGATGTGGGTGATTAGCTTGAGGTTGGATCTGACCAGTGAGGAGCTGACCTCTGGTGCTCTCTGGAGCTTTGAACCAGGTCTCTGTCACTGCTCAGATGTCGATGTTCTCCATTTTAAGGAGTGCCTCGAGTGAGTGCATTTTGAGGTTTAGACTTCTAGCATTGAGTAGCATTACCCTCAGATTTTGCTTGCTTGTACCTGTTACTGTGGTGAATTTGTCATTTGAACCTTGCCTAAAGAAGGCACTATAGGGGTGGCAAGCACATTTGCCAGTATCCAGAATCCCAAGGGCGACAGGTGCAGGCCATCTCTGGCAAAGCAGTGTGGTCTGTCGATCATGTCATCCCAGGCAGACAGATACTGGATTCCCTTAGAATGACACCAGAAGCTTAGCCAGTTGTTGAAGTCAATCATTTTGTCCTTGTACTGTGGTATCATTCTGGGTGATGGCAGGATGCTACTCAGGGCTAGGGTCATATCTGCCTGGGCTACAAGATCGAAGAGCTCCTCCATGTCTCTTTTCATGTAGTCCAGGGAGGTACGTCTCAGGTCATTCACACCAACAGGTCATTCACATCACACCAATCACCTTGGTGATATATATATATATATATATATATATATATATATATATATATGTGTGTGTGTGTGTGCATATATATATATATATATATATTATATGTATAATTTCTGGGGCTACATTTTCTGACAGGAGTACGGCTTGGAAAAGAGCTGTTTCTCCTGTTTGATATGGATGCAATAATACTTAAGTACCCTATATATATATATATATATATATATATATATATATTTTTTTTTTTTTTTATTATTTTACATTTAGTTACCGGGAAAGTCCGACTGGACAAAAGTCCTTTTTCAGCGGAGGCCTGGGGAAAAAACTTCCACATATAACAAACAATTACAAAAACATGACAAATGAAGAACACTGTAAAATTTTTTATCCATGAAATCTAAGATAAGAACACAAGACTGTAGATCAACCAGGAGAAATGTCTACTTATAACACGGATTAACATGTACAGCTTCATAAGAACAATTAAGGGGAAACCAGTGGATCAGAAAGCAACTGGTCAGGTGCCATATCAAGATACTTTGGAGCCTTCCACAGGAAACCAGTATAAACATTAATTTGAAGCTACTGTTGAACTGAAGTTAGTATGACAACCAACAAAAAAACAGCCACCCAGACCACAGTAGCTCGAACAGAACCCCAAGAAGTGACTCCCAAAGTCAAAATCAGTTATACGAATCCACACCAAAGTCCGAAAAACACAGGTTTATTGCAACGAACATAAACCACACAGGTTACACAGGTTGAGCGCTTTCATCCACACTAAGGCAGATTTCATCAGAACCAATTAGCGTAGTAAGCTAGGTGTGATTATAAAGCTAATTTAGCGCCAAACATCAATTAACTTCCTATGTATGAATCACTCACATTATACAAAAAAATATAAATATAAAAATAAAAATAAAAATAAATATGCATTACACATGAATGTTACCTATCATACATTATTAGAAAATGTTTTCCTAAAAACATAAGTATAAATATAAATGTCCTATACACATATAGACTTAATTAATAATCCATATAGTTGCAATACAAATATATGGATAAAATCATAAAAAATGTGCATGAAAATATATACTGTAAAAATTGTCATGTTTTTGTCATACTTTTAACAAATGCTAACCCCTTTCCAAAAGCAGATAGGGTTTGATACTAATGCTTTCATTCAAACCCGGCCAAGAGGTGGCATCACATAAAATCTGCCACTTAGTTTCTAAACACGACAAACCAATCTTCCAGTTACCCCCATGTGCATTAACCTCAATTTGATCAATAATTTTGAAGGTAAAACTATGTTCTAGGCCCTTTTCACTAATGTGTTTACTTAATGCATTTTTTGGGTCACCTTTATTGATTTTATATATATGTTCGTATATGCGTGTCTTAAGCTTCCGTTCCATCTTACCAATATAGTAAGCCGGGCAACAGGAACAAGAAGCTAAATACACCACCCGCATGGAATTGCAATTTCCTTTCTTACCATAGCATACAGTTTTATTGTAATTTTCCAGTTTAGTAATCCTGTTGCTGTTTATATATTGACAGTATTTACATCTTCCACACTTGCTAGTGTGTTGATCATCCCTGTCGTGTTTATTCGATTTCCCACCTTCAATAATTCTCTTTAAATTTTCTGAGGTTTTAAATACACAGACAGGGTGTCTCCCTAATGTTTTGGAAGTATTGTCATTACTTGAAAATACATCCCAATGTCTCCTTAGAATTTCCTTAACTAAGTTAGAATATGGGCTAAACATTATCACACACACGTTCCTCCTAGGACTTGAGGTCTCCCTGAAGGTATCACCAACAAAGTTACTCCCTAACAAGGGATTATACCTATTGCCCCATGATCCAATCACATATCTGGTAACGTCCTCCACCAAAGTAGCTGGATATCCCCTAGCCAAAAACATCCCTGCTACTATATCCATTTGATCTTCCATGTCTTGTCTTGTGGAGCACATCCTTGCTACTCTAATGCGTTGCCCCTTAAGGACATTTTTAAAAATGTGTGGAGGATGATTACTACCAAACTGTAAGTAATCATTGGAGAAGGTTGTTTTCCTATAAATTTTTGACTTGAATCCCTCCTCAGAATTACTTATGTAGGTGTCCAAATACGGAATTCCGTGCTTCTCCATTTTGTACGTGAATCTTAAAAAGTCCGTTGTACCATTTAAATAGGAAATAAAACAGGGAATATCCTCTCCAGGACCTTTCCAGATAATAAATAGGTCATCTAGGAACCGTGTGTAGAGTGCAATATGTTTAGAGTATTGACTAGATAATACAAATAGTTCTTCCCACTCAAGCATGACAAGGTTTGCGAAAATGGGAGCACATGATGCTCCCATGGCTACTCCCCTTGTTTGTTTGAAGTACTCGCCCTCAAACTGAATGTAATTGTTTGTGAGAACCAAACCCATCATGCTGAGTGTCAAACAAATTTTATCCCATGTTAAATTGGAATGTTTCCTCAAACTGCTTTCAAAGTATTCAAGTCCAATAGTGTAAGGAATACATGAAAACAAGTCCTGAACGTCGATAGTCAGGAATATCAAATCTGAGGACCATATGTCAAGTTTTAACTTGCCCAAAAAATGCCAAGAGTCTTTAGTTAGATGTGAAACGTTGGAATAAACATGTTTACACCAGTGGTCAATAGCTACCCCTATGTTGAATGTTTTTGATTTTGATCCTGATATGATGGGTCTAAAGGGGGGTGCATTAGAGTAGCAAGGATGTGCTCCACAAGACAAGACATGGAAGATCAAATGGATATAGTAGCAGGGATGTTTTTGGCTAGGGGATATCCAGCTACTTTGGTGGAGGACGTTACCAGATATGTGATTGGATCATGGGGCAATAGGTATAATCCCTTGTTAGGGAGTAACTTTGTTGGTGATACCTTCAGGGAGACCTCAAGTCCTAGGAGGAACGTGTGTGTGATAATGTTTAGCCCATATTCTAACTTAGTTAAGGAAATTCTAAGGAGACATTGGGATGTATTTTCAAGTAATGACAATACTTCCAAAACATTAGGGAGACACCCTGTCTGTGTATTTAAAACCTCAGAAAATTTAAAGAGAATTATTGAAGGTGGGAAATCGAATAAACACGACAGGGATGATCAACACACTAGCAAGTGTGGAAGATGTAAATACTGTCAATATATAAACAGCAACAGGATTACTAAACTGGAAAATTACAATAAAACTGTATGCTATGGTAAGAAAGGAAATTGCAATTCCATGCGGGTGGTGTATTTAGCTTCTTGTTCCTGTTGCCTGGCTTACTATATTGGTAAGACGGAACGGAAGCTTAAGACACGCATATACGAACATATATATAAAATCAATAAAGGTGACCCAAAAAATGCATTAAGTAAACACATTAGTGAAAAGGGCCTAGAACATAGTTTTACCTTCAAAATTATTGATCAAATTGAGGTTAATGCACATGGGGGTAACTGGAAGATTGGTTTGTCGTGTTTAGAAACTAAGTGGCAGATTTTATGTGATGCCACCTCTTGGCCGGGTTTGAATGAAAGCATTAGTATCAAACCCTATCTGCTTTTGGAAAGGGGTTAGCATTTGTTAAAAGTATGACAAAACATGACAATTTTTACAGTATATATTTTCATGCACATTTTTTATGATTTTATCCATATATTTGTATTGCAACTATATGGATTATTAATTAAGTCTATATGTGTATAGGACATTTATATTTATACTTATGTTTTTAGGAAAACATTTTCTAATAATGTATGATAGGTAACATTCATGTGTAATGCATATTTATTTTTATTTTTATTTTTATATTTATATTTTTTTGTATAATGTGAGTGATTCATACATAGGAAGTTAATTGATGTTTGGCGCTAAATTAGCTTTATAATCACACCTAGCTTACTACGCTAATTGGTTCTGATGAAATCTGCCTTAGTGTGGATGAAAGCGCTCAACCTGTGTAACCTGTGTGGTTTATGTTCGTTGCAATAAACCTGTGTTTTTCGGACTTTGGTGTGGATTCGTATAACTGATTTTGACTTTGGGAGTCATTAATTTGAAGCTAGACAACAAGGAAAGGAACAGGAAATTGTGGAAAGTCTGATGCAGTCAATGTTGAGGAGTGATAGGCCAGTGAGTTCCCATATGACAGAAAACAGATGACACAGGATGAAATTGAAGAGAATGTGCCACAGGATGATGCTGTAGAACTTTCTATAGAATTTCCACAGGAAACGGAAAACAAGGGATGTGCCCTCAGTATGGAAGAAAAGGAGTTAAGAGAAGAGTTGCTTGATTTAATAGACAAAGACAGATATATCAAGATCAGTGAGAGAAATAGACTGCAGAAGGTTTATAAAACCCCAAAAGTCAGATGTATCAATGAAGATCCTGTGGAACATAACAAAGATGCTAAATGGATAGAAGAAGTAAAAGAAAGAATAAGAAGTTTAAAGGTACAGGATATGAAATTGGATGAAATAACAGCCAGAGAGATTGAAAGAGAGTTGAGTAAAGCCTCTCACTGGAAATCCCCAGGCCCAGATGCAGGAACTAACTTTTGGCTTAAAGTATTAACTTCTTTGCACGAGGATTTAGCCATGAATAAGAACTATTTATATGTGCACCCCGAACACATACCACACTGGTCAACAACAGGAAAAACAATGCTCTTACTTAAGGGTGAACCTGCAACTACCCTAAAAATTATAGACCAATAACTTGTCTTCCAACGATGTGTAAACTGTACATGGGAATTGACGCTGACATAGTTTATAGTAATTTAGAAAAAAACTCAATTATGGCAGTAGAACAAAAGGGCAATAAAAGAAAGTCATATGGAACAAAATATCATTTGTTGTTAAACAAAGTTATAGTGAAGAACTGTAAGAAGGGGAAGAAGCTAAGTATGGCATGGATTGACTACAAAAAAGCATTTGATAGTATCCCACATTCATGGATAAAAGAGTGCTTAAAAATGTATAAGAAACACCCTACACTGATTGATTACATTACAGTAACCATGAAACAGTGTCAGACCACTTTGCAATTAAGGACAGATTATTATCCCAGGGATAAAAATTCAAAGCGGGATATTCCAGGGTGACTCGTTGTCACCGTTGTTATTCTGCCTTGCCTTTAATCCATTAAGCTTTTTACTTAACAGCTTAGGTCATGGCTACAATTTGGCTCCTAGAAAACAACAAAGTCGAATGAGTTCTCATCTTCTCTTTGCTGATGATTTAAAACTGTATAGCTCATCCGATGAGGAACTGAAAGCAGAGCTGCAGATTCTCAAAACTTTTTCAGATGAGATTGGAAGATTATTTGGTCTTGATAAATGTGCAAAAGCAACCTTTAAGAAAGGAAAACTGCAGCACCAAAAAAATATCAGTTTGGGACACAAATGTGATATAAAAGAACTTGAGCAACAGGGAGTGTATAAATACTTGGGAATTGATGAAGGGTCAGCAATAAAACATGAACAAATGTGAATAAAATTCAGTAAGGAGTACTTTAGAAGACTTAAATTAACCCTAAAAACAGCATTGACCTCTAGGAACAAGATCCAAGCCATAAATTAGTTTGCTCTTCCTGTCCTAACTTACAGTTTTGGAGTTATTGACTGGCCCCAAAAAGAGTTGGATAGATTAGATACTAAAACAAGAAGGATGCTTCATGCTTGCCAAATGATTTATAAAAATCAGTGCATACCAAGATTATATATTCCCCGTTCCGAAGGAGGGATGGGCCTCCTTGAAATTGATTGCATGTACAGATCTGCAATCATGGGACTGAACCACATATGTACTGACCTCACAAGACCCAAATGTAGTGAATGTTTTGAAACATGAGGAGAATAAATTTTAGATGACATCCCTGCTTTATTTAACAGAAGCATATCGATGTCAAGCAGGAATAGAAATCAAACCAGAAGTAGATAAAAATCAGGCAGCAAATGAATGTGCTAAAAAACAAAAGAAACAAATATACGGTGAAAGACCAGATGAGAAGGCAAGAAATGTGGAAAAAAATAAATATAGTTACAAGTATAGAAAACTTCTGGAAGAGCCTCATGTTGATCAAGAACGAACGCAGGAATCGTTAAGGAGTGGTGAATTCACATCAAGAAATGAAAGGTTAATATTGGCAGCCCAAGACAGTGGGCTACGTACATGCTGGTTTACTAAGTCCATTGAACATGTGGGAGAAACAGACAAATGTAGGTTTTGTAAAACTGAATTGGAAACAGTCACACACCTTGTTGCTGGTTGTGATGCACTAATGACAGAGGGACTGCATACTAAATGGCTTAATAATGTGGCGAGACTGTTACACTGGAGATTGTGCAAACATGTTATTGAAGTGGCTGAAAAACACTGGAAACATGACTCACAAAGAATCATACAAAATGTTGATGTTTATATCACAAGGGATCACCCAATACTAACAGTCCAAAAGACAGATACTAGAAAACCGGATATAGTGGAACAAGAAAAGAAGACGAAAGTAGCACTGATCATTGAAATCGTCACACCTAGTGACTACAGTGTCTTGTTACAGAGAGACACAAAGTCATAAAAATACCTGGATCTGCAGGCAGAAGTGAGAGTCATGTGGAAGAAGATATCCAGACAGTTCCAACAGTGGTAGGAGCAACTTGTCTTATAAAAAAGAATTTACAGTCGAATTTAGATGTTACCATTTCATGAAACACCATACGAATTGCAGAAGGCGTCATTACTGGGCACATTGCGGGTGCTGCAAAGAGCACTTTTAGCTGACAGAGTGAAATAATACTAATTTCTTGAACTTTAATCGTACTTTGACTTAAGAATGGGGTCCATACCCATCATGGTATTAGAAACCCAAAAGACATGGAGAAATTAAAAACGACAGAAAAGCACTGAACATTTACGTTAAGGCTAAGATTACAACAGTAACAGTTACATTTCAACCAAAATCAATGTACATATACATACTAACTCCAAAGTATATTGGACTTGATATATATATATATATATATATATATATATATATATATATATATATATATATATATATATATATACCCAAAGGTTAATCTTAAACTCACACCATTCCTAATATTGTAATTGTGGTCCCCAAAATTATAATGGAAACATGCAGGATACAGACAAGTATTAAAACCCCCTCTGGTTCTACAGGACTTTGTCCTCGAGCCTTAACGTACAAGCATGATTGGGTAAACACACCTGCTGTCCTTGCATTGCTCCATCTGACTGGTGATGCTGCCTAGTGACAGCCTTGTCCAGATTTGAAAAGAAGTACAACTGAGAAGAATGTCTGTTTGCATTGCAAGGTGCCCACATCTCCCTATGGATATCCCCCAAAGCCAAATTTCTGAAATATACTGAAAAGAATTTGAAAACTGCTAGGACATCTTCCATTTCTGGGCCTATATATGTCAGTTGCTTCTTTCCTTCCTGCCAGTCCATATTGAGGGCCATAATCCCATCTTGAAATTCCATCAGATAAATTCTGAAATGCAGTGTCAAGGTCCCCATATGACCACTTATAACGTCACACCTGCCTGTTGATCTTTTGTACTTCTAGTCAGACATGACTCACCCCATGGGGCAGTGTGCATCAGACATGACTCACCCCATGGGGCAGTGTGCATCAGACATGACTCACCCCATGGGGCAGTGTGCATCAGACATGACTCACTCCACTGGGGCAGTGTGCATCAGACATGACTCACTCCACTGGGGCAGTGTGCATCAGACATGACTCACCCCATGGGGCAGTGTGCATCAGACATGACTCACTCCACTGGGGCAGTGTGCATCAGACATGACTCACTCCACTGGGGCAGTGTGCATCAGACATGACTCACCCCATGGGGCAGTGTGCATCAGACATGACTCACTCCACTGGGGCAGTGTGCATCAGACATGACTCACCCCATGGGGCAGTGTGCATCAGACATGACTCATCCCACTGGGGCAGTGTGCATCAGACATGACTCACCCCACTGGGGCAGTGTGCATCAGACATGACTCACTCCACTGGGGCAGTGTGCATCAGACATGACTCACCCCACTGGGGCAGTGTGCATCAGACATGACTCACCCCACTGGGGCAGTGTGCATCAGACATGACTCACTCCACTGGGGCAGTGTGCATCAGACATGACTCACCCCACTGGGGCAGTGTGCATCAGACATGACTCACTCCACTGGGGCAGTGTGCATCAGACATGACTCACTCCACTGGGGCAGTGTGCATCAGACATGACTCACTCCACTGGGGCAGTGTGCATCAGACATGACTCACTCCACTGGGGCAGTGTGCATCAGACATGACTCTCCCCACTGGGGCAGTGTGCATCAGGCATGACTCACCCCACTGGGGCAGTGTGTCTCAGACATGACTCACCCCACGGGGTAGTGTGCATCAGACATACCTCACACCATGGGGGCATTGTGCATCAGACATGACTCACCCCATGGGGGCATTGTGCATCAGACATGACTCACCCCATGGGGGCAGTATGCATATTTATCTTCTTCCTTTTCCTTATACAAAAGACTCCTTAAAACTAGATGGTCTATAGTAAGATAGATTCATAGGCTGATAGCATATTACTGGGTTAATAGCTTAAGAGCTGTTACAAGCCTAACCAGTGTAATCCGATTTTACCCAATATGGCCCCTAGGGCAGGAAGATTCATGTCTTTGCATTGAGTGTCTTACAGATTACCCATGTCCATAAGGGACATAAGCACTACCCCAGGAATGAACCTGTGATTCCCTATCCATTTATCCAAATTGCATCTAATGAGGGCCATGGGGGGGTGCTCTGCTTAATGTGAATAGAAAACCTGTTCCAAAGTAGGGACAATCTCTTGAGACACATCTGTCTCTCCATAATGTTTTCTTTGATTCGCTGACTAAGTTTAGATCTAGATCAGGTGACACTTGTGTTGTTTGACTTGCAGATGTATAGTGGCTCCATCAGGGCTGGATTTCTCAGTGCCTTGTAGGTCAGGCATAGGTCATGCCTTAATTGTTGGTAGTAGACAGAGTAAAGGGATAGGGCTTTTACTCTATCCACATAGTTCATGTTGTTTACACCCTGTATTTTCTTTGTGAGGAACCTCTGAGGATGCTCCAATAGCTGTAAGTGCCTAGTTAAGTACATGCCAAATAGCGCACTGTACCCAGTTATTGGTCTGATGAGGGCTGAGTGCAGCAGGACTATAATTTCATTGGCTCTAGATGCCATACCTTTAATTCTGAATTGTGCTACATAAAAGGATTTCCTCATCACTGTGGACACATGGTGGTCAAAGTTCAGGCTGCTATCAATCTGTGTACCTAGATCTCTCACCTCTGAGTCCACTCTTAAGTGGCATACTATTGATGATGTAATTTGTAGGGGTATTTGACTTCCCAAAGGGTATGTTAATACATTTCTTTGCATTTAGTTTTAGGCCATGGTTCTGGTATCAGTCATTTGTCTGATCTAGACGTTCCTTAAGGTTATCTACATCACTGGGGGATTCAGTGACTGCTTCCCAGCGTACAGTCATCAGCAAACTTTGTCATCCAGAGGCCTTTCACATTTGCCTTGACTTCATCGAAGTATATTCTGTACAGGAGTGGTCCCAGTACTGAGCTCTGTGGCACACCACTATTAACTGGTCTGGTCCCAGTACTGAGCTCTGTGACATACCACTAGTTACTGACCTCTTGCTGGATCTGTATTCATCCACTTTAACCACTTGTCCTGTGTGTGAGCCAATTGGCTATCCATCTGGTGACATAGAATTTATGCCCAGTTTTGTGAGTTTATTTATAATATTTGAGTGGGGAATTGTGTCAAATGCTGTGGCCAGGTCAAGGTAGGTGATATGTACTATGTCACCCTCATCCATGGCCTTAGTTACTTTCTCAAAGAAATCCCTCAGATTCAGTAGATATGACCTGCCCTTGACAAGGATGAATTGGGTTGGATTCAGTTTTTGGAAGTCTCCTATGGTATATTTATCTCTTCCATTGTTATTCTTTCCACGGCCTTACATACAAGACTAGTCAAGTTTATTGGTATGTAATATCTTGGGTCAGTAGATGGTCCCCCTTTATGCAAAGGGATGACTGTTTCTGTCCACTCTACTGTGACAAAGCCAGTCCAGAAGCTATGGTTAAATAGAGACCCTAATAGACCTAATAAGTCCAGATTTATGCTGTTTAAGAGGCAACATGATATAATGTCAGGCCCCATTGAAGCTATGTTTTTAGCTTTAGAAAGCAAAGTGGCAACCTGTTCTTTGGTGATAATTGATAGTGGAGATGTGGAGGGTTTTTTGGGTGAGAGAACTAGGGGGTGCTGGGGAAGTAAAATTTGAGCTGAATTTGTTGGCCAGCAGATTTGCTATGTCTTCCAGCTGAGTATAAATGATGCCATCCACAACTAATTCCACACATTGTTGGGTGTTGCTCTTAAGATTGCGGACATAACTGAAAAATGCTGTAGTATAAACTGGAAGCCACCACCACGTAAAAAAGACAATTCTTTATTTAAAACAAGAGAATAAGCGCTTTCGCATGCATCCACAAAGGCACGCTTCTTCAGATTCAATAAAACTTGATTAGAATACATTCATTATATCTTAAAACATTAATTGAATTAATTCATATTAACCAATAACATTTAGTTTTCACTTATTCAATTAATTATACCAGGGTGTAACTTAAAAACACTTAGTGCTATATGGCTTTTGAAATCATCAGCTTCAAGTAATACAATGTATATAAAAAGTTTGTGAACTGTTAAACCCAAATAAATAATAGATATATAATAAATAATTTGATGCATAACAGCCCTTTATATTATTATCAAGTATAATGCAAAACATATATATTCATCTCATAAAGAATATATAATAATCTATATCTAACTTGTTGAAAATAACTATAAATAATTGTTTACTACATATGTTAAAATTATATAAAAATACTAGAGCCAGCAAAATCTATACTTAAACTTCCAATGCCAATATTAACTTATATAGATAGAAACGCAATTCATAAATATATTATTCTCATGTTAAGGCTCTATTTCTATCTAGAGCCACCCTAAGTCTATATATGTATCTATATGTTCTACCCTTCATCATGCATGTAAGTTGATATTAAATCTATATAAAGCCATCATACAACTTTATACAACTTTAGACAGTATATAAGAAACTGCTGAAAACTATTTTGATTTTATTCATACCTATGTGTATATATACAATAATTATCATATTTCATATTCATATACACATATTAATATATGTCTTGTCAAGAGCACTGATGGATCATTAGGTGCTCTATATGATGAAAAAATATATTATTATAAATGTTGTAAGCCTTCAGATTTCATATAGCCAATATCAAAAATTCATTGCAGATGAAATTCAAGAACAGAGAATATTTGACTAATGGACAATCATATCCTTAATTTATATTCACATATATATACATCATACTATATTGACATATGCCTTGTCAAAAAACAACTATTATGTGTGATTAAATAGTTGTATCATACTCATGGTTATTACTTATGATCTATGTACATTCCAAAATATCATAAAATGCTATTGTGAACATGTCCATATATTTCTAGAGGCAAATAAAGTTTTTGTTAATATCTTCGTTTCTTTAAATATGATCTGATACTCACATATGTATTTAGACCTGGATGACTTTGTGCTCTGAATTTAAATATCCAGTCCAGTTCTAGATTCTCCAGATCATTGAAGTTATCACCTTTCCTGACATTTGGTTCCTTTTTCTGCAAAGGGATGACTGTTTCTGTCCACTCTACTGTGACAAAGCCAGTCCAGAAGCTATGGTTAAATAGAGACCCTAATAGACCTAATAAGTCCAGATTTATGCTGTTTAAGAGGCAACATGATATAATGTCAGGCCCCATTGAAGCTATGTTTTTAGCTTTAGAAAGCAAAGTGGCAACCTGTTCTTTGGTGATAATTGATAGTGGAGATGTGGAGGGTTTTTTGGGTGAGAGAACTAGGGGGTGCTGGGGAAGTAAAATTTGAGCTGAATTTGTTGGCCAGCAGATTTGCTACATCTTCCAGCTGAGTATAAATGATGCCATCCACAACTAATTCCACACATTGTTGGGTGTTGCTCTTAAGATTGCGGACATAACTGAAAAGTGCCTTATGGGTATCCTTAGTTTTGAAGTCTATTTTTACCTCAAAGCCTGCTTTCATAGACTTGACTAGTACCCTGATTCACTTGTTTAGACTAAAGGGGGCCTTCTTTTCTCTGTTATGCACATTCCCCCTTACTTCTCAACAGGATTTTCTTTCTTTTGTTGTACAACCTATTAATACTAGGGGTCCTCCAGGGTGGTTTGTTTTTACAGTCTGGTATTTCCATTTTTTATGCAGTTGTTTATATGGTCGTACAGGGCTTTTGTGTATTCCTCTGCATTTATTTCTGTGTTTGCTGGATTTGGGGGAGCTTGGAAACTAGGTATGGGGTAATTTACCTTAGACAAATTCTTAAAGTTTCTGGAGTTAGGTGGGGGGCTAGTTTTACCTTTATTTAAAGGGAGACCACTTTATGATCTGATTTTTCTATTGAGGACAGAACACTAGGCAGCATGCAGCACGCTCCCATATTCATGAGTACCAGATCTAGGATATCTGTTGCCATAGTGGGATTGCAGACTAGCTGCTCCAGAGCATTTGAATTTACAAAGTCAAGAAATATTTACACTTGCGTGTTACTGGTCATTTGTGTCTCCCAATTAATGGAGGGGTAGTTAAAATCACTTATGAGTATTGTACTGGGCTGGAGTGATTCTAGTAACTTCAGGTAGGATGTATGGGTTTCTTGGTTCATAGTGGGGGACCTGTAGCTAGCAAGAAAATGGAAATGGATTTTCCCATGGTTAGTTGGACATGGAGTTGTTCGAACATGTCATATTGTTTGACGATCCTTGAGATGTGCTTATCCTTTTTGTAGATAGATACACCTCCACCTTTAGCTCTTTCATGTTCAGAGGGCTGTCAGAATGTATGAAAGGTATTATAGCTATGCACTGTCTGAGTGCTTTCTGTGGCTTTGAACCATGTTTCAGTAATTGCACAGATGTACGCATTCTCCAGGGTGAGGAGAGCTTCCAGGGAGGGAGTGCGGTTTCTTGTTGAAGCTCCTTGCATTAAGTGGTAACACTTTAGGCTTGTCCTGTGGAGTTTGTGTTATGTTGGAAGGTTTGTCTATTTGGCAATAGCTAAAATAGGCACTATGGGATGGATAATGTTTTAGCTAATATCTGAAAGCTGAGAAGTGGACTGGCAAAGCAGCATGTCCTATCACCTATGTCCTCCCAGGCTGACAAGTACTGGACCTCTTTGGTATGACACCAGTAGCTAAGTGAATTGTTAGTTGATCATTTTTTGATACTACTGTGGCATCATCCTTGGAGATGGTAGAATGCTTCTCACTGCTAGGCCTGAGAGCTCAATCATGTTTCTCTACATGTAGTCCAAGTCTCAGGTCATTCACTCCCACATGGACTATGACTGAGCCATACTGGTATTTAGGAGTAAGTGACCTGAGTGCTTGGGTGATTCCTGGCTCCTGACAGGAAACTAACTGTAACCTTCCTGTTATCCAGCCTGATAAGAGGGACATCAGTGTGTCTCATTATGGAATCTCCTATGACCAGACTATTGAGTCATGGAGTGTTTCGCCTTATGGGCTTGGTAGTTGAGACACAATGAGATGTGGCTTTGTGTGTTGTGATGGGAATTGTCTTGTATGTGGACATGTAGAGTTTCTGAGGACTACACCTGAGAGGCCTCTGAGGTTTAGGTAAGTTACATGTGGGCACCTCCACATAAGTAGGTCTATGCGTGTAGTTCTTTGTGGCTATGATGAGTGATGTGTGTGAGTTGCTGACAACCTCCTTGTTTTTTCTGTCTTTTCTGTGAAAGTCTAGCCTCTATGTTGATGCAGCTACATCTCTCACATTCTCGGTCTGTTTGAAAAGTAAGTGGTTGTCAGTGTACATAAGGCAATTGTTACATTGCCTCGGGATATTCGTGTCCACTCAGCTGGGTGCAGAGATAGCAGGAAAGTGCCCATCCCTGGTTGCATCTCCTAATGCGTTTCTTGAAAGGATAAGAGTAGAAGGTGTTTGTAACCAGATGAGGGAAGTGTGCTTACATGGTGTAATCTGCAGCTGACCTAACCAGCAATGCTGCCCAGCACCAAATCAGACGCTGTCTGAGCAGCAATAGTCCTGGGTGCTAAAATAAGGCATCTAGTATAGTAAACTTTACAGTATAGTGAACATAAGCAATGTTTCTAGATGCTTGTATCTGTAGAGGGCAGTGCCAAAGCAAACAGCTCCTTGCAAATGTGCTGAATTTATACCAGCACTAGAAATACAGAAATCTTACTGAGCCCTCTGTCCAGTACAATGACTACACTTACAGCCCTTTTGTTTGCTTCCCAGCTAACACAGTCCAGGTAAACACCTACTGCCACAAGACAAATAATCCCAGTCCTCCTCCTTAAAACCACAGTAAAGGAGTGCCTGGAGTGCAATGCTACCACAAACAAACTCAAAGATATGGATACAGCAGTGTACTTTAAACAGCTTATAACAGCATGATTAATCAGCAAAAGAACATAACTTTGTAGAAATTAACTGAGGGCCACTCAATTGTACAGAATTTATAAAGGCACTAAAACTGAGATAAGCTGATTAATAAGCCCACCAGCTGGTAAAATTACATGCAGAAAGTTCAAGTGTGTTTCCCTTACCTAAACAGACCAGACTACCACGCAGTGCAACTAGATGGGAAATTAAAGGCATCTTGATGTTAAAACGCATAAAAGTGCTTGCTAGAGTGTACAAATACACTACTTTATCTAACAGCTAGCTAGAGGAAGAATTAAGAGCAAGTAAATTAGTGAACCAGACAATCAGAGACAGAATGCACTTTTTTCAAAATAAGTACAAGGAAAGGCAAATAAATAATTCAAGATATTAACAGCAGTGCAGGGAAGAGAGGAGCTTCTAAAGCCCAGTTTACAGCAAGGGTGGGATGCTTAAAATCACCAGGTTTAAAAAGCAGATCAAGGAATGGGATGGTGGGTGGGGGAAATAACTAGCAGGGATTCACCAGCAGTGTTTGTATATGTAGGGTTGGAGTCTTATCAGAAAAGGCAAACACCCAAAACTTCACTGAGTAGTTAAGTATCATGCAAGAAACAGTAATGTATACAATCACCCAACGAGTAAACTAGCCAGCAAAGTAAAACAAAACACAATATTGCAGCAGGAAGCACGGCACATATAAAATGTCCACCAAAACCCGTAGATAGATGAAATACTTTTAATAAGATACTTGCAAGTCAGTAAGCACTTTCACCAAATAAACATTGGCTTCATCAGACCGTAATAATACACAACCATACACTTTATATAGTCATGTGATCAATTAAAACACGAGTTTTGGTGGAGATTTTATGTGTGCCGTGCGTTCTGCTGCAATATTGTATCATGCAAGAAACAATTTAACCGGGGGGGGGGGTTGCAGGTGACCTGTGCAGCCTAGATCATTCAAGTGTCTATCTTCTCTTAAAACAAAATACCAGGCCATGCAGATTTCTTAACACAGAAAACAAAATGGAGTAGGTAAAACAGAAAAGAGCTCTATCAGTTTAAGCAACTCACAGACAAAAAAAAAAAATAGGTTTACTTTCCCCGTCCAGCAGGGAATTACCAGCAGTGCTTGTAGTTTGTGCAGGCTTGAAGTTTTATCAGAAAAGAATAAGACCCTGAATTTCATGTATTAAGTATCACTCAAGAAACAATTTAACCAAAGAAAAAAAAATGTAAAATATGCAGCCTGATAATTTAAGTGTCTGTATCCCACATATAATAAAAACACCAAGCCAAGGAGATTTGTTAAAATAGAAAACAAAATGGAGCAGGTAAAACAGACAGCAGCTCTATCAGTTTAAGCAACTCACAGACAAAAAAATATATGTTTACTTTCCTCACCCAGCAGGGATTCACAAGCAGTGACCAGCCATTTGTTTCTCCCCAGCCTGCTGATATCCTGCACAAACAGCAGATGTAATTTTCCTTTTTAGAAGAACCCCTTTTGAGAGGGCTCATTTGAAACTCAACATGTCAATAGTTCGAGTTCAGATGTTCTCGCATGTTTTAAAATTATTATTCATATTTGTTTATGAAGAAACAGGTGATACGTTCTGCTTATTTTTCTTATACACAATTCATTTAAAAAGCATTTGTAACTAAAAGTCCTCTTGGTTTATTATCATTTTCATGTTGATTAGCTTTCACTGTCACAGTTTTATGATATAGGACGTCATATGGAAGTTATTAATAACTTGTTATTAATATGAAAAAGGTATTTTTCTGTTAAACTACCATCAATGAGATGGTGTCTGTGAATACAATTTTTCGATATTTTGTACTGAATAGTATAGCTATTACTACTTCATAAGTTTTTTAGGTTTGCAGTTTATCTACTTTTTTATTTTATTATTTTTTTTTTTTTTTTTTATGCTTCTGGAAATGATTTTTAAATTAATTCTAAATGCTATAATGTAGAGAATGTGTGAAGGAGCATTTACTGTGTATATAATTAGGTAATATATTTTGCAAGATTATGCAAAATTAGTAATTTTAATAAATTGAATTACCAAGAGTGGGTAGTGGTTAGGCATGAAATTGTATACCAAGTATATTTAACGTTCTCCCCTCAGAATGCAACAGGAGATTAAAGTAGGTCCATACTTTTCATATCAGAGAGGGAGTAAGAGACCGAAAGGAATCAAAGTGCAATCCATGCTCTCTGTCATTCACCAGATGGAAAAGAACAGGAAAATGGAAACTGCAGTGGATGTTGGAGTCATAAAACATAATGCCATGTGGTTTTACATATATTACAGCTACCTTGTTGTGTTGTCTGCTTTATTTTGATAATATGATAGATATTAATGGCAGATGCATAAGAGCTGCTATTCTTCCATTTTACACACAAAATTGATTTGTAATGAATAGAAACGTTGTTAAGGAAAATTACCATTGTGGGGGAAATGAGAATTTTCAATTGTAAGCAAGTTAGAAAAACATTGTAAATAATTTTTCACTGAATTACCTGGAAGGAAAAAGTATTTGTACAACCCAGGCTTGAGAGTAACATTGATCATATTTAATCACTAAAGAAACAAATGTAAATGTGTGCATTAAGAACCATAACTCTGACTGATAAAGGCAGTGTATAGACAGTAAGGCAGCGGACAGCCAAAGAAAAGCAAAGAGCTTTTGAACACTCGATGACACAAAACTGGTAGAGCAACAGTCAGTTTTCATTTTTTTTTCGTAACACAAGTAGTCCAAATTATGAAATGTAAAAAGATTAAATTCTATGGAAGAAGCCTCGTTGTTTCGCTAAAATATATTTCTCCCTTCCAAATGTCATCTAGAATTCTGAATAGTAAAAAAAAAAAAGACTGTGCAACAATCCATCAGTAAAATTTAAATCCTTTACATATTAACTGTTTAACAGTCACAGGCTAGTTTATTGCAGTATTTCAGACTTAAACAATACTTTATACATCCTTGGCAATTAGTGCAGTTAATGCAGATGATTAAGGTTGTAAGCTGCAAATGTGCTGCATTCTGAAGTCCATATCTTGATAATCATAGTCTATATCCGCTTGCTGTTGGACTCTGAAAAGGTCTATTTACTCAACAGTTTTTTGGGACAGTTAATAAATTGGGCGATGGTCGCAATTGTCTTCTGGACCACATGCATATTAAGTACCTATTAGCCAAGTCTCCATGTGTTTTACCAACCCTAAGCAGTAAAATGCATTTAAAAACTAAACATTAGCCATCTGTTTAGAATTATATTAATAAAACAGACTTTAGCTATCCTGCAAGTTGGCATTAAACCTGATATTCTGCATTCAGATTTGTATGTTCATGATTTTAGTCAAGGTAATTTAAAGGTTGACGACTGTGAAGACCGCAAGGAAATTATAGTGGAGTGCAAGGCAGTTTGAATGCTATCTTTATGTTAAAAGTAATAGTTAAACCATACTAATGATTAAACTACCCAACTATGATATGAATGCTGAATTAATCTTTTTCATTTTGGTAAGGGCCATTTCAGTTTTATCATCAGTCTAGCTGATATCTTGCAAAAGAACAATGCAGATTTCCTGTTAAATACCCTTCTTTCCTAAAGACAAAAATTAAACAATAGTGCAACAATTTGGAAAACTTGCCAATGTACCTTTTACTATATTTGTAATTATTTCAAAGAACTACTGACTTTAACCATTGAGTGTTTTTTTTTTCTTAGATTATATTTGATAAGGAAATACTCTTGTCACAAAAGAATTAGAGCATCTACTTTATTTGCAACATGTCTTTGTGAATCAAGCATCATAAATTTTGTAGTAGCAGTATATAGTTCTTTATATGTAGAAAATAATGGAATTGTTGTCCAAATCAATGACTACCTCATAGCATAAGGTATATTCTTTCCTTTTCTAATAATCTGCAAGGTAGAGTTGTAGAACTGTTAAAAATTACCTGTGTACTCTGGACACGATGCATTTGGCAAAAAGTTCTAACCTCTTTCTTATATTGAAAGTCAGAGTCTTTGTCTCTGTCCCCCACCCTCGCCATTAAGCATACCTTATTATTTCATCTTATTTTTGAAAACTGAACACTTCTGCGTTATTAGTTTAAGTCCTAGAGTTATTTATAATCTGGTTTAGCAGTGACTGGACACACTCAGTTCCATTTATTTACAATGTAAGTCTTGAAGTTTACTTAGTAAAGGTTTAGCCTTAAAGTTTAAGTCCAACATTCTGGTTAAATTTTGAAGTCCAACATTTTTTTAAATATAATTCTTCTTTTCAAAATTCTATATTTCAATTATTTTACATGTGCTTTAATAGACTAGTTCGGTAATTTTGAATACATACAACCATTTATAGATTAATGGTTAACGTATTGTTTTGCTGTGAAGTGGTATTCAGTTATTTAGGACCATTCAGGCAAAGAAAAAAATGTATATTTTACCAACATCTCTTCACATACTTCCTCTTCAGTGTCATAGTGGAGTATGAACCATCACTTAATTTGAAAACAATCTTACTCTTGTTTTATAAATTTGAAACCCTGAAAACAGATTGTTGTCTTAAACAAAGATAGACTAGATTTTTTTGTGTGTGTGTTTATCCGTAAACCGCAACAGACATTTATTTCACCGCATTTTGATGCTGGTTGGATTTGTCAAAACACTTATTTAATATTTCACTGCCATCCCTTAAAGATTTCCTTAACAATGTTTTATGACTTTTAATGTGTAAAATGTGTAAGGAACCTGTTTATTAAAAAGTTCCATTAATTCTGCGGAAGACTGTTTGTCACATAATTTCACGGCCTAGCTGAATTACTCTGGTTCATTTGACATCTCCAGTTATTCTTTCATGTAGAGATAAACAATCTGTTACTTGGCTTGGATGTTGCTACAGGAAGGGAAACCACAGCTGCTGTTTGCAGTTTTTCTGGACATGGGAATCTGTTCCAGGATTTATGCTTATGCTTGATTGCATTTGCCACTTGAAACAGAGCCTGCGACGCCACATAAATATTTGATGTTAAATTAATAAAAGCAAGTCATACCACTGATATATGGGTGTGACTTTTTTTCTTAAGAGCAATATTTCAACCTGCTGTAGACTATTTCTGTTTTGTTTCTTGTATGTGCACCTGCAGATGTAGGTTGTACTCTGACTTATGGAATTTGTGATATATATCTTATACGCAGTACATAAGCTATTAGAAATGTAGCTTTGAAGAATGTAGTCTAGTTTTTAGATTTTACATTTACTGAACATGCCTGTAATGTTATATATTTTCTCCATTTTTTTAAAGTTTCACACTATTCCGGTATAAACCAGAAATGTGAAATGTCTCCAAAGGAGAAATACATATGTAAATTGCTTTACTTAGAAGAAAACTACTTTACTGGTAACAGTCTGTGTGGTACTGCACTTACCTTAAAATTCCAGGATTTTGACTTACTGAAAGTTGATGGGCATGTTTTAAATATCTTTCACTGACCCTAAGTGGTAGGAAGAATCATCTATAGTGATGATTTCTTGAATATAACATCAACTTTAATGAAGAGGCGCTGTACCTGAGAAGTATTCTTAGCATGTCAAGTCTGCATTCTCTGCATTATTTGATCAAGAAGTGAGCAGTCCTATGCCCTGTTTCCATTGAGTTCTCCTGGAGGCAGTGCTATATTTGGTTGTGTTGTTTATACTGTACCCTGTGGAAGATGAAATGAATGACAACTTCTTCATCCAGTAAATATTTATTGTTCTTTTTCATTTGATCCATCATATGCAGAATGCTATATCATCTTGCAGGGGGGATAGGACTTCTAGGGAATATGTCAAAAAGATAAATGTACAAATTTTGTCTTATAGCCCTTCCACTGTTAACATTATTTCAGACGTAGCACTGACATATTGCCTTTCAGCTATGGCATTACCTTGTGCTTGAGTTCTGCTGCTTATGTTCGAACCAAATGCTAAATGTCTTCAAAGACTCATGTCCCCATACTAGGTACAACTAGCAATTTTCTTTATGACACAGCCTGCTTTCATTTTCATATCAGCTCATAGTTCATTAGTCTCCTGTCTCTGTCTTATGGCTACTATCATAGTGTAAGCCCATTAACTTGTTATTAGGCATGGCCAGGCTAATCCATTATGGAGTTCATCTTAACGATTCATCTGAATAATGTTTACTAAATAACAATTCCAAAAGTGCACCAACACGCTGTGAATAATCCAATGAAGCTGTTCTAGTTGAATTCTTTATTGGAACAAACAATCAAAAATAGTAAGCGCTTTCACGTCCTTACGACGCTTCTTCAGACTGGAAGTCTGAAGAAGCGTCGTAAGGACGTGAAAGCGCTTACTACTTTTGATTGTTATTTTGTCTACATTGTGGTTCCACTATCCAAAGGTGCTTTACTCGACAGGATTATTTATTCTTTCTACTGAATAATGTTTACTACTGATAACTCGTAGCTTGTTATGAGCCCAAATTAACATCTGTATAACAGTATTCCACTTGTTACAGTTGCCCAACTGGAATACACAGCAGCAATGCTGCAAAATATAAAGAACCTTGAATATAAAGATATTTTATGACCATGTTTTTCTGCTCCGTTTCTCAAAAGGAATTCAAGCTTTGTAAAGTGGAGTTTATGCGCTCCTGAATTGTTTCTACTTTGAAACTCTGTGCCCAGGATGGGCTGTGGGCCAGTCTGATTCACAGGAATTTAAAGTTCCTTACTTTTCATTCAAAAGAACGTAGTGGCTCATTCGCTGAATTTATCAGGAGGTCTTCCCTTTTCATAAATGTGAGCATCATACAGAAATCGGGAAGATCGGCGTTAGGGATGCTAGGTTAATGCACAGTACGCAATGATGTGAGAAGTGACAGGGGATAACATAGACTGAGAAAAATAAAAGCTCTCTCTCAATGATGCATTAGAACCAGCATTCATTTAAGAGTGAGATTTAGAATAAACACTCTCAACATTAGCTCAAGCAATTTTATTACTTAATGGTAACATAAAACCAAATGCGTAGAGATATTGTGGAAAGATTCCTTAAATTCAGACAGGGAAAGCAAAAGGATGTGCTAAGTCTGACAGACGCTCATAGGTGTTTACAAGGCTAATGACCACAAGGACCTTTTTAAGCCTAGCCATGTATCCCAAATCTCTGGCAAGTTCTGATACCCTTGATAAGTGTAAGAAGGGGCTTAGGAGATTAACCATTTACAAGCTAGGGCCTGGGAGATGAGCCATTTACAGATTGCCTGTGTCCATTAGAGACATAGGTGCCAAACCAAGGATGAATTTCTTGTTCCCCATCCAGTTGTGCAAGTTGCACTTGAATTGGGTTAGGGAAGAACTCTGCTTCACATGGATGGGGACCCTGTTCCAGAGAAGAGGGAATCTCTGGGATACATACCTGTCTCTCCAGCAGGTCCTATTTATATCACAGGCAAGGTTCATGTCCTTAGAATGGGTAATGCTGGTGCTGTTTGTTTTGCGGATATGCAGGAGATCCATCAGAGTGGGGTCTGACAATCCTCTGTATGCCAGGCATAGATCTCCCCTCAAAAGCCTGTAGGGGACAGAATACAGGAAAAGAACCTTGAGGTAGTCTGCATAGGACATTTTACTTAAGCCCTATATTCTTTTTGTGAGGAACATCTGTGGATGTTCCAATTGTTGGATATGCCTGATATGGTACATACCAAAGGGGGCACTGTTCTCAATGATAGCTCTGATGAATGCCAAATACAGTGGAGCAATGAGTTCCTTGGACTTAGATGCCATACCTTTGTTTTATAAGTTGCACAACATAGAACAAATTCCTCACTACTGTAGACACACAATGGTCAAACACTAGATTACTATCTGTGTGTGTCCTTAAGTCCATGACTAGTGGGTCAACTCTAAGGGATGTGTTGTCAATCTGATAGTTACCAGGGGTGGATGACTTCACAAAGGATACTATTATGCATTTCTTGACATTTAGATGTCCTTCAAGGATGCATCTGCAGTCCTTACATATGGGTTGTCCTGCCTCAGGCAGCCCTTCGGTCGGCCGGATTCCAAAGTCTGGGTCCGGCGTCGGCTGATGTCGCCCTCTCCCCGACGTCAGAGCGCCTGGGGTATAAAAGCGTCAGCCGACGCCATCTTCCTCAGTCTTTCTTGCCGCGTGGTGCCCGAGCAGAATCAGTTCGCAAGTGCCGGTCGGCCAGCTCCTGTAACTTCAGCTACCGAAGACTTCAAAAGCCAAGTACCCCGTTGGGGACTCTTTCTTGCCTCAGCCGATGTCAGATCAAACGCTTAAAGTTAATAATTGCTTAACTTGTGGGAAACAAATACCTCATAAGGATTTCCATTCTTACTGCCTCCCCTGCCTAGGCCCAGACCACGACGTCTCGGCCTGTACAGCCTGTGCCGCCTCCAACTGACGCACTCTTAGGCGTCGGGCGGAGTTTGCAGAGGAATTTTTTGGGGCTAGTTACTGTTACAATATGCCGTCGGAGACTCCGACTTCTCATTTAACCAAAAAATGGAAGGACAAGGACCGACACATGCGGACCGTGGTTTTGGCTGAAACCACGCCTAGGCCTACCGCGAGTGTCTCGGTCTCGGCTGAAACCGAATCCTGGGTACTTCCGACCGTCGAAACTGCACAACCAACAACCTCGGCCCCGGAGGCCTCTTCTGAGTTGGTTATAGAATTTCCCTCAGAAAATGGTGTTCCAGAAACATCCGACACCATCTCCCTAGACAAAACTACGCCAGCACGTGGAGCAGCCAGGCCTCCTGCATCCATGTCCATAAAGGCATTCACAAGGGCTAAAGCTGCTAAACAGCCAAAATCTCTGCCTCCCAAGGCTATTCCTCAGGGATCCACTACAGGTTCACAGATTTTAAGTTTAGCTGAGGACCTTATTTCCTTAATTAGGGGCTCTCAGCCACATCTGGACAGGGGCTCTCAACCTCCTCTAGACAAAAGGACCAGAGTTGAGCCCACTGATCCCCAGTCCTCTGACGAGGCCTCAGATGGCTCTGCTCTTTCAGACTACCAGGAGGAGGCCTTTACGGCCTACGAGGATTCTGATGCAGAGGAATCTATTCCCTCTGCCTCCCCTTCTGAAGAGCTGTCCTTTGGGGAGACCCTTCACTCCATGAGAGAGCATTTCAAATGGCAGGGCCAGGAATTCTCTGATTCCAGGAAGAGATTAAGGACTTTTTTGCATTTACCTCAGCATAGACCTTTGGCTATTCCTCCTGTTTTGAATGTCATTGATGATGTGTACTCTGAGTCTAGCATTACCCCTGACTCCCTTCCTCCGGCTTCGGTCAAACTCGATAGGTACTACAGGGTCCCGGACTGACATCATTTCCTTTACAAAGCCCACTCTGCTGACCCTGAAACTATTTCCCAGGGCCCTAAAGGGGTTGCATCTGCCACTACTAAAAACCCACTCCCCTCTGAAAGGGAGTCCAGGGCTTTAGCGAGATGGGGTAACAAAGTGTATACTTCTTCCACTCTTTCTATGAGGGCATTAAATTGTCAATTCCATATGATACAGTACCAAGAGTATTTGTTAGATGAATTACATAAAAAACTGTCTTCACCTGAACCCCTAGATTGCAAGTCACTTCAGGATCTGGTACATAACTCCCAACAGGTTAGCAACCATTTCTTGCAGTGTGGTTATGATGCATTGGAAGCTTCATGTAGGTCAGCAATGACAGGTGCAGTCATACGTAGGCATGCTTGGCTGAAGGAACAAACTCTGTCCGATCATGTTAAAGCAAAGCTTCTGGATGCGCCACTGGAAAAGCAAAGGTTATTTGGCTCCACTGCTCAGGAGGTCTTAAAGAAATTTGAGGAAAAGGCTAAATCTGTACAAACAGTCAAAGATTTTCTCCAGGTCCAACCACCAAGATTCAGCAGAAATTGGCCCTCTAAGAATTGGTCCTTTCCAGACACAGAGAGAGTTCAAAGAGGCAAGAACAGGCGTGCCAGAGGTAGAGGGCAAGCTAGAGGCTCCTACAGAGGACGAGAATGGCAGCCTCCTAACCAGAGAGGTAGTGCAGGACCTACAACTGCTGCACAAGGACAGACTCAATGACTTTACCTTGACCCCGCCAACCAGGGCTCAATTGGAAGCACCTTTGGGCGGAAAGCTATCTTTATTCTCAAAAAATTGGCACAGTATTACAAGGGACAAATGGACACTGCAAATAATAGACAAAGGATACAGGTTCCATTTTCATACATTACCAAAAAGAAAAGGCATGCCAAACCTGCCACCGAATCAAAGGGCAGAGGCTTTAAAACAAATTTCCAACCTATTGCAAATGAAAGCTATAGAAAAGGTTCCTCTCACAGAACAAGGCCAACGATTTTATTCCAGACTATTCCTTGTCCTAAGAAAAGAAAAACAATGGAGGCCTATTCTCGACTTGTCCGCACTGAATACTTATCTCATTGTGCCAAAATTCAAAATGCTGACCCTACAGCAACTCCTTCCCATGCTGGGCAAGGGGTCTTGGCTGGTAACTCTAGACCTCAAGGAGGCATACCTGCATGTCCCTATCAGACAAAGTTGCAGAACACACCTCAGATTTCTTGCAGGTTCAGAGCATTATCAATTCTCAGCATTGCCCTTTGGCTTATCTACTGCGCCCAGAGTATTCACGAAATGCCTGGCATCAGTAATTGCACACTGCAGACTTCAGGGGATTCAAATATACCCATATCTGGACGACTGCCTTATACAAGCGGACAGCCAACAAACTTTGGTAAAACACTTGAAATATGCCATCCGCCTACTTCAGGCTTTGGGATATACAGTCAACACTCACAAATCAAGACTTGTTCCATCCCAAAGGATAATTTTTCTGGGTGCGAAACTAGATACAACCACCCAAATGGCTTTTCTCACGGAAGAAAAAAAAAGACAACTACCAGATTATTTCGAAAATCTGACAAAACAAACTCAGCTGACTGCAAGGAAAATCCTGCAGGCCCTGGGTTACATGGCATCTTGCATTCTTCTGATTCCACAAGCAAGGCTACATATGAGGAAACTACAATGGTACCCAAGGAGTTTATGGTCTCAGCACAGTCGCAGCCTAGAAGCTTTGATAACACTCATTCCATGCCTTCAAAAGGAATTTCTGTGGTGGGCTCAAGCAAGCCAGACAAACAAGGGTCTGCCCTTCAGCAAACCAATAATCAGCCAAACCATTACAACAGATGCTTCAGACCATGGATGGGGAGCACACATGGAGGGCAGATGCATTCAAGGACTATGGTCACAGAAAGAATTGCGCATGCACATAAACCAAAAGGAAATGCTGGCGGCGATACATGCAATCAAGGCCTTCAAACATTTTCTGCATCAAGGACACCTGCTAATAAGGACAGACAATACCACAGTTATGTGGTACATAAACAAGCAAGGAGGTACCCATTCCTACCCTCTTTGCAGGCTGGCAATGAATCTTTGGGAACTTTCCCTAAAAATCAATATAGAGCTGCAATCCCAGTTTGTGCCAGGAAAAGACAATATACTGGCGGACAGCCTAAGCAGGAATATCATGGATCCACACGAATGGATGCTGCACCCAGACATCTTCCTTCAAATAACACAATCATGGGGGAGGCCGGACATAGATCTTTTTGCCTCCCACCACAACCATCAGCTGAAGAAATTCTGCTCAAGGACATACCACCCACAAGCATGGAAAGTGGACGCCCTCTCTTTCAGCTGGAATACTCTAACAGTGTATGCATTCCCACCTCTTCCATTAATGACCAAGGTCTTACTGAAGATCAGGACAGAGCAGCCAAAAGTGATTCTGATAGCTCCGGATTGGCCCAGACAGCACTGGTACCCACTGTTAAGGAGCATGTCACGCACAAAACCGTGGCCTCTACCACAATGGCCACTTCTTCTGACACAACACAATTACAAAACTCTGCACCCCAGCCTGAAAACCTTGCAGCTGACAGCCTGGAGAATACCTTGACTCCTCACCAGGATAAGCTATCCAAGACAGTGAAGGACATCATCATGGAAGCTCGCCGGCCTTCCACAAGAAAGGCATATTCAGCAAAATGGAAAAGATTTCGCACTTGGAGCACCGCAAAGGGCCTAGATGCGACAGTGATGAACATGGCACATATCCTGGAATACTTGGCAGAAATGCTCTTCCATAAAAATTCATGCTTCAGCAATTTCAGCAGAATACAATACTGATCCAACTGTCTTCTCTCATCCTCTCCTAAGGCAGTTTCTAAGGGGAATTAAAAACATCAATCCTCCAAGGAAACCACCAGTGCCTACATGGGACCTTAACTTCATGTTGGAAAAATTAACTCTACCTCCCTTTGAACCAGCAGCATCTTCAGAACTACAGTTCCTGTCTTGGAAGACTGCCTTCCTTCTGGCCATAACCTCAGCAAGAAGAGTATCTGAGTTGCAGGCCCTCATGGCAGTACAACCATTTCTTATTTTTCATCAGGACAGAGTCTCATTGAGAACCAATCCTTCATTCATGCCAAAGGTGGTATCCAGGGTCTCACTGAACCAAGCTATTCACCTGCCTACCTTCTTTCCAAATCCACAAAACAAAGGGGAGAAACTTATGCATACCCTGGACATTCACAGACAGTTGCGCTACTACTTGGGCAGAACTAAGACTTTCAGAAAATCTGACCAGCTATTTGTAGCATATGCTGCTGGTGTACAAGGAAAAGCAATTTCCAAACAGACAATTTTAAAATGGATAGGGAATTGCATTCAGTTCTGTTACTCTTTTTATGGCAAAACTGTGCCAGCTAATATTAGACCTCATTCCACCAGAGCCACAGCCACCTCCACAGCCTTCATAAGAGGGGTGGCTACCAAGGACATTTTAGAAGCTGCTACATGGAGCTCCGTGCATACATTTTCCAAGCATTACAACTTACCCTTATATTCCAGATCCAGAGCAGGCTTTGCTATGTCAGTCCTGCAGGGCATTTTAGCTACACCATCCTTTTCTTAGATCCTACCACCCCCAGCTTGGCTATGGTGTTCTACCCATATGTAAGGACTGCAGATGCATCCTTGAAGGGCATAGTACAGTTTTGTACCTACCATAAATGTAGATGTCCGATAGGTATGCATCTGCAGTCAGGTTTACTCTCCCTTCTTCCCCTCTGTGGTATTTCCTGGGTACTTATCCCTCTTATAGCTAGCTGGGGTTATCTATTATGGTGTATTTGTTTTATATTACTATGCATGTTTGGAATTTTGTTTTGCATCTCTCCAAATTTAGCCTTCCTTAGAGGGCACCTGGCATCTGGGGCAAGAAAAACTGAGGAAGATGGTGTCGGCTGATGCTTTTATACCCCAGGCGCTCTGACGTCGGGGAGAGGGCGACATCAGCCGACGCTGGACCCAGACTTTGGAATCCGGCCGACCGAAGGGCCGCCTGAGGCAGGACAACCCATATGTAAGGACTGCAGATGCATACCTGTCGGACATCTACATTTATGGTAGGTACAAAACTGTACGTTTTAGTCCATGGCTCAGACACCACTTGTTTGTCTGTGTCAGCCCCTCCTGTAGAACATTTGTGACAGTGTGGGATTCAATGGCAGCTCTTAATTTGCAGTCATCTGCAAATTTAGTCAGCTAGAGACCACTGACAGCGGCCTTGACTTCAGAGAAGTGAATGCCAAAAAGGAGCAGCAAAAAGGACTGATCCCTGAGGGACTGCACTTGTGACTGGCCTGTTTGTATAGGTGTATTCCCATATTTTAACTTCCTGGGTCCTGTCTGTGAGCCAGTTGGCTATCCTCTGGGTGACATATGAGTTTACACCTAAACTCTTGAGTTTGTCAACAATGCCTAAATGAGGTACTGTGTCAAATGCCTTGGCCAGGTCAAGGTAGGCAGTGTGAACCATTTTTCCTCATCCATTGCTTTGGTGACCTTCTCAAAAAAGTCCACCAAGTTGAGTAGGCATGATCTGCCCTTGAGGAAACCAAACTGGGTTGGGTCCAGTGTCTGGAGGTTTTCTATATCCTTTTTGATCATTTCCATGATAATTCTTTCTATGGCTTTACATATAAGACTAGTGAGACTTAATGGTCTGTAGTTTCCAGGGTCTGTAGATGGCCCACCTTTTGTGCATAGGGATGACTGTTGCTGTTCTCCATTCAGGAGGCATGAAGCCTGTTTGAAGGCTATAGTTAAATAGCAATTCCAGAGGCCCTGATAGGTCATGTTTCATGCTATTTATAAGGCATCTTGGGATGTTTTTATTCAAATGTGTATGTATATATGAAAGACGTAATTTCCAACAGGGTGAGCATTATATGATGTAATGGACTGCATAGAAGGCAATCAGGTCTGATGCCACAGGTAGAGGGGCGCTCCACCCTGTATTTCCCACCCAGGGGGACATAGTCACACTTAGAAGTATCTGGCAGATTTGATCATTCCCAAGGTGATACAGATGAATAGCTACTGTCATTCATAGATTTTACCAGGCAAGTAAGAAATGAAAGTAGATTGTTGGGTCCTCCTTCTATTCATAGATACACTACACATATGCACACCTAATGTCAGTTTAGAGTCGCCAGTTTGCATACCAAATGCCTTTGAGATGCTGGAGGATAATAGAGTACCCAGACAAAAAAAAACAAGTGAATAGTTTCATAGTTTCATAGTATAGTACTAGGCTATCTGCCCTGGGGCATTTGTAAGCCTAGCCATAGTGATGTGGCTTTTGCCACCCCATGAAATGGAACAAAAATGTACAGAATAAAATTAGAATACTGTGCCTCTGTCTAGTAGTGACACAATGAAGGTCCCCTTATATAATAGAATTAGTTTACTGTGCCCCTGTCTAGCAGTGACACAGATGTGACCCCTGAATATGGAGAGGACATACAGATTCCACACAGGAGACACATCATCTGAAAATCAAAGTGGAGAGCCTTTTTTTCTGAGGAATGGGGATGATATTGACTGAACCACTGTAAACCTAGAGATTTGGAATAACTAATGAAAATGTTCTAAGTCTCATTGAAATCAGGGAAATCCTTAGAATTTCCATCTTTTATAACAGTAGAACTTTACTACAGCTGTATGTAGTTGTTTTTCTTTCGGCTTTTCCCAGTTAGGGGTCGTCACAGCAGAACAACGGTCTGCAAATGATTGGCAGTCAATTTTTATGGTGCCGAGGTGCCAGCCCAATGCCCAACATTCAACGAAGGCACACCCATTCATGCATGTCTTTCAAATGTCACTCGACCATGGGGAGGACATGCAGACTCCACACAGAAGGCGCTCCAACCAAGAATCGAACAGGAAAACCTCTTGCTGTGAGGCGACAACGCTACCGCTGCACCACCGCTGTAGTAAATCTTGAAAAAGATACAAGTACAAAGATCAGTAAGTTAGATTACACCATGAAATGCTTTAACAATAAGAAACCTACTGAACACTTCTGAAATCATTCAATGCACAATTAAGTTTTTATCACAGCATTGTAAAGGAATGTAAGAGAATAACATTTACTGAGGGTAAAAACACTGTTATGGAGAAGTGAATGCACATTAACATGGTAGTGTAGCAGGATCTACAGCAGTGAATAAGGCAAGAGAAAACTTTCCATTTTAGTAACAAAAATGTTGGTAAGTTTTTTGTAACAAACTGATGCCAATTACTTTCAATATTCCCACTATAAGTCTTAAGCTGAATATGTCCTATATCCACACTGAAATATAGTCATGTAAGTATTTGTATCTTGTGATTAACAGGATGCTTGTGAATACAGCATAGTGGCTAAGACAACTGGCTGCTAGTTAATGTCATCAGGCAGCTCTGGGTTTGAGTCCATCAGTTTCTATTTGCAGGCTATGTGATTTGAGCAAACCACTTAGTAATAACATTTCCTAGGCTTATAGGTGAATACCATGCTATCAGTCTGCAGGCTATTAGAAGTCTAGTCAATAACTACTATAGCTCAGAATCAAACTCTGCACCTTATGTTTGTGAGGTAAAGACCTGAACAATTATGCCAGCCCCATCTCTGAAACTTCTGTAGCCCTGCTTATCTTTCACTAACATAATGATTCCATTGAAGATCAAACCCAGGATATTAAGCTGATGTGACACCCACCACACTACAGACCCTGTGTAAAACGTCCTCCCCCTTGCATAGCAGATCAATCCATTACCCTCTGCGTTATTGGCCCAGCACCCTTCCCATTGCATCAGTCTGCTGTTCCTTAAATGATGCTTCCTAAGTTAAATGAAAGTGTAATTTACTATATTTTATTTATATATATATATATATATAGAGAGAGAGAGAGAGAGAGCGCGCACACAGTGGTGCAGCGGTAGCATTATCACCTCACAGCTAGAAGATCTCCTGTTTGATTCTCAGGTTGGGGTGCCTTCTGTATGGTGTCTGTATGTCCTCCCTACATTCATGTGGGTTTCCTCCCACATAAGAAAGAAATGGATCTGGAGCGTTTCTCCCCCTGGCCTCCACTGAAAATTGGCTTTGTTCCAAGTCAGACTTTCCCAGTTAACAAATGTTAAATAAAAAAAAAATATATATATATATATATATATATAATATCTTCATATGTGATTTCTAGATTGGTGATCCCGGAGATCCTTTTAAGCTTAGTGACATGTGTGATTACAAGGCTAGTAACCCCAGCAGGTCTTTTTAAGTTTAGAGATGCTTTGAACGCTGTACCATCTGTCTGTAATGTAAACACCTTAAACATTATCCCAACAGCCACATCAGATTATGTCAACCACCACATCATAGAGGTTATAATCAAACCCTGTGCCTTTCATCTGTGAACTAAAGGCCTTAAACATTATGACAAACACCAGTTATATATGTCGGTGCAGAATTATCTCGCTAACTAGGATAATGGAAATCAGCCTAGAGGACGCTAGCTTCAAATCTACATTAGCAACTTATGTCTACACAAGAATCCAATACCATACCTGTCTAGCTACATGTGGTATTCTTTTAATGCATATAGTTCATACGTGATTACTAGGCTAATGACCCCAGTGGACCTTTTTAAGCCTACCTATGCTGCCTACCTTTTATCTTGTGTCTTTTAATGTCAACCCCCAAATGTCAACCCCCAACCCTAAAGCCATTACAATTCCATGACTGGGAATTGAACTCGGGCCAGTGTTGTAAGAGTGCCAAATCCTAACCTCTGGACCACCAAGACTTCCCCTGGCTCCCCCTGAATGGGATTTGAACCCAGAAATTCATAAACTCAAATCCAGAACTATAGCATAGGTTTCTGTCCAAAGCCTTTGATACTGTTTTCAACACAGACATTATTAAAAGAGCTGTAGACTTGCAAATAAATCTGTTTATTGTACATTGGATAGCTAAGAGGCTTGGTTTAATTTCTTCAAATCTTTTAGTTTTCTAATAGCATGATGGGAATGGATCCCATTTCTAAGTCAGGGCAAAATCAAAGTTCAATAAATCTGTATTTTTTTCAGTCTTTGATGTTAGTCAAAAGTGCACTTTACAACACCCACATTGTGCCCAAAACTGACTCCTCCTGCAATTCACATGACGTTACATGTATTGGTAGCATGTTTAACTACAACTGTAGATTATTTCTTTTTTAAGCCCATTGCTCCTGCAACTCTTGGAATTGTCTCAGTATCTTTCTTCCACATTGCTGCCATTACTGCTTGCAAATTTTGATATTTTATGACTTTGTGCCTCTGTATGTGCGACACTGTAATCACTAGCAGTTTCAGTGATCAGTGCTACTTTTGTCTTTTTTTCATGGACTGCTATTTCTGGTTTTCTCTATCTGTTTTTTGAGTTGTTAGTAATAGGTTATCCCACGTGAAGTACATTTTATCTTTCTCTATAATGCTTTGTGGTTCATGTTACCAGTGCTTCTCAGCTTCTTTAATATTGTAGTGTTTGCACAATCCCTAATGCAGCAAATTTGGCACATTATTGTACGTTTCATTGTACAGGCCCTCTGCCATGAGTGTATTGCACCCAGTGACTAGATGTGCAACTGTTTCAAATTCTTTTTTAAAGAAACTACATTTGTCTGTTTTTCTCAAATGTTCACTGGACTTTGTAAACCACTGCGTACATAGTTCACTATTCTGGGATACCATTATCAGCCTTTCATCCTTCTGTTTTAACTTACCTCTCCTTAACCATTCCTGTCTCAAATCCTAATCAGCACAAGGTTGTTCCAGGAGATGTCTATACTTGCCACGATATTTATGGCTTTTCCGCATTCTTTTCATAATCATCTGATCCTTCTCCTTGTATTCTTTCTTTTGTTTTTGTTTTTTTGGCACATTCAGTTTCTGTCTGATTTTTGTCGATTTCTGGTTTGATTTCCATTCCCACTTGCCACCTGAATGGTTATGCTAAACTAAGCAGAGAGGTCATCTTTGGCTTCCTCTCCTCATGTTTTAAAATTTCACTATTTATTTATTCATTTACATTTGATTACTGGGTAGTGTCTGACTGGGCTGGAAGCCTGTTTTCAGCGGAAACCTGGGGAAAAAAAGCTCCAAGCGTACATATACATAATTAATCACAGTAAGAGAATGAGAAAAACATGACAGTATTACTTAGCGTTATAAGCAGTTTCACAATAGTGAATACTGAGTCATGAGAACACATATGCAATATGTATAGTGCACACTTTTTTTTTACATGAGAAAGTAGAAAGAAAGGCTATTATCACATAGGTGAGCATAAGCACACTAATGTGCAATAGGGCAGATAGTGTAAGTGTGAGATAGAGGAGGAGTGAGTATTTTGATTAGCCTGGGGTTGTGCAGGAACATAGCCATTGCTTAGTGCAATATTATTTTAGTAGATGTTTGAAATTGTGAGTGTTAGGATTAAAAAGGATATCGTGGGGTGCAGAGTTCCAGGTTTTGGCTATTTTGTTGGAGTATATGGAACCTCCATAATAATTGTGAGATTTGGTTACATTGAGCTTAATTTGTCAGATGATCTATGGGACCTGAGGTTTGTATAGGGTTGGACAAGATCGGTGAGAGCGGGACAGTTGTCAGGTTTGTGGATGACAATGTGAGCAATTAGCAGGTTGAGAGATAGGTTGGGAAGTTCAGTCCAGTTGAGATAGTGAAGATTGGAGCATAGATGTTATCTGTGTGGTCGGTCTGAGGCATATTTAGCTATTTTGTTATAACAAATTCTTAGGTTGTTCAGATCTGATTTGCACAGGTTAGTAAAGATTTGGGAGCTATAAAGTAGGGTGGATAGAAGGTGAGATTTGGCTGTGGACATTCTGGCATAGTTGGTTAGAGTTTCGCCCTGTAGAGTACACCAAGTTTGATGTGGACTTTTTTGATTGCTAATGCTGTATGTTTAGCAAATTTTAGACATTTGTCTGATGTTACACCTAGAAGTTTAGGTTGCTTGACTGGTTCAGTTTTTGTTCCATTACAGAAATAAATACTGAGAGGGGATGGGGTGTTTTTTACATTGGTATTACTGAAGACCATGAGCTTCATTTTATTGGTGTTTAATATGAGTTGATGGTCAAATAGTTTTCTATGTCTTGGTAGGCATCCTGAGTCTTTTCTTGTAGTTCTGTACTGGAGGGGGATGAGCATATGAGGCAGACACCATCGGCATATTGAGTGATAGAAGCAAGTTGTGTGGAGGTCCTGCGGTTATTGGTAAATACAATAAAAATAAGTGAGCTGAGGATGAAGCCTTAGGGGGACTCCAACAGTGATGGGTAGAAGGGGGGAGAGTTTGTTATCCCATTTGGTGGCTTGCCAGTTGGAGAGGTAGCTATGAGGCAAGTTTGTTGAGAAGTATTTGGTTGGATAGTGTGTCAAAAGTTTGGACATATCAAGGAAGGTATCTGAGATAAGTTGGCCTTTATTTTTGAGGAGATTAACAGTGTTTGTGAAGCTTATAAGAGCAGTATCAGTAGTATGCCTGGGTCGGAGAACATCTTGACTATTTTATAGAACCATTTCTTAAGGAAGTGGTGAAGGCGTTGTTGATGTATGCATTTTTCTAAGATTTTGGCTATAAGTGAGAGAATGGCAATTGGTCTACAGTTAGAAAGGTCAGGGGTGGGGCCACCCTTGTGTAGGGGTATGATGTGAGACGTTTTCCATGGGAGACGTACGTACTGTTCAGAGATAGAGCGATTGATTAGAACAGATATGGGACAGCAGATGGATGTGGCAGTTAAGTTTTAGAAATTCGTTGGGTAGTTGATCAGCTGCAAGAGTGCAAGGTTTTAATTTGCTTACAAGTTTTTTAATATAACTCGTTTGGATTGGCTTGAGAGACTGAGTCAGGGTTATATTCAATGGTGATGACTAAGGATAGAGTTGGGTTTGTACTGTTGTTTAGCAGGAAGTTAATGGAGTTAATAAAGTGGGTATTACATTGTGTAGCTATGCAGTCTGTTGTACTATTGATAGATGGAGTAGGGGTAGTAGGCTTTCCTGGGTTTAGGGAGGAGTTTATGGCTTGCCAAAATTTTGAGGGGATTATTTTGGTTATTTTTGCGGACATGTTTGGAAGTAAGTTTTGTTTTTACTTTCTTGATAAGTTTTTTAGTTTGATTTCTCAGTTGGTAGGTGGTTAGGTTTTCTTTGTTTTTGGTATTATAGTAAAGAGACCAGGCTCTATTCCTTTGTTTAAGTAGAATTTTAGTCTCTTTTGTTAGCCAAGGTAGTTGTTTGGTTTTAGTGCAAATTTTCCTTATCGGTGTTAATTTATTAAGTATCTCAAGGAATGCTTTGTTAAACTACTCTACAGTGAGGTCTAACTATAGGAATTGTAATGTTAACCAGTCATATTCTTGAAGCAGTGAATTAAATATAGTGGGGGAGACTTTTTTTGTTATGGATGTTTTTAAACAGGATGTTAGGTGTGTTCATTCGTTTCCTGAAAAGAAAGGTTGGAGAGTGGTTGCTAGGGTATCTAGAAGGCAGCCAGCTTCATAACTTATGTTGGATTTATTTGTTAGAACCCAATCTAGTGTAGAATCCTTGCTGGAATGTTTATCTATGCGAGTGGCATGGGTAACGGTTTAACAGAAGTTATAGAAGTTAAAAACGCTGGTGGGATTTTTTAGAGGCACAGGTAAGCCAATCTAGGTTAAAGTCTATTAGTATTATTCTTTCTTAGGTAAAGTTGGTAGAAGCACAGCGGAGAGTGTTTTCTATAAGAGGAAGGTTGCTTGCAGGGGGTAGGTAGATAGCTATAATAATGATAGACTTGTGTGGGTTAATTTCAAGATCTGTGGTTAATATTTCAGAGTTGGGGAGATCAGGGGAAGGAGTGGTGTTTACTTATATTAGTTTGAGTGAGTCTTTAAACATAATGGCAATACCACCACCCCATTTGGATAGCCTATCCATTCTGAGTATGCGATACTATATGCTGTGATTAGATTTGATGAGGTCAGTAGATAAGTATGTAGTCCCAAGACTGCAAAACCGTGGATGTAATCAATTTTCTGGCGGTCTACACCTCCTTTACAGTGAGAGATATATAATCTTAGTATACACTGTTTTTTATATATCATTTGATAGGAGTGAAATATTTTTTCATGATTTTCTGTCTAACTGATCCAGCACGTTTTGTGATCAGTTAATCACACCAAAACTGTACATAAAAACAGGGAGTGCAAATCGGTTTATAGCTTGGAATTTATATCTAAATGTCAGGACTGTTTTCAATATTAATTTTAGTCTTCTGAAGTATTTATTACTGAGTTTATTCACATTTATTCACATTTTATTGCTTATCCTTCATCATTTCATAAATATTTATACACTCCTTCCTGTTCAAATTCCTTTATATCACATTCCTGGCCTATATTGATATTTTCTTGGTACTGCAACTTTCTTGCTTTAAACATTGCTTTTGCACATTTATCAAAATCAAATGTCATTCTTGTATCATCTAAGAAAGTTTTGCCACTTGCAGTTGTGCTTTCAACTCCTCTTCTGTTTAAACTATATGATTTTAAGTTGTCCACAAAAAGCAGATGAGAACTCTCTAAGCAAGTTTGTTTTTTGAGAGCCGATTCTTAATGAAGACCTAATTTGTTAATTAAACAGTTTAACAGGTTAAGAACAAAACAACAATAACATCAAAGAATCACCCTGGAATATCTTCCTTTGAATTTTTTCCCTGGGACAATAATTTGCCTTTTGTCATGGCTTAACTGCAAAGTAGTCTGCCACTGTTTCATAGTCACTCTAATGTAATTGATCATTGTGGGATATATCTTATACATCTGTAAGCACTCCTTTATCCATGAATGCAGGATGCTGTCCGTATGCTTTGCCGTAACCTATTCATGCCATACCTAGATTCTTCTTCTTTTACAAATCTCCATTATGACTTTATTTAGTAACAAATGATCCTCTGTTCCATATGACTTTCTTTTGTTCTATTGCCACGATTAAGTTTTCCTCTGCTCGACTATAAACTCTGTCAGCATCAAATCCAGTGTATAATTTGTATACAGTTGGAAGGCACGTTATGAGTCTATAGTTTTTAGAATGGCATACAGATTCTTCTGAAAGAGGAGTATTGTTGTTAACTAGTTTGGTGTCTGTTTAGGATGTGCATATGTGTAGTTATTACTCAAGGCTAAATTGTCAGTGAAGATGTTAATACTTTTAGCCAGAAGTTAGGTACTACATCTGGGCCTGGGCTTTTCCATTTATGACCTTTTTTAATTTTGTTTCACTTTCTCTGAGCATTACTTCATCCCATTTCTTATCCTATACATTTTAACTTCTTACTGTTTCTCTTACTTCTTCTATCCATTCAACATATTTTGTTATGTTCCACAGGGTCTTCATAGATATTTGTCCAAAATGTGCCTATTTCTTCTTTTTTGTTGGTATTTCCATTCCTTTTGCTTTGTTTTTTGGGTAAGGAATAAATTCCTTATTTTGTATTTTTCCTTTATATTTATCTGCATATCTTCTAAGTTTTTCTGCCTGTGCCAACATCTTAAGTTTATTATTTGCAATAGTATACGATAGATCCTGGTCTGTTCTGATACTCATGTCCATCTTTCTAAGTCTTTCAGCTTCTCCCATTAGGGGTCACCATAGTGGATCACCAGTCCGCAGATTGATTGGCGGTGAACTTTTTACGTTGTTGAGTTGCCAGCCTGGTGCTCAACCTTCACAGAAGGCACACACACATGTCTGTCTTTCTAAGTACTTTTGTTTATTTGTTCCTTCTTCTACACTCTTCTCACAGTGACACTTCTTATCTTAATTTCTTTGTAGTTTTCTCTATTCAATGCCTCCGTAAAGGCATTTTATCTCTTTTCTTCCTTTCCCGTATTTCTGTAGATGTTTTGGTAAGACTTTGTTATTAATTTATCTGCACAGTAATATATCCTGTATACCTCTGTTTCATCACTATGTTTATCTGTTTTATCAGATTTTTAACATTTGGGGTTTTATTGACTTTCTGTGTTCTATTTTTTTCATCAATCTCAATATGTCTATCCATCTCTGTTAAATCAAGTATCTCTTCCTATTGATTGTTTTCTTGTAAACTGAGTTCATATTCTTTGTTCTCCATTTCCTGTGGACATTCTGTAGAGAGTTCAAGAACATCTTCCTGTGGCATATTCTCGTCAGCTGCATCCTGCTTCATCCATTGCTCTTTCATATAGGAACTCATTGGCACATCACTCCACAAAAGTGACTGTGTCAGATTTATCACTGTTTTCTGCTCCTTTCCTTGATGTGCTTCTCCAACTTAACTTTTGTGCTAGTTTCCTACTGAAGGCTCCAGAGTATCTTAATAGTATAACTTATCATATACTTACATTCCACCTACTTTTTCCCTAATTTGGGGATTCATTCTTCCATCATGTTGTGACATTACCCGAGTTGGATTTTTTACACTAATCCTTCAGTTCACAGGAATCACTAACTTCCGCTTTTATCTCTTTAACTTATCCATTACTAATCCTCTTTTCGACTTCCTGCCTTTGTTGTCCCCTCCCCCCACACTACTGCAGAGGTGTTAAAACTGTCACTGCACTGAGAGACCTTTGCAGAATCAATTCCTTTTAGACTACAAAAGAAAACCCTGAACAAAGGCCTGCAATTTAGTTACTTTTCTGGCTGTAGCTGGATAACTTGTAAGTATAGTGTAAAACAAGGTCTGAGCCAAACATAAATGAGGGTGATTAGAGACAGAAAAGAAGCAGTCCTTTTACAGAAGATAAAGAAAATAACAGTGACTCACACAAATCCAATTATATGCCAGTAGCATGGGAATTCAAAGTTACTTCCTTATGTCAGGTATGAGTCATACAAAGCATTATGGGAAAGAGAAAGGGTTGAGGGAGAATAAGATCACGTTGATACATCAAGCCCCATTGGTAGCCATGTTGTAGAAAATAGGCTAAAATTACAAACAGAGCACTTAGAGTGATTTTGACGTGTTAAAATAGGTCAGGAAATATAGAGTGAAAAAAAACATATTTTTTTTTTTAGTTCTAGAGTGGAGTTTTCCTTTAATTTTAGGGACTCATTGTTCCAACATGCTGCGACATAACCTGTGTTAGACTTTCTATACTAAATCCTTCACTTTGCAGGTATTCCATAACTGCAGATTCTGTTTGTTTAATTTCTACTTTACTGATCTTCTGTTCTACATTCCCAACCACCGGGGATGCACAAGCCACTGCACTTCTTTGTGCTGGTCCCAAGCCCGGATAAATGGGGAGGGTTGCTTCAGGAAGGACATCCGGCATAAAACTTTGCTAAATAATTTCATGTGGATACCAGTAAATATTTCCTTACCGGATCGGTTGAGGCCCGGGTTAACAATGACCGCCACCAGTACTGTTAGCCAACAGGGTGCTGGCGGAAATTGGGCTACTGTTGGCCGAAGGAGGAGAAGAGGCAGAAGGCATGGGCAAAGGCAGGAAGAGAGGAGAAAGGCTAGGACTGTGGTAGTGAGGGTCGGAACTTTGAATGTTGGCAGTATGACTGGTATAGGGAGAGAGCTAGCTGATATGGTGGACAGAAGGAAGGTTGGTATATTGTGTGTGCAAGAGACCAGATGGAAGGGGAGTAAGGCTAGGTGTATCGGAGGTGGGTTCAAATTGTTTTACCATGGTGTGGATGGCAGGAGAAATGGCATAGGAGTTATTCTGAAGGAACAGTATTCTAAGACTGTTTTGGAGGTGAAAAGAGTGTCGGATAGAGTGATGTTTATGAAGCTGGAAATTGTTGGTGTAATGATGAATGTTGGGTGTGCAATGGATGAGAAAGAAACATTTTGGAGTGAATTGGATGAAGTGGTGATGACTGTATCCAAGGGTGAGAGAGTGGTGATTGGAGCAGATTTCAATGGGCATGTTGGTGAAGGGAACAGAGAGGGGTGAGGAAGTGATGGGTAGGTATAGATTGCAGACTGTAAAGTAGTGACCGAGGAAAGTGTAGTTAGGCAGCATGGGATGGTGGTTTGTAGGATGACATTGGTGATCAAGAAGAGGAGGAGGAGTGTGAGGCAGCACCAAGGATCAAATGGTGGAAATTGAAAAAGGGTAATTGTGAGGTGGAGTTCAGGGATGAGTTAAGACAGGCACTGTGTGGCAGTGAAGAGTTACCGAATAGCTGGGTAACTACAGTAGAGCTAGTAAGGGAGACTGCTAGAATGGTGCTTGGTATGACATCTGGACAGAGGAAGGATGACAAGGAGACATGGTGGTGGAATGAGGAAGTACAGGAGAGAATACAGAGAAAGAGGTTGGCAAAGAAGAAGTGGGATTGTTAGAGAGATGAAGAAAGTAAACAGGAGTATAAGGAGATGAGGTGCATGGCAAAGAGAGAGGTGGCGAAGGCTAAGGAAAAGGCATATGAAGAGTTGTATGAAAGGGTGGACAGTAAGCAGGGAGAAAAGGACCTATACCGATTGGCTAGACAGAGGGACTGAGCTAGTAAAGATGTGCAGCAGGTAAAGGTGATAAAGGATAATGAGGGAAACATACTCACAAGCGAGGAGAGTGTGTTGAGCAGATGGAAAGAGTACTTTGAGGGGTTGAATGAAGAGAATGAGAAGGAGAGAAGGTTGGATGATGAGGGGATAGTGAATCAGGAAGTGCAACAGATTAGCAAGGAGGAAGTAAGGATAGCTATGAAGAGGATGAAGAACGGAAAGGCTGTTGGTCCAGATGACATACCTGTGGAAGCATGGAGTTGTTTAGGTGAAATGGCAGTAGCGTTTTTAACTAGATTGTTTAATGAAATCTTGGAAAGTGAGAGGATGCCTGAGGAATGGAGAAAAAGTGTTTTGGTACCAATTTTTAAGAATAAGGGTGATGTGCAGAGCTGTAGTAACTACAGAGGGATTAAACTGATCAGTCACAGCATGAAGTTATGGGAAAGAGTAGTGTAAGCTAGGTTAATAAGGGAGGTGATGATTAGTGATCAGCAGTATGGTTTCATGCCATGAAAGAACACTACAGATATGATGTTTGGCTCTGAGAGTGTTGATGGAGAAGTACAGAGAATGTCAGAAGGAGTTGCATTGTGTTTTTGTGGATTTAGAGAAAGCATATGACAGGGTGCCTAGAGAGGAGTTGTGGTATTGTATGAGGAAGTCAGGAGTGTCAGAGAAGTATGTAAGAGTGGTACAGGATATGTACGAGGGTAGTGTGACAGCGGTGAGGTCTGCTGTGGGAGTGACGGATGTGTTTAAGGTGGAGGTGGGGTTATATCAAGGATCAGCTCTGAGCCCTTTCTTATTTGCAATAGTGATGGACAGGTTGACAGACGAGATCAGACAGGAGTCCCCATTGGCTATGATGTTTGCAGATGGCATTGTGATTTGTAGTGAGAGTAGGGAACAGGTGGAGGAGACCCTGGAGAGATGGAGATATGCTCTAGAGAGAAGAGGAATGAAGGTCAGCAGGACTAAGACAGAATATATGTGTGTGAATGAGAGGGAGGCTAGAGGAATGGTGAGGATGCAAGGAGTAGAGGTGGCGAAGGTGGATGAGTTTAAATACTTGGCGTCAATAGTTCAGAGTAACGGCGAGTGTGAAAGAGAGGTGAAGAAGAGAGTACATGCAGGATGGAGTGGGTGGAGAAGAGTGTCAGGAGTGATTTGTGACAGACGAGTACCTGTAAGAATGAAAGGGAAAGTCTACAAGAGGATAGTGAGACCAGCTATGTTATATGTGTTGGAGACAGTGGCATTGACAAAATGGCAGGAGTTTGAGCTAAATGCAGCAGAGTTAAAGTTGTTAAGATTTGAACTGGGTGTGACAAGGGTGGACAGGATTAGGAATAAGTATATTAGGGGGTCAGCCCAGGTTGGAAGGTTTGGAGACAAAGCCGGAGAGGCAAGATTACGTTGGTTTGGACATGTGCTGAGGAGGGATGCTGACTATATTGGGAAAAAGATGCTAAGGATGAAGCTGCCAGGTAACAGTAAAAGAGGAAGGCCTAAAATAAGGTTTAGGGATATGGTGAGAGAGGACATGCAGGTGGTTGGTGTGACAGAGCAAGATGCAGAGGACAGGAAGAAATGGAAACAGATGATCCGCTGTGGTGACCCCTAACAGGAACAGCTGAAAGAAGACGATGATGTTCTGCATTCCCATTTGTGATGATATTTTTTTGCATATTGTAAAAATGTCCATATGTCAGGTGCCTTTGCCTCTGTTTCTCTTGGAATATCTTTGGAGCTGCCTTTTTTATTGATTACTTTGGCTTTTTCTTTGCATAAATAGTGCACCATATCACATCTCTTTTTCTTTCCCATATCCATATTTCTTTTTATACCCCTCAAAAATGTTTAGGTTCTGTTCTTTATACTTTTGCACTTCTTTGTCTAGGTAATTTTTTTCATGGACCTATTGTATTAAACACAAATTTGCATTTGGAGCTTTTGACCATTTTTCCTGTGAACATATTTTTCTTTCTTCTAATTTCTCTCTCAATCTTTTTGAATGTCTTCTACCCAAAAATTCTAGGCTTCTTGCAAATAGTAACAACACATTTATTTCTTCCTTATCATCAATAGTCCACTCTATCATCTTTATGGCGTTTTTTTTGGTCTGTCGGTTTTTGGCGACCACTACTTCCTTCTTCAACAGGGGAGGCCTTCCTCCCCCAAGCTTGGCCTAACCCCATTGTAGGAATGTTCCCGTGTCTTCAGGATTCTACACTGTCATTTTTCCCACTCCTGGCACAGTGTATATACCAGGATTGGAAACTTTATCTGGGACTTGTTCACCCAGCTGTCATTTTTTTAACCTACCTCTGTCCATGGGATACGCTATATAAAATGCAGTCTATATTTCAGTGTTGTTTTAATGAGATTTTGTGAAAACAAGATCAAGCATGTGAACGTACTCATCAAAACTTGAAGACGAGTTCAGTTCCAGTAATACTTCTCTCCTTTTCTTGCTGATTTTATCACATCTCCATTCAGACCCCTGTGTGTCTGACTGAACCTTTGTAAATAAAATTGACAATGGTACTCTTGAAAGTATAAGTTTCGTAGTGATGTCTCACAGGGCTCAGTTTTCAGATTTCTCTATGGAAGTATACTTTTCACACCTTCAAAATAGGCTGCGCTGATCTAAATTTATGGATGATTGCAAAATTGGTGTTGTTTGTTCTAATCAAGGTCTAGCCATGCTAATAGCTGGTGCAAGGACAACCTTCTAAAATTAAGTGCAAAAAGTGTATCACAGGTAAGTTTGGTAAAGAAACAGCTCCACATATTGATGCATGGATGGCTTACCCCTCCAAGTTGTCAACATCATCAGACATCTAAGCCCATTTTTCGATAGCTGCTTATATATTGACTGTTGTGTCAAAACAATAATTAGGAAATCTTTTTAACTGGCCCAAATAATTTGCAGGAGTATCTTCTGCAGATTCAATCAGGACATAATGCCCCCTGTGTGCTTCTTTCAGTAAATATAATGCCACATTTGCTGTGTACTTGTCTAACTATATTAGCTTGAGAGACCTCAGAGATTCCTATGAAATGTGATAGCTGGCCTCAAGATCTGTAGCTGTTGTGAGCCACTGACAACCCATTCCCTGTGTTCCGCCTCTTATATAGTTCTCCAAAGTGACCTGACATTTGTGCCATGAGAGGACCTACCCTCATAGGTTCATAGTTCATAGTTCAGTACTAAGCTAACTGCCCTTGCGAACCATTTCAAGCTTAGCCTATTATCCCTTGTGAGACTCAAACCCTGCACCTTTTGTTTGCAAGGCAAACACCTTAGCCATTAAGCCACCCTCCCAACAAAAGAAATCGCATGCTCACCGTTGGAGAATCGAACCCCGGTCTCCCGCGTGACAGGAAGGGATACTCACCACTATACTAATGAGGAAGACTCATTCATCTCATATACCTTCAAAAAATAGTGTGTTCCTCAAATATTCACATAAATGACCTAGGAGAGTAGTCACAAATCAATAAGAATTACTGGTGGAATAAACTTCCAACAGATGACCGATTTCTGTCCTTACCATTTATAATTAAATCTTCAGTTGGATGGGTATTGCATTTTCTATGGGCCTATTCTGTTTTGCCCTTTTGAAGCAGGAAGAGACTTTTGAGTATGGGTTACTGGTTAATGGTCTGTGGACCGGTTGCCAGTCATTTATCTATTTACCTATAAATCCTAAAAAAGATGTATGTATGTATGTATTTGCTGTGAGTTATACTTGAGAAACAAACAGAAAAAAAATAAAGTGGTTATGATTTAGCACATGAAAAGAAATGACATGAACTTTACTGCAGCAGCATAACACAATATTTTTAAATAGAATCAGGACAGTTTCAACATTAATATAGTTTCATGTAAACAAACATTATACCAAAAGCAGTATCATGTAAGGTTTTGTAACTTGTTAAACACTTAAAATGAATAGAGTGATATGGACTATGATAGTACTTGACATTTTTACCTGAGTCTGACTACTCAATCGCATTAGAATGTTTCTGGTACGTTTTCTGTTAATAGAAGTATATAAAACAGGTGCACACAATCTTATGTGTGGAGGCATCACATTTAGAATTGTGCTGTTGATTGTAACATATTTTAACTTTACTGGAATAAACAATTTTTAAATGCACTTCCAAATAATTGTTGTCGTATATCCTTTTATTTGAAACAATGCAAACAAAATAAAATATAAAATGTAAGTAATATGTTTGCTGACTAAATTTAAAGTAGTAATTTTGTTATTATACATAGTTTTGCGAGTCTATATCAGCATATCGAATGTTGAAAATGCCGAATGCAATTTAATCGAACTGAAATGTTCGAAATCTCAGAAGAGCAAACTGATGGAACACCGATTTGGTGTTCCGTGCAAACAAAAAATGTTCAATACTTTAAACACTGACAGATGTGGGGGGGCATCCCCCTACTTAAATATATCAACTCCAAGACCGCACCACAGTGGAGGAAATAGATACTCCAATGACGGCCCACCGATTTCTTTCCCTGGGAAAGAAATCGATGTTCCGTCAGTTTGCTCTTCTGAGATTTTGAACATTTCAGTTCAATTAAATTAAATTTGGCATTTTCAACATTTGAAATGCTGATAGGAACCTAGTTTTGCAGAGATTATGTTTCAAATTTTGCAGAAGAGGTGCTCAGAATGTTCTTTAAATTAGTAACATCCTCATTTGGATCACCAACCAGTTTTATGCTGTGAAGTATGTTATTTTGTTAACATGACCACAGTGCCTGAATAATGATGTGTTGACTGCCGTTAACGTGTTCACTACATTCGCTCCTTTGCTTGAAATGTTCGTAACTCCCCATAAGGTATTTTAAAGATAAAGGAAACAGAAAATATTTTCTGATGGCTGGGTATTTGATATACCTTTTAAGCAGAAATCAACTGAAAAAGCTGAGTTAGAATCCCAAATCTCACCTAAATGCCCATTGCTGATGGCTTCATCATGGTTCTTTTTGCAAACTCCCAAGCTCCAAATTGTCAAGGTATAGTGTGTCAAATATATAACCTGTAAGTAAAAGTAAGGGAAGTATAAGCTCTCTTTTTAACACAAAGGCAACGCCACTACAGGCCTAACCAGTGCCAAGTAATTATACCAACTACCAAATGTCTGCCTCTTGAAAAAACATTCTTGGTCATCTCTCCATTTGTACTAACTGGGATCCAGAGCTCTGCACCCTGACTCTAACATAATTGCTTTTGTCTCCACTGTTGTTTATCCTGGTGTTTAAACTGGCAAACATTTCCAGAGCCCACTGCAATGTGTTTGGATCTTCATTTGCAGCAGAGCAGATGCTTATTACATCAGAAATTGACTATTGTGGCAGGTGACACAGGAACTCTCAACGGCATATTATTGAAACAGCGCGAATGTTTAGACTGTAATGCAAGAGATTTCTGTCCTGGAAAAGGAAGACAATGAAGGCCAGACCGAGGCTGGAGAAGTTAATGATCAGATCATGAATGTGCAACCTCAAAAGTTTAAGAATTTATGAATTGGTGTGTCACTCTCAAGAGAGAGAGGGAACAGCTTAAAGCATTTGCGAGAAAAAAGACAGATCCCATTCGAAATTTCTGGGGTTGCAGAGTATATGCATATATTTCAAAAATAAATAAATAAAAAGAAAATCAGGGGGAGCTTCACTGTGCCATCTGGTCAGTGTATATCATTTCGGTCACTCGAAGGAACAGATGCTTATAGTGGAACTTGTAGGTAAAAAATTATACATGTTTAAAACAATGAATGCAAAATCAGTCAGCAGCTACTTATAGTCTCTCTGCAAGAAGACCCAAAAAGTAATAAACATTACTGAACACAGTGAGAATTTATTCCTAATTAGAAATAGTAAAAAAAAATCAGACAACCATGTGTAAATAGCACTTTTGTACTCTGTAATTATATAGTAGTAGAGCGGAGACCGTAAAACCAGGAACCACAAGCAAAAAGCAAACAGTCCAGGCACACTGAGAACGGCTGAGAATAGATTTATTGTAATTAATCTTTATATACAAGCACTTTCACCCTGCCCAAATGCAAGGCTTTCTCAACTAATAAAAACAACTAAAATTCATTCATTTAAAAAGGCGCCAAGAAATTTCTAATGTTTTTAAAGATACATACCCTCCCCCTTAATTGCAATAATACATACAGCAATTTAATACATTTCAATTTATATTATTCATGTTTCATAATTTCCATGACTCCAACTACATCATTCAGTGTAAGGTAATGTACAATACATGTAAACCTGAACAGAACTATAGTTTCTTTGCTTTTTTAACCAAGTATGGTTTTATAGATATGTGATCATTAAGACATGGGGGGGGGGGGGTAGTTGCATTTAGTTTCAACTGCCAGTATGTTTCCCTGCAGCTTAACCAGTTTCCCCAGTCACCTCCCCTAGGGTCCATTAGAACCTGTTCTAGAATTCCAAACACAGACCCTGTGTGACCAGGTTCAACATGAAGGTGTCTATAAAGTGCATTATTTACATTTTTTTCCTAATATTGTAGGTGTGTTCATATATACATTTGCTTAGTGCCCTCTCAGATTTTCCAACATAGAACCTAGGACAGTCTCTACATACTGCCAGGTAAACTATACCTTTTGTCATACAATTTCCCTTCCTAAATTTAATAACACTATTCAAACTATTATTCAGATCTATTTGTTCCTTATCTATAATATCCCTACAGTATCCACACCTTCCACACCTTTTTGTGCCTACACCCCCTTGATTACTTGTGTTATTTTTGTTTTTCTCAAATAATTTTTTTAGATTAATTCCTGTTTTGAACACAAAATGAGGGGCCTCACCCAGGGAGTTGATGATGGAATGGAGTGTATGTTTAATGATTAACAAGTAATACACAAGTGAAGATGACATGGTTAAACTTTTTAATGGTGACTGTGTTTTAAATGCATTCAGTCCTGAGCAGCAGGAAGATAATTATTACCATTTCATCCTGAAGTCTTTTAAGCAAGAAAACTACTTGAAAAGGTTACCTCCAGTATCCCCTATTAAAAGCTCTATTAAATGGATATGAGTTAAAAAAAAGGGCAAAATATGGAAGTTGTTTGTTAGTCAACGGGCTACAGAGTGGTATAACATCCAAAGTCTGTGTGGTGCCATTGAATTTATATCACACAGTTATGAAAGGAAAATGGACTTTTACTTACTAAAAGTGTTAGTATTCTGGTGAAAGAAAGGGATTATTTCTGTAAGCGTGTACGGTAGACCCAGTATGTCACTGAATTAATTCTTTGTATGTTCAGTATCTTTTTTGTGAGGTACAGCAAGACTGAGCAGTACACTGCTGTTCTGTGATATTGTACAATCAATGCAAATTATGCTTATTAGTAAAATAATAATATTCTACAAAACCATGCATGTTGGAGAGTAACTTTGAGTTGCAAAATTGAATGCCATAGTGCTGTGTATAAAGTGACAGCATTTGTTCACCTAAATGCCAAACAGCTTTTACAGTATTAATTCCTGTATAAAAATATAGCCAGTATTCATAACTGCTTCATCAAACACTTCTATCTCTGTAAGCCTTCAGATTACCAAACATTTTTAATGTCAGTTTTTAACTAATACGCATGAACTTTATACGCATTCCCCAGCATGACTGAATCAAATTTAAATCTTGCATAAGTAATAACAATATGAAAAGCATATTTGTCATAAATTTTGTAAACATTTCATAAAAACTGCAGCCACGACAATATCATACTGATTGTTTCACTGCGTATGCTGTCAGCTTTAAGATGGAACCTTGGTCCGTGAAGTACTTGTTCTTGAGTTCTTAAGCTAATCAGTTGAGTATAAGAGTATTATTATTATGATTATTATTAATAATGCAGTGTGCCTGTGGTGGTTTTGTTTTACCCAAGTGTATCTAGCATTGTTTTTTCTAGTACCCAATGCTTGCACAGGTCCCCCAACATGGCAACATCGCACCCCATGCTGCTTTATTTATATAAATATCTAATATGGTTCATATTTTTATAACCTTCTACATATACCCTTCAATAACTCAAATCCTGTATGTGCCATGATGACACTTTTACCATGGATACGTGTCATTTCCTGTCAGCTTGCTGATGTCAACTTGCTTACGAACACACACTGTATCACTCAACAGATATTAGTTGGAATAACATTAGTATTATGTAAATCAAATAAATAGTTTTATATCTGTTTCTTGTGCATGTTTTCCATAGGCGCTGAAAGCTGTTAAAGACTGGGGGGGGGGGTGACAGGGGCACTTAGTGAACTAAAAAGGGTAATTATTTTATAACTATTTGCTACCACAACATAGGTTCACTTGGAGGACATTTTAAGCTTAGCCAATTCCCTTTTGGTGCTTGAATTAACATTTTATTAGTTGTCTTACCTATCCCATGGCTGATGTTCGCATAATATCCTATGATCATACCATAGATAATTTGAGGGGGCCCGTGTAATGGATGCATCATTTAGGAACTGCCTCTATCCATTAGTGGCATGAGGGGCAATCCTGGAGTAGATTTTCTATTACCCATCCTTAGATCCAAGTTGTATTTGAATATGGATGGATGAGCTTTGCATTATTTTTATGGATAGTCTGTTCTGGAACAGTGGTAGCCTCTGTGATATATATCCATCTCTCCACAACATTCAGTTTAGATACCTGGACTGAGTATTTCTGATGCCATTTGACTTGCTGATGTTCAGTAGGTCCATCTCTATTAGGTCGGAGGATGCCTTGTATGCCAGACATGTCACCTGAAAGCACTCTTTAGGATACTGAGTATAGTAATAAATCTTTGAGGTGGTTCATGCAAGACCTATTGTTTAGGACTTGTATCCTTTTAGTAAGGTATCTCTGAAGGTATTCCAATTGCTGCATGGGGCTGGACAGATACATGAGAAATGATTGACATAATGAGAGCTTTGTAAAGGGGGACAATATAATCTCTAGATCTAGCCGCAATCAATTTGTTTATAAGCTGTGCAATATAGAAAGGCTTTATGACTCTGAGAACATGTTGGTCAAAAGTTAGGTCACTGTACACACACTTCCCAAATGCCGAACAGTTGGATCAGTTCTCAGAGGGCATTGTCATGATTTTGACACCAGTTATTATTTGGGACAAACCTTCCTGCATGATGGTTAAGCCATTTGGGGATTCAGTAACTTCTCCTAACTTGCAGTCATCTCAAACTTAGCTGGCAAAGCTCTTTGGTATTTCCTTTTACTTTTGAGAGGTATATGCCAAGCAGAAAAAGTCTCAGCACTGAACCCTGGGGGATTCCATTGGTGACTGGTCTCTTCCCCTGTTTTGACCTCCTGCATCCTGTGAGCCATGCTGGCAATGCAGCTGGTGATGTAAGTGTTTGCTCTTACATTATTCATCAGTGCAGCTGGTGATGTAAGTGTTTGTTCCTACATTATTCATCAGTGCAGCTGGTGATGTAAGTGTTTGTTCCTACATTAGTCATCAGTGCAGCTGGTGATGTAAGTGTTTGTTCCTACATTATTCATCAGTGCAGCTGGTGATGTAAGTGTTTGCTCCTACATTATTCATCAGTGCAGCTGGTGATGTAAGTGTTTGCTCCTACATTATTCATCAGTGCAGCTGGTGATGTAAATGTTTGTTCCTACATTATTCATCAGTGCAGCTGGTGATGTAAGTGTTTGTTCCTACATTATTCATCAGTGCAGCTGGTGATGTAAGTGTTTGTTCCTACATTATTCATCAGTGCAGCTGGTGATGTAAGTGTTTGTTCCTACATTATTCATCAGTGCAGCTGGTGATGTAAGTGTTTGTTCCTACATTATTCATCAGTGCAGCTGGTGATGTAAGTGTTTGTTCCTACATTATTCATCAGTGCAGCTGGTGATGTAAGTGTTTGCTCCTACATTATTCATCAGTGCAGCTGGTGATGTAAGTGTTTGCTCCTACATTATTCATCAGTGCAGCTGGTGATGTAAGTGTTTGCTCCTACATTATTCATCAGTGCAGCTGGTGATGTAAGTGTTGCTCCTACATTATTCATCAGTGCAGCTGGTGATGTAAGTGTTTGTTCCTACATTATTCATCAGTGCAGCTGGTGATGTAAGTGTTTGTTCCTACATTATTCATCAGTGCAGCTGGTGATGTAAGTGTTTGTTCCTACATTATTCATCAGTGCAGCTGGTGATGTAAGTGTTTGCTCCTACATTATTCATCAGTGCAGCTGGTGATGTAAGTGTTTGTTCCTACATTATTCATCAGTGCAGCTGGTGATGTAAGTGTTTGCTCCTACATTATTCATCAGTGCAGCTGGTGATGTAAGTGTTTGCTCCTACATTATTCATCAGTGCAGCTGGTGATGTAAGTGTTTGTTCCTACATTATTCATCAGTGCAGCTGGTGATGTAAGTGTTTGTTCCTACATTATTCATCAGTGCAGCTGGTGATGTAAGTGTTTGTTCCTACATTATTCATCAGTGCAGCTGGTGATGTAAGTGTTTGCTCCTACATTATTCATCAGTGCAGCTGGTGATGTAAGTGTTTGTTCCTACATTATTCATCAGTGCAGCTGGTGATGTAAGTGTTTGTTCCTACATTATTCATCAGTGCAGCTGGTGATGTAAGTGTTTGTTCCTACATTATTCATCAGTGCAGCTGGTGATGTAAGTGTTTGTTCCTACATTATTCATCAGTGCAGCTGGTGATGTAAGTGTTTGTTCCTACATTATTCATCAGTGCAGCTGGTGATGTAAGTGTTTGTTCCTACATTATTCATCAGTGCAGCTGGTGATGTAAGTGTTTGCTCCTACATTATTCATCAGTGCAGCTGGTGATGTAAGTGTTTGCTCCTACATTATTCATCAGTGCAGCTGGTGATGTAAGTGTTTGCTCCTACATTATTCATCAGTGCAACTGGTGATGTAAGTGTTTGTTCCTACATTATTCATCAGTGCAGCTGGTGATGTAAGTGTTTGCTCCTACATTATTCATCAGTTGAGCTGGTGATGTAAGTGTTTGCTCCTACATTATTCATCAGTGCAGCTGGTGATGTAAGTGTTTGCTCCTACATTATTCATCAGTGCAGCTGGTGATGTAAGTGTTTGCTCCTACATTATTCATCAGTGCAGCTGGTGATGTAAGTTTTTGCTCCTACATTATTCATCAGTGCAGCTGGTGATGTAAGTGTTTGCTCCTACATTATTCATCAGTGCAGCTGGTGATGTAAGTGTTTGTTCCTACATTATTCATCACTGCAGCTGGTGATGTAAGCGTTTACTCCTACATTATTCATCAGTGCAGCTGGTGATGTAAGTGTTTGTTCCTACATTATTCATCAGTGCAGCTGGTGATGTAAGTGTTTGCTCCTACATTATTCATCAGTTGAGCTGGTGATGTAAGTGTTTGCTCCTACATTATTCATCTTTTGTACTACACCTGTGCAGGGGATTGTGTCAAAAGGCTCGGTCAGGTCAAGGTAATATGGTGTGAACTGTTTTACCTTCATCCATTGTTTTGGTAACAAGAGTAAAGCTTAGAATTTACCCATGATTTTGATCCTTTCACACTTTCCTCTGGGCTGTTTTCAAACACATTTTTGGGGCCATGCATACATATATGCATTATTTGATTCACCTTCCTGGTTGTTATTAAATTATATTCCTTGTATAATACAACACACTTGTTAGACTTAAGTTAGAGTGCATTTTAAATTTATTGTTTAAACATTTTTCCAGTAGGCAATGAAACAAAAATGCATTAACCAAAAATGACAAAACTGCCATATTCAGAACATTTCCATCATAAAGGTCTACTTCCACACACAACTGCATTTTAAGTTTATTGTTTGAACATTTTTCCAGTAGGCAATGAAGCAAAATGCATGCACCAGTAATGATAAAACTGCCCTATTCAGAGCATTTCCATGATAACAGTCTACTTCCACACACAATATATAAATACAGAATCACAGTAGACTGTAAGCCATAGGCATGTTGCACAGCTTCTTGAACTTATTTTCAATTGTGGGGGGGGAGGGGGGGTAAAAGACCAAAAACCAGGGACACATTTTAAACATTGCATGTATAATTTTGGAAAGTTGCTTGTATAAAACGTTGTTAATACCATACATTTCACTGCCAAGTCTTGAACCCAGAACACTGTGCACTACAGTCAGCGCAACATATCACTAAACTAAACCAGCATAGTTCATAGAGTTCATAGATTGGTACTAGGCTAATTGCCCTTGTGAGCCATTTTAAGCCTAGCCAATTATCCCTTGTGAGACTTAAGCCCTGCACTTTGTGTTTTTAAGGCAAACACCTTAACCATTAGGCCACCCTCCTAACCCAATTAGTCAGAGCAACATACCACTAAACTAAGTTTCTTGAAAGACAGGAAGACAAACTTAAATGGCTATCATATCATTTAGTGAATTGAGTTCTCACTTCTCACCATAGCTCTCAACCTCTTAGCACAAAAATACAGAACAAAGCCAATAATGAGGAAATACAGCCCCAAAAATAGGGACACATTTCAAATACTGATTTTATAACCTTAGAAATCTAATTTTGGAAAGTTGCTTGCATAAAACATTGTTACCACCATGCATTTCACTGCCAAGTCTTGAACCCAGAACACTGTGCACTACAGTCAGAGCAACATACCACTAAACTAAACCAGCAGTTTCTTGAAAGACAGGAAGACAAACTTAAATGGCTATCATATCATTTAGTAAATTGAGTTCTCACTTCTCATCATAGCTCTCAACCTCTTAGCACAAAAATACAGAACAAAGCCAGTAATGGGGGAATACAGCCCCAAAATAGGGACACATTTCAAATACTGATTTTTATAACCTTAGAAAATTGCTAGAATAAAATGTTTTGTTTTACCACTCCTGCAAACCAGAAAGAACAGAACAAAAATGTGAGGCACTTTTTACCTGTACCCAAGGTACATGGTTTGAGCCTGAGTACCTCTAGCCACCAGATGTACCCTGCTGGGGGCATTTACACACACACACCTTGCTGCTCCATGCTGCAATTAGTGTACTCATTCTTATAGTCCCTGCTCCGCTCTGCAATTAACTCCTGTCCCAGTCCAGACGTAGCAAACAAACACTATTCTTCAGCAGCTTATATCCCGCTCACACATAACGGCCAGAAACAAACTCTGCAGCAGCTTCTGAATAGCCCGCTCGCAAATAACAGCAGGAATTGAGCTGACATCAGCACGGCAAACAAAACTGCTCACAAAACCAAAAGGGACAGAAGTGATCTGCAAAAGTGGGGAAGCTCCCCTCCCCCTGCAGTCTATGGCCCATGATGTTTGCTATTATTTTTTTTTACTAAGACTCACTGATTTCAGAAGTCTCCCAACCCGACAGTATCACAGTCCATTTTTTGTTTAATTAATTTAAATATGTAAAATATTTCATATTTTCAGAATCTTTTGCAAATGGTGTTCAGTACATGCTACAGTGAAGTTTACTTTGGATGCCTACTGTAGTTTGTCCTGTTACAGATGACACTCTGCTCTATAATGCAGGCCCTGCTGCTCATGGGATATTAGTCCACTGCTAATATTAACACTTTCTACTGCAAACAGACATATCTGTTGCATCTCTGGCTTAATTAATCTTAGTCAATTGTGTTTAATATATTTTTGTAGTATCCTCAACACCACTGCAGAGCATAATATTCCTTCAATAATAGTCTTAATGCTGGAATAGGTCTATAATTAAAACATTGTGCTTCAAACAGACCCTTAGATCAGTGGACATATTTATATTACCTGCTTTATTTTATTGACTTTTCTTTAGTATTAACCATTTTTTTAAATTCTATTAACTTTTTAAAGTGAATTAGAGTAATATTTACAAATTATCCATTTAACCCCCCCACACACACACACAAACACATACATACACATTATTGTCTTGCTCTGATAATTCTTGAGCAAAGCAGTTCAGAGGTATATTGTCATTAAATGACTATATAGTATAATACTCACAATATATTCATCAGAGGTTTGATTGTGAGCAAATGAAGAAATATATAAGTAACAAGCACAGTAATATGTTTCAGTCATCGCTGTCATGTGCATATAATGCAGTCTATTACAGCCCCCTTGTGTGCATGTGCACACACACACACGCAGTCACACCAGAAGTGCCCACCAATTCAAATCACTTTATTCTCTGTGTATATCTTAGAGGTATGATTTTCATCAAACGAGTGAATATATATAATAGCCACAGGGATATACTTCAGCTCACTGCTGCCAGATGCACACAGTGCAACCCATTATAACCAATGCTGTGTGCACAAATAGTTGTGCCCAACAGTCTTAGCTGATGACCTTTTGGTGAATTCATTCAAAAGTGATGTCATTATTTTACTAAAATTCAATCAACCTATACCTTCTTCCTTTTCTAATAGACCTCTTCTGTCCCAAATTTCTCCTTCAGACATTGTATTACAGTGAGATCAATTGTGGCATGCATTTCCGTTGACTTTTTTTTTTTTTTTGGTTATCTTCACCACTTTTTTGTTTAAAGTAGCTGTATGGCATCACATTACTTATGTAGTAAATAATAGTCTTTAATTTCACTTAATTCAACTTGCCTAGCTCATCCAACTAACAATCATAATTAATATTCTGCCATGCTTAACCCCTTTCAAAGTATTTCTAGCTTCATCCGTACTGATTCACATTATTACTTTTTTATTGTCTTGATTCTGAGGGGTGACTACAGCCATGCAGTCAATGTAACTCAATCTATATCTTCTTCCAAAATAACCATTTACTTACTTTCAGTCAGATTCACTGCTATTATAATCATCACAACACTTTGATACTGTAACACTATCAAACTGACATTGAATAATTGAATTTATTTTGAAGAGTTACACTAAATTATGTCTTAACAAATGGAGAAAACAAAAGAAATTCCCAAACACTTGAAGCTTCCCTCTCCCGTTTACTATCCATTCCTGTGAACATGTGGCCCATTTGTGCATAAATTTTGCAGAAGTGACTGGCTGGGGCTGATGACGATGATGATGATGAAGAATTTCATACGTACAACAACTAAACAATTGGAATATGTGGCTGTGCAAGCTGGTTTAATTGAATCCATATGTTATGGCATCCTTAAAATTAACTTCTGGTAGATACCGTACTAAAGCTGTTCAGTCTTGGCCTATCCACTGGATTCATGTCAGAGGGATAGAAGACTGTGATACTGATCCCACTCCACAAAGAGAAATCCACTATTGATCCAGGAAACTGTAGACCTACAAGCCTCAACAACTTTATCATTATGGAATGTATTAAGAAGGACATAGCCTACAAGCCTCAGACTCAAGTTAGTTTGGGTTTGTTAATGGCAGATCCTGTCTTCCAAACCTGGTAGCCTTCTTCGTGCTAATCACTGATTAGATTGAGGCAAACCAGTTTACACTCCCTACCAGGACCTACTTGGACAAGGCCTTTGGTACCATCCCACAGCCTGCCATTATCAATACACAAATCAAATTAAATGAAGAACCTTTATGTTACATATTAGATAGCAAAGTGGATAATGAGCAGAACACAGTTTATTAGTGTGGGAGTCATGCGGTACTTGAAAAGAGTAGTTGACATTGGTGTCACCATGGGACTGGTCCTAAGACCATTTATGTTTGATACTTCCCTGAGGTCATGATTGACATAAGGGCCTAAAGGTAACTGAGTTTGCAGATGACTGCTAATTTGGTGCTGTCATTAACACCTCATCTGACTTACAGAGTCTTAGGGAGGGACTAACACATACCTGTAATTGGTGCCTGGACTATTGTATAATACTAAATGCCAAGAAATACAGCATTATGTTATTTGGCAAAACTAGTCACCTGTGCATCTACCACATAGGAGATACACCTTTGAAAGATGACTCAGCCATTAAGAACCTGGACACTTTTGTTGAAAATGAACTATTCATTGATCCCCATGTAATCACTGTTATTGGAAAATATTTTTATCTAGCCAGACAAAACAGAAGTATTTCTTCCAGATCTAAGGATGTTACCATCACTCTTTAGTCCTCCCTCATCAGGCCTATAATAGAAAATAATAACCCGTGTGTTTTTTACCCCTCTGAACATGTAATCCAGGTTGAGTTACCACAGTATTTTCTCACTAAGAAAATCAAATGCATATCTTCCTTGAACTATGCAGACCACCTAAAGGTGCTCTCACTCCTTTCTGTTTCCTGCAGACTCTTGACTGATGAGCTTGGTCTAGCATAGCGATCCTCAAACAGTCTAGTCCTGTGCAATCTAGAGAACATCCGCAAAATTAATGACACCTCAAACATCTGCTTGAGTGATCTTAACTTCCTCTGAAACATAAAAAGGACTTGTTAAGACAGATATATATCTCCAGAATCCCTTTTTTATAGAATACTCTTGATTTGACTGTAAAGCAAATTAGGACCCTGACTTGGACAAATGGAGGGGCAATCACAAATATAACCCTGGTCTGGCCCATCAAGATTTCATTAAAAGGGGCAAAAGTAGGTAAAAATAGTTATGTCAATAGATACCTATAATTTGGAATATTTTGGCTCAACTACAAATGGTCTTTTGGATCAGCAGCCTAATATTATCCTATGAACCTACAAAATTACTAGTTGCTTCCATTACTTACTTATTCATTTGACATTTGACGACCGGGAAAGTCTGACTGAGCTAGTATACTTTTTCAGCGGATGCCTGGGGAGAAAAGCTCCATAGAAGAAACAATTGCATAGTAATAATTCATAAGCTCACAAAGAAACAAAAAACAAATGCATAATTGCAATTCATGTAGTTCATAGAAAAAAATATATATATGAAGTGTCAGGGTAAGTGTATCATACAATTGAACTATACAGAAAAGGGAAAGCACTCATGGGCATAATGAGAATATACAATGAGATTAAGTTCACAAAAGCATGCAAGCATATGGAATAGGGTTTAATAGCTCACAATCAAGTAAGTTTGTATAAAAATTATTAGAAAAAGTTGGAGATGTTTTAACAAGGCTGGTAGGAGGAGAGACAGCATGGTGCTATCTCAAGGTTTAGAAATTTAGAGAACTGTAGCTAGAGTTAGTAGCTATGTGAGTGATAACATTATTATTCAGAGTATATTCAGAATAATAAGGAGAGTGTGATAGATACTAGTAAATTGGTAGTGCAGCAGATAGATTGGGGAGAGAAATGCAATTGGTCAGAGTGTTTTGTATTAGGCTTACTACAGTGACAGGTCCAGGTCTGAAGCAGATGTTTTTTTAATGTTTTCTTTTTTTTTTCATTTTTTTTTCATTCTTGGGCATGGGCTATGTTTCTTATGTACAAAAAAACGTGGAAGACCACAGGCAACCTTGCAACCAATAGACCAAATGCCGAAAAACCTTAACGCAAGTTTTATTTAATTCGAAAAGCAAGCGTTTTCGCCACTAATATAATTGTAGCTTCTTCAGAGACAAAATTCGGAACAAAGTAACCGATACAAATAGTTAAAAAACAGGAAGTGACACTTACACTACGTCAGCTAGTGAATGCTGATGAAAGTATTTTACAAAACATTAAAATATAAACTCAAATTTTGATTTTCACATATGCATTACACAACTGAATTTCAAAGTCTATACCTAAAAGAAAACATTTATATAAATTCATAAAAAATACAAAAAAATAGTACTATACATACTATTAACTAAATCGTCAATCTAAACCATTTTGAAAATTATAAATAGTTACTAATCTTAAGAAGAAAGTATAAAAATAAATTAACCAACTCGACTAAACTTAAAAAATAATAATATAATAAAATCTTCAGTACTCCCAATAACAATACAATGAAGTATTGTATATACACTCTGCGAATTTAAAAAGGCAGAAATCTATCTATCTTATGAAATACTCGATAAGCAATGGGAACTACCTACATTGGAGTAATGAGGAAACTGATTTGTTTGTCAATTCCTTAAATGCAACTACTGAGTTTTTGGAATTTACATCCAAATTCTCTCTTGTAGAAATTGACTATTTAGATGTGAAGTTGGTTAAGGACTGCAATAACAAAATGTTTACCTCTACGATTTATAGGAAACCTACGTATTGTAATTCCTTCCTCCACTTCACAAGTTCCCATCCCTTTAAACAGAAGCGGTCTATTGTAAAAGGCCAACTAGTGAGAGCAGGGAGAATATGTAGTACAATCACTGACTTTCGGTTCGAATGCAATTTCCTTAGAGAAATGTTTGTCAACGTGGATATCCACTTTCATTATTGAATGAGCTCATTCAAGAAGTGGATAGGAAAAGGTCAGATGTTTTTTATAAACCTTTGCTCAATCAAGTGGATACTTGTTTCCATGAGCCTATAGTAGGAAAAAGTTTTTCTGAATTGGATTTAGATCTAAGTTCGGTTTCCACACCACCTACTCCTGGTGAATTTTCATTGAGTTTTATTACGACATTCAGTAGTAACTCTCAAGCTATAACATCTATTATACGTAAAAATTGGCATTTTTTTGCTAATAATTTATTGTTAGTGGAGAAATTGGGTGCTTGGCCTCGATTTGTTTACAAAAGAGGTAGCAACCTGAAAGAATTATTACAGAGAGATTTGTCCCGTCATTTATTCAACAGACGGAAAGGCATGTCCCCTTGTGGTTTTTGTAATTGGTGCAAAATGGTTAAAACAGGGGAGTCCTTTATTATTAGGAAGAGGAAATACCGGATACATTATCTGTTAAATTGTGAAAGTAAGTCAGTTGTCTATGTAGCTTTATGTGATTGCTGCACTGCCTTCTACATAGGCAAGACGGACCGAAAAGTCCGTGAACATGTGTATCAACATGTGTATGCAATCAAGAACAAAAAGAATGAAAATGCTTTGGCAAAACACATCATCCTTAATCTAGGGCATAGTTTTCATTTTATGGCCATCGATCAAGTCCCTTCAAGTATCAGGGGGGGACCCTTCCCATTGATCCTTGAGAATCGTGAACTTGAATGGCAACTGAGATTAAATGCCTTCAAGTTCCCAGGACTTAATGAAAACTGTAATATTTCCTCTGTTTTAAAATTGAGGAGCTATTTGAGATAAGGTTGCTTGAACACCTTTAAATTGCCCTTGAGGACGCAGTTTAGGTTATTTTTAAATGTAGGTAGTTCCTATTGCTTATCGAGTATTTCATAAGATAGATAGATTTCTGCCTTTTTAAATTCGCAGAGTGTATATACAATACTCCATTGTATTGTTATTGGGAGTACTGAAGATTTTATTATATTATTATTTTTTAAGTTTAGTCGAGTTGGTTAATTTATTTTTATACTTTCTTCTTAAGATTAGTAACTATTTATAATTTTCAAAATGGTTTAGATTGATGATTTAGTTAATAGTATGTATAGTACTATTTTTTTGTATTTTTTATGAATTTATATAAATGTTTTCTTTTAGATATAGACTGTGAAATTCAGTTGTGTTATGCATATGTGAAAATCAAAATTTGAGTTTATATTTTAATGTTTTGTAAAATACTTTCATCAGCATTCACTAGCTGACGTAGTGTAAGTGTCACTTCCTGTTTTTAACTATTTGTATCGGTTACTTTGTTCCGAATTTTGTCTCTGAAGAAGCTACAATTATATTAGTGGCGAAAATGCTTGCTTTTCGAATTAAATAAAACTTGCGTTAAGGTTTTTCGGCGGTTGGTCTATTGGTTGCAAGGTTGCCTGTGGTCTTCCACGTTTTTTTGCGGTTTGGATTGTGTCCTTTTTTCAATAGTTTCTTATGTACAAGGCAGTTTGTTCCAGGTTAGGCCAGATGTGTAGCTATAGATATTTTGGCTTATGGATTTTTGGGGTTTGTAAATTTCCATCAGAATGTCTGAGAGTTCTAGAAGGGGTGTAGTGTGAGATAAGTGGGGGGAGAGGAGGACAGTCAGAGGGTTTGTTTAAGATAGAATGAATCATAAGGAGTTGGGAGTAGAGAAGTTGGTGAGGAATCTGTAGCCAGTAGAAGAGATTGTGGGATTGGCAGTGGTTTGTCTTTTAGCGACTTTGTTATAGGTGGATTCCAGTTTGGAAAGGAGAGAGGCATGTAGGTTTGTTAGTACTTGTGAAGTGTAGATAAGACTAGCAAGAAGGAATTCCTGGGCAAGAGTAAGTCTGTAGTATTTTGTGAGACATTTATTATTTCTGTATAGAAGCCCCGGTTTTTGATGTGTTTTTTTGATGAAGTAGTGGCCATGGGGGTAGAATATGAGTTGGTCATCTATGATGACTCTGAGCAGTTTGGTGTGAGTTTCAGCATTAATGACAGTGTTGTCAAGGGATGAAATGGAGAAGTTAGATTTCAGACATCAGAGAGATTTGGGTAAGAAAAGAAGAAGTTTACTCTTTAGGATTTAGTACGAGTTGATTATTGGAGAGTTGGTGTTTAACAGAGTTAAAGGAGTTTTGTGAGAGGTCAGACAGGGAGTCTGAGGTAGAGATGACTGTGGAGTCATGTGCATGTTGTATGAGAGAGGAGTCAGGGCAGGAAAAACACAAGTAATTAGTGAAGATATTGAATTATAAGGGACCAAGAATTGAACCTTGAGGGACACCTGTTTTGGTGGGCAGAAAGGGACACATTGAGGAGAGCCATTTAACTGATTGTTGTTTATTAGTGAGACAGCTTAAGAAGCAGGAAGAATTGGTACTGGATAGGTTGAGGTCAGAGAGTTTGGAGAGTAACATAGGATAAGAGATGGCATGGAATGCTTGGATAGGTTAAGAAAGAGATGAAGTAAGTTTGTCATTGTCTCTGGCAAGAGAGATTGAGTTTGTGAAGAAGATGAGTGCAGTAGTAGTGCTGTGGTAAGGACAGAGTCCATGCTGTGTATTTGTAATTAGGTTTCTTTGAGTAGGTAGCCCATGAGTTGCCTATGTACACATATTTTGAGTATTTTGGAGAGGGGGGACAGAATTGCTATAGGCCAGAAGTTAGATAGTTTTGTGGAGTTGCTACCTTTATGAAGAGGTATGGTATACTACAGTGGCACAGTGATAAGGTAAACAAAGTCCTGCAGTTTTTCTAAATAAAGGCATGCTATTTTTGGTGGTTTCTATCCTGGCTTATTAAATCTTTTTAGTCTCAGTGCCATTCCTGCTAATAAAATTCAACATTCCAGTTCTTACTTATCCAAACATTCCTGCATTTCTCCTTCCGTTTTCCTCCTCCTTGTGCCACGTGGTACATTGAAATATAACAAGAATCTCAAAAACAAAAGTTTGCCCTATTCTCCCTGGCACAGATGGCAATACCTCACATCATCACAGTATGCTTATAGCTTTCTTGGAGCAAAACTTACATTTTTAAGTCATGAGATACATTTGAGTGTGTCGTTCAGCCAGCAATAAAAGTGATTAAGAATGAAAACAGGAAAAGAGGGCCAACTCAGAACGCTTACAGCAAGTCATACACATCACCGTAAACATTTCTGATTCAAAGATAACCCTACCATGGTGCTGTCTGCAGAGTAATACAACACATCAGTATGGAACCTATTAGCAAGGGCATGGGTATTTTATAAGCATTGGACCCAAGGCGGTTTGGGTTTGTTTACAACAGATCCTGACTTCAGAACCAGGTAGGATTCTTTGAGCAAATCACCAGTTAAACTCAGACAAACCAGTTCACACTCTGTACCTGGACCTGGTCAATGTCTTTGTTACTATCCCACATTCTAGAATTATCAATACACTAATTAAACTAAATGTAAAACTCCATATTGAGCAGCAAACTAGCTAATGAACATACCACATTCTATAAGTGTGGGAGGCATGCTGTGTTTGGAAAGAGACCATGGTGGGCTGTCTCTGTGGCCATGCTAAATGCTATGGGGGCATTCTGGGAGAGTGACACATTCTAATTATCTATCTGCTATCTCTTGGTGAGACATTTGCATGCAGGCTAACACAGCTGCTCATGGTATTGACCATGGCCAAAATGTCCATTGTGTTTGCATATATGTCTGCATGACTGGCTGGGTGGTTGTAGTTAGAGGGAGTTAGTGAGTGGGTTTGTGTGTGTAAGTCGTTGGGAGGCACTGTCATACTTGCACACTCCACTAGACTACCAAAATCGGCAACATTTGGTTTGGGAGAAACCAGTAGACATCAAGGATGACTCCGTCATCTTGTGCCTTAATGGCACTTAACAAAGATGAGGATGAGGAGGAACAAAAAGACACCAGTGAAGAATCTGTCATTTTGTGCATTAATAGTGTGTATAAAAAAAAACAAGGATATGGGAGGGGACCACTAGTCAGCAGGAATAACACTTTCATCTCATGCCTGAAAAACACTTAGGGCCACCAGAGACAACTATGCATTATCATGTCTTCATGACACTTATACAAGATGTTGGTGATTGGAAAGGTTAGGTCTCAGGGGTAACAGATCATGTATGAAGGGCACTTAAATGTGGGAGTTGATAGGTCAACACTATCCACCATGAATAACTCCTTAACAACGTGCTTTAAGGTCACTTATAAAAAAGTTAAGAAGATGTGTTGGGAGGAAACCACTAGACATGAAGTATAGTCTAAATACGGTGCTGTAAAGACATTAAAATGGAGTCAAATTCTGGATCCTCCCATCTCCCCCCCTAAGGATACTAGTCCTCTGCGCCATAACTAGCAACTAGAGATAAGGAGGGTAATGCAAAAAATGTAAAAAAAATAAAATAAAATTACAAGGGAAAAGATAAAAGGCTTTGAACTCTGTACCTTTGACAAGGGAAACAGAAGCATTAACCTGCAACTTGCAATGCTAACTGGTGGTGTAACAAAGGGTGCTTTTATAAAATAATAAAGATCCCTATCAATCTTCAAGGCCTGCATCAGTTCATGAGTTACAAGGGAGAGGGAAAAGGCACATTTAAGCACACCTCTCAACCATGTAGTGTATGAAACCTAGACAAAGGTAATAAAGGGGGCAGAAAACCACAGAATCAGGAGTGCATTTGGATTATTCCTCTTATGAACATAGAAATTTGCTAGAATAACAGCTTTTGCATTAACATTCATTTACTGAAAAAAAGGAAGTGTGAAACTGTAATGTCTGACATTAATGACTGACTAGTCATCCATGATTTACAATGACAGTCAAAAATGTCAATGGGGAAATTTTGACAACTCAAGTAGAAGCATGGTGTGTGTGTGTGTGTGTGTGTGCACGCGCGTGTGTGTGTGTGTGTGTGTGTGTGTGTGTGTGTGTGAGCCAACACAATGTATGGGCCATCAGTCTTAATTACCACAGGAAAGTGCTGATCTGCACTTACACTAGTTAACAGTAATTCAGAGACATGCAAATTAGCCAATAATAAGGTATTTTCTCATTAGTGTTCACATTTCTCTGAATCACAATTTACTGCCTCATAAAAACAGTCCCTTTTTACTACAACTTTTACAGCAAGCATTGGGGCTGATTCTGAAACCTCAAGAGAGTTTTTGCGGTTTTATTTTCGGTCAGACAAAATGAAATATATCGATTATTAACTCAGTAATTTTTGAAGACAGTGAAATAAATTAAGTACATCTTTTCAGAATGTGACTTGAATTTATTGTTTTCCCATAAAATAATTTAGGGTTTCAAAGAAATATTTTTTTTCAGAATAAAATTATCAATTATTAATTGTTAAAAATAATTAGTCTTTCCTTTCTGCTAATATTAGAGTCCGTCTTTTGATACCATGTGTAAAACTCAATTATCACCTTTTAAATTCTGTTAAGTGCTCACTATTACTGCATGAATATGTTTCAGTGTGAAGTTTGTTACAGTATGACATTTCAGTTGAAAATGAAATAACATGACACAAAAAAAAATAATTTTTGTGCAGTTCTGGTCTGTCACAATCATTCTGCATTTCTAACAGTTATTTAATTTTGTGTGTAGTATATTGTGATTAGGACATTTCTTTACCATGACGTCTTTTTTTGTGAATGAGTTGAAATTAGCATTTCCTGTCATAATTAATATGCATATTTACATCTCCTTTTAATTTTTAAGATTAAGAATGGTAATATTTGTTTTCATATCTGTCATTTATTTGTCTGATGCTGTTTGGTGTATCATGTTTTGGAGTTGTATATTGTTAAGGAGGTTGACAAAACTGAGACAGCCACTGCATAAATTTCTTCATGATGGAATTCTGTACATGGTGAAACACGTGAACACTGCAAACTTTTGTTTTCTTTGGAAAATTGGAAAGTTTCAACAGAAGCTGCAATGTTTATTCTTACGCTTGCTGTTGGCTCTGTCACTGTTGCAGCTGAAACACGTTATTGATTTGAATCTGCAGGACATCTGAGATAGAAGCATTGATTTTAATTCCCAAGGCATTTTATGTTGTTTTCCACTGTATAGCTTTACAGGGACTCAGCAACATGTAGCAGTTTTAAGGACCAAACAATTGTATCAGTTGGTGGATCAAATTTTATAGCTAGTAGTTATTTTATTATGTGTCTAAATATACGTTTGATTGAGGAATGCTACAGCATAGCCTTTGTTACAGTGACCTGTATAAAGTCTTTACCTAATGAAATGCTTTTTACACAGACTGTTTAAAAGTGTGACAAACATCTCGAAGCAGTACACTTTTTAAAAAAACTTTTAACCTCTGACAGCTACAACAAGAATAGTAAAGTTCAAAGGTACTGTCTAAATTGAGTTGTTTGTAGTCAAGGTAACACTTGAGTAGACAGAACCCATTAATATTGTCTGTTTATCCTTGTTTACATGTTGTTGATTAGGTAACGTAAGAATACTGAGCCAGGGGCGTTGCTGTGCATGTCTGATTTAGTTATTGCTCAGTACAAAGATACATGCCATTAAAACATGTAATAATACACATGCAGTTCCTCTCCAATAAACTTTAGCCCCAGGGGGATAGACCCATCATTATAAGATGCTATATAGACAGCTCTAAACAGTTAATTGTGTTCAATCATTTCTGATTCAGTCAAATGAGCATTTAGTATATATAAGTATATATATATTTATTTATATATATATATATATGTGTGTGTGTGTGTGTGTGTGTGTGTGTGTGTATATATATATATATTGATATATATAGATGTATATAGATAGATAGATATATATAGATATACATATGTATAGATATATAGATATGTATAAGTCACAAACAAATGAATCCAGATCTCACAATATTCGCCATTTTCATAATATAAACAGGCCCCACAAGATGGTATCCCCAGCACTTAAAGAACAAGTAAGGCTCAGATAATCCCAAATATTGGGTTTTATTCCATAACCAACTCAGAAGGCTGTATAATCTGGCTGTAACAAACTCTGCAATAGTCCAAAATAATAGTCTGGCTGAATCAAACTCAGGAATAATCCAAAGTAATGGTCTGACAGTAACAAATTCTACAATTGAAAGTAGTGGTCTGGCAGTAACAAACTACAATCCAAAGTAATGGTCTGGCAGTTATAAACTCTACTATACAAAAGTAATGGTCTGGTAGTAACAAACTCTACAATCCAAAGTGGTGGTCTGGCTGTAACAAACCAGTTTTGCCACTGGTATCATCAGTGCAAAAGCTGAGCTGCAGAGTTTGTTATATAAATATATATATATATATATATATATATATATATATATACACACACACACACACACACACACACACACACACACACACACACACACACACACACACACACACACACACACACACACATATATATATATATGTATATATATATATATATATATATATATATATATATATACTAAATGCTCATTTGCCTGAGTCACAAATGATGGAAAACAATTAACTGTTTATAGCAGTATTTATTTTGATGCACCTGTTTGGTTGTGCACCTATTGCTGGTGTTGGAATATATCTACAGTGGATACAAAAAGTGAACATACCACTGTTAAAATGCCAGGTTTTTGTGATATAAAAAAATGAGAACACAATAAATCATTTCAAAACTTTTCCCACCTTTAATGTGACCTATAACCTGCACAATTCAATTGAAAAACAAATCTTATAGAGGAAAAATACAAAAAAATAAAAAACCTACAATAAGCTGGTTACATAAGTGTGCACACCCTCAAACTAATGCTTTGTTGAAGCACCTTTTGATTTAATTACAGCATTCAGTCTTCTTGGGTACACACCTGGTGTCAATTAAAGAGACTCTGATTAACCCCAAATAAAGTTCAGCTGTCCTAGTAGGATTTTCTTGATATTTACTCAGTTACCTGCTGCAGCAAAAGCCATGGTTCACAGAGAGCTTACAAAGCATCAAAGGGATCTCATTGTTGAAAGGTATTAGTCAGGAGAAAAGTACAAAAAAATTTCCACAGCATTGGATATACCATGCAACACAGTGAAGACAGTCATCAAAAAGTGGAGAAAATATTGCTTTTCTTCAGCTGGAAATGGGACTTTAATCAAGGTGGAGGGAATTATGAACAGTTCCAAATACCAGACACTTTTGGCCCAAAACCTTCAGGCATCTGCTGAAAAGCTGAAGATGAAGAGGAATTTCACCTTTCAGCATGACAATGACCCCAAGCATACATTCATATCAACAAAAGAAGGGCTTCACTAGAAGAAAATTAATGTTTTGGAATGGCCCAGCCAAAGCCCTGATCTAAATCCAATAGAAAATCTGTGGGGTGACCTGAAGAAGGCTGTGCACAAGAGATGCCCTCACAATCTGACAGATTTGGAGTGCTTTTACAAGGAAGAGTGGGCAAATATTGCCAAGTCAAGATGTGCCATGCTGATAGATTCCTGCTCAAGAAGATTGAATGCTATAATTAAATCAAAAAGTGCTTCAACAAAGTATTTGTTTAAGGGTGTGAACATTTATGCAACCAGCTTATTGTACGTTTTTTTATTTTTTATATTTTTCCCCCTGACAAATTTGTTTTGTTTTTCAATTGAATTGTACAGGTTATAGGTCACATTAAATGTGGGAAAAGGTTTGAAATGATTTATTGTGTTCTCGTTTTTTTTTATATCACAAAAACCTGGCATTTTAACAGGGGTGTGTACACCTTTTATATCTACTGTATCTCTCTCTCTCTCTCTCTCTCTCTCTCTATATATATATATATATATATATATATATATATATATATATTTATATATGGGTCTAGGACTATTCACTGAAAGCACATTTCACTGAAAGTCAAATGACTGTGCTCAATTCACTGAAAACACAATTCACTGATACACATTTCACTGAAAGTTGTATGTGGCCTTTTCTCCACTGTAGTGCGACCCTGGAGTTAGTATATATAGTAAGGGGGGGGGCACCGCCCTCCATATTGTGGGGTGTGGGGGGTGTAGCACATACACATTAATGAAATCTTGGAATTGTTGCATGTATTTATTAGCAGTACTGCAGGACTGATGAAATTTATGAAGTGCTGTACATATTTATTAGCAGTGCCACAGGTGGTCTACTTTATAAATGAGTAGTTTGTTTTTCAAGAAGGCCTGTAAGCACATTTTACAAGGGAACTGTTTTATACACCCCAGGGCCAACAAGAATTACTTTTTGAATATGTATGCTGACTGTAACACACAAAATGTTGTCTATATTGCGAACTGTCAACAGTGTACTGCATATTATCTAGGAAAAACAAATTGCATACTTAAAGATAGAATTTTTAAGCATCTATCGGATATAAGGTTAAGAAAAGAACACAATGCACTTGTACAAGCATATAGAATTTCATAGTGATTATGTATTTGTCTTTATGGTTATATGTGTTGTAAATAGAAGTCAAATAATGGGTGACTTGTATAATGAAACTGAATATAAAGAGATGCAATGGATTCTTAGACTGGGAGCTGACAAAGCCCCAGGATTAAATGATGTTGCCCTTTAAAACCAGCTCTAGCAAAAAAGAGGGTAAACTATTGATTTTCATTGGCTGTGTTGTACTATATTAGATACTATGTTTCTAACTAGTGTTTTATCATCTCGTGAAGGGATTTACCCGAATGCGCTTATGATACTGATTTTATTGTTTTAATAAAGTGAAGTTGCTTCATAGACAGCGTGGTAGTACTTGTCTTACTTTGGGATTTACTATTTGGATATTTTTTGGCAGTACTTTCAGTGGAGAAGTCCTTTACTTTTTGTTCTTTATATCTGAAGTACTGGCACCTGAATGAAAACTTGCTATTACATTGTCTTGACCAGACTAGTGAAAAGAGAATCAGTGTGCCTGACTATAGAGTCGCCATCACTAAAACATTACAGTTTTCAGAGTAGTCTGGTGTACTGGATTTTAGAATTTAAGTTTTGGTTAAAGTTTGTTGAAAGTGGAAAGGAGAAAGTATTTAAATAGCCAAGAGGGAATGAGTTTGCAAAATAATTTTTGTGTACTTAATTACAATAACCAATGAAAGAGGAGAGGGATGGAGTTTTGCGGTGAAATTACCATAAGTGGCAGACAGCAAAAGAAATCCTGAGTTTAAGAGCACAGAAAGGATTAAGAACAAGAAAGGAGCAGGGTGGGATGTTTTTCTAGCCACTTAGCTCTCTTGTTGGATAGCCTAAGGCTAGCGCAAACTGAAGATGATAGTCTAACTAAAAAGCTTGTGGGTTTTAGATAACATTAGCGATTAACTGCAGCACTGCCCCTGCCCGGAAGTGTGTGCAACTCAGCCTGGTTCTCAGTTTCTCCACCAAAATGATAAACAGGATTTAATTCCAAAAGTCCAACCACTTAAAAGGTGAAAACAGTGCAGTTATTTACTGGACACCATCAATAAGGGCTTGTGGCATCGGTCTGCGAAATGCAGCCCCCTCAGCAAAAAAAAGAAAAAAGTACTTTTTTGTTTATTATTTTTTTTTTACTGTCTCAGACAGTTCAGTTGACTATTCCGACTCCGCGACTCGTCTTTCAAGTTCCTGCCTCGGCGAGTACGTGCATGCGCACTTTGACCACCTCGGGTTGCGGCAGTTTTAAATAAAGACTTTTTTTTCCTCCTTGTTTCTGCTGCAGCCCGGAAAGCAAATTAAGGCATCAGTGTGATGCCCAGCAGTCTATGCAGTTTGGAACCGCATAGAATTGGAAGGGGTTCGGACTGCGATGTCCGCAGGCACGTACATGACGTGCTTGTGCTAAATGCTGCTGATTGGTTGTCGCTCTCTTCCCGGGTTTTATGTGCTGGGAAAAGAGTGAAAATCAAACAGTTGCAGTCAGTTTGGGTTGTGGACCGATTCGAATCTGTTCGTGAGTCACAGTCTGACACAGTAAAGTGAAGGATTTGGATTTTTATTTATTTTTTTTTGGCGGCCTAATATATTTTGTCAGCTAATATCTGTGCTGGGTGCTAGCAGCTAATGAAGAAGTTAGAACTAGAGTACAGAGACTCGAGTTTTCTTCTTGGTGGTATGTGTTGTAGTATTTTTTATTGTCCCAGAAGGGAAGGTGCATTTAGTCCCTCTTAAGATCTTGATCTGATGCTTTGCATGGAAGCTGCTGTCAGGATTCTTCTACCACTTTGTGAATGACATGCAAGTTTGCAGTAAGGTGCGTACTTTGGTAAGATGGGAGGAGATCAGTACAAACAAGTAAAGTGGAGACTACAGGAGGGTGTGGCAACTTAAATTTGCTTAATTGAGAAAGCAAGAAAATGAAGACTAACTACACAAGGCATAGAAGTATGTGAGAAATGTACAACAACTAGTGAATGTTAATGATGAGTGTAAATGCAAAGGAAAGGCACTAGTGTAGTTATTGCTAATGATTAAAAGGCATCTGTGAGGTGCAGCAAAGCAAGGTCAAAGTGTAGGAGTTTTTACTTTAATGGTCAAAGAGGTTTTATATGTAGAAAATATACTCTGTTGTTGCTCCCCAAATCATGGAGAAAGGTTTGCTTTGTTTCATTCAGGGTGAACCAGCAAATACAGTCCTTTCTGTTGCTTTATGAATGCATAGGTAAACATGGACCTTAATTATTTCAATTTTGATAAGGTCTTACACAGGAATAACTAGTCTTGACTTTTTATCTCACTCACTGTCTCCCTTTTCCGTTGCTCTGTAATGGTCTTTAGCCTGTTCAGCCATATAATTAGTACTATAAAACAGGCTCCATTAAACCAGCTTTCTTGGTGCCAGCATCCCAGTCTCACAGTTGACTGCATTGCCCTTACTCTGTTTATCAAAACCCAACCAAAGTGACTTAGAGCATCAGCTCCAAATCCGAACAGGACCCAGTCACTGGATATGAAGGTGGATTAGGAACATATCACAGTCTATTGGATGTCTTATTTGTTTATTTCCAAATCCACATAGATTTAGTAATGAGGTTAACCATACATATTAATATAAGCCTTCAAAACCAAGCACTAGGCCCTTGTCAGTGCAACGAAAGATCTTCAAGCAGAACCACAGCATAACAGTATATAAATGTATATGTAATGGTATTGTGCAAAGGAACAGGCACTCATCTGATGGAGGTTTTTATGGTCATCCTTACCTGATAGGAGAAAATTCACATAATAGTTTTATGAGAATTATGTGTATTGTGCCATAGAGAAGCTAGGTTCCTTTAGCATGCTTTGTCACACCATTGTCAAATGCAAACATGCTGCCTTCATAAAAGGTTGTCAAGACTGTTGGAGGCTGTTTGTTAAATGGGCCCAAAACACACGACTTTACTTTTTGTTCAAGGTGACAGAACAAATGAAACTCAAACAAAGTAATATGTCAATCCTAATTGAAAGAAAACGCTATTAGTATTGATGTGTGCATACTTACGTGAAAGTGCTTTTCACCGAAGAAGCACTATCATGTAGGTATGCCTGTTGCCGAGGCTGTACTACAGTGCGGGTAAGGGAAAATTCCCTTTTCACCACTGTAGTGCAGTCTCAGAGGGAGAATATTAAAGTAGGGGGTGTGGGGGGCACCCCTGTTAAAATGTTAATGCAGTATTTTTTTTTTTTTTTTTTGTAACCTGCTTTAATGAAAGTGCTTTTTCGATAAAAGCACTTTTGTTAAAGTGTGTTTGGTTGTTATGGATTCGGATGTTTGCTTATTCGAGCAAATGTCCTAGCTCCATTTTTGGTATATGCTTACTGAGAAGAGATAAAATGTGCCATTGTTGTTGGTGTTCTGCTTTGGTTGTTTGCAAAATTAAACTTAGGACAAGTCAGATAAGATGTTATAGGTTCATAGGTAAGTAGTAGGTTAGCTGCACTTGTGAGCCATTTTAAGCCTAACCAATTACCCTTTTGGTATCTGAATGAATTAATTTGTTGTTAGACTGGCCTTATTCATCCCATGGTTGATAATTACATATCACCCCTCATGAGAATAATTGGGTCGTGCCATAAATAATTTTTGGTGAACCATGCAAGGGATAAAACATTTAGGATCGGCTTCTGCCCATTAGTAGTACAGGAAGCAGTTCTGAGGTAAATCGTTTGTTCTCATCCCACAGATCCAAGTTGGTAGGGATGATCTTTGATGGGCATATATGAAGAGTCTTTTCCAGAGCAGTGGTTTTCCTCTGTGAGATAAACCTGTGCCTTCAAACTGTTCTATTAATACTGCAGAAAAGGTTTAGTTCATTAGACTATTTCAGTAGCAATACTTTAATGACCATCAGGTAAGCTTGGCTGAGATTGTAAGATGCAAGTAAGCTTTAATAAGCATACTGTTAAAGTATTGCCAACATTGAAAGCCTTTCTGTTGTTGCCATGTAGAGAATACTTAACTAGATAATGTATAAGCCTTGGGTATTGAAATGCATATGACCATATTTGTAATAAAGGACAGGCTCATTACACTTGGAGACTTCCAGTCATCTCTGCAGGCTTTAGCCGTAAACTAAACATAATGCTAGTCGTGTGGTCCATAACCTGTACAGTAATCCTTTTAAGCAATGTATCTTGAGCTTACTTCTTGTTTGCTTTTCATTTTTTACTTTGATCATGTTTTCCCCATGAAACAAGTAGATTGTTGTCAGGCAGCAGGTCTTTTCTTGGATAAGGAACATGTTTACAAGTGGGGGCATCAGAGATTTCTACTTTCAGCATGTTACTTGGTACTTTAATAAAGCTGAATATAAATTATAATTAGAACTGCAGTGCAAGAAGTGGTTTGAGAGAGTGCTGCTTGTTTTTCTTGTACTTGATTTTGACTGGCATTCCATTAATGTATTTAAAAAGTAATTTATTTTTTCATGCCTCACAACCTTTTTGTTTCCATCTAGATATTAAGTAAGCTGTCATGCAGCCAATGCATTGAAATATTTTTATTCTTCTACACTTCATTTTGTCTTGATTGGACTCTCATAATGATGGTTTGGCACCCACGGCAGTGTATTTAGTTAGTTTTTGTGGTTTTGAGCATAGCTCCTCCACTTTCTAGTTGGCCGCACCCCTTCCCATTGACCCCTTCCATTCAGCTGTCTCCTGCAGCCACCCTTTGATTTGAAGTCACCAGCCGCAACTGCCATTCATACATACTGTAGATACAGAAACAACAAAAGCACTGATATAAAGTGGTGTAATGATTTAAAACAAGTAAAACAGATGCAAGCTATTAAAGTAATTTTTCATTGTTTTCAAATCTTATCTTTGCACTACAACATATGGTACAAAAACTGCTGAACAGAACCTTTACCCATTATGGAACATTTTCTTGTGTTTCAACAAGAAAAGCAATTTAAAAAAATATGATTTATGTATACTGAAGTCACTGAGGAAAAAAGTAACCTTTGTTGTATGGGGGGAGGAAAAAGGTTTGCTGCATCCATAGTCTTTAATGGATGCACCATTATGCAAAGGGTTACCTTAAGGTGGCGTAACAGTAGTAAATACTAAATGTATTTGGGTCATGGTTTAGTAAAAGTTTACAAAGCTTTTTGTTGAAAAACAGCCCAAATACATAGAAAAGTGGAAAAATGCATCGCTGCACTTGACTCATCTGATGCTACATTGCGTATCATAACATTGGAAAATCAGTTTAAGTTAAAATGGAAACCAAGAAGAAAATGAGTTAAAACAGATACAGAATGTAAAAAGTGACTTAAAACAGATAAAAAGAAATGAGACGTTTCATCCACTTAGCTCTTTGTTCAGTTTCAGCCACTTAACCTGTCATTGGATAGCCTGAGTCCAGCACAAGCAGAAGTTGAAGGCCTAAATAAAAAGTTTTTGGGCCTCAGACAACAATTACAGTTAACTGTAACCCTCTCAGTCTCATAGCTCAACAGGTAGCATGCTTGTCTTTGATGCTAGAAGGTCAGAAGGCTGAGGTTTCTGTTACTACACCTGGTAGTTGGATTAATTTTCCAAAATGGACACCACAGTGCAGCGTAGGATGATGTTGCACTCCTGAGTATGCTGTTCTTCAGATGAGACATTAAACTGAGGCCCCATCTGCCTGAGCTGGTGATAGCTCTGATTGATATAAAAGAACATATAGCACTTAACAAAAAGAGATTGGGAACTTCCCTGATGTCCTGGTCAAATTTTTCCTAGTGAGTATAAACACCACCTCCGGTCTCCCCTGAAAAGAGGCCATTTGCCTAGTAGGACTAACTCAACCAACAAAGTGTAAATTAAATAAATGTTCCTTATTTCCATATCTGCCTCAGACTCATCTATTATATTGTCTACACACATGGTCTTTTAAGACACTGCCATTCGTCTTTAGTTCCACCTGTTTTGCTCTTATTCCTGAGGGGATGTGCTAAGTATTTTCTTGAACTCCTGTTTTTGTTCCTCCAGTTAACAGTCTTCAGCCTAGTATCTCTTGACCTTAGAGCCTTCACTGGCCACTGTTTGCAGCTGATTCTGGCCACCAGTAGCTTATTCTGTCGAATACTGTTTCACTGGTGATGACTGAAATCTTTAACTTTAACCCAGTACCCTTTGCTTACTAGAAGGAAGTCTACTTGAATTACGAGCTAACCACCCTTGCATGTGATGTTGTGACTATCTGTCTTGGTGAACAGTGTGTTGGCAACTATTAAGCCATTTGTCAGACAGAAGCCTCCTTCATTATTCCTATTGCCTCATCCATTTGGACCCAGGCAGTTCTCATATTGTGTTGTGTGTGTCCCATTATGAGCGTTCAGGATTCAGGTCCCCCATTATCACTTCGCTCCTCATTATCTAGAGATCTTGCAGTTGCTGCATGAATGCATTCTTTTAGTCACCATCACATCCATGATGTGGAGCATAGGCTGAAATTATAAAGCTTGTCCAGTGTGTTTTCTGGAGCATGGTTGCCATGACACCATCACTGATTCTGATGATATCCAAGAAAACCTTTCACGAACAATTCCTATACCATTTCTAGTGTGCCCTTCCCTGAGTAGTAGACTCTGGTTCCCAGTCCTGTTTACTTTTCAGCATTACCTACCATCTCTTGGTTATACAGCACGTTCAGTCTCCTCCTTAGTCCTTAGTAGCATGCTAGCCACTTCCAAGCAGCACCCTGTTAGTAATACTATATCCCCTGTAGCAATCCTTGGTTCATTTCTTGGAGGTCGATTGGTTTTGGTCAACAGAGCTATCCCAAGTAACCCAGGCTGGGTAAGTGGATATGGGCAAGCCATTGACCTAGTGCTGCTAGGCTTCATAGCACACACATGTACTCTGGCCATTTGGGAAACATATACCTCTTCAATTGATACACTGTTACATAACTCTTGTCTTTCAGCTTTAGGGGTCACCACAGCAGAGCTCCAGTCCGCTAATGATTGGTAATGGATTTTTACGGTGCCAAGTTGCCAGCCCGACACCCAACCTTCAAAGAAGACACACCTACCTGCATGTCTTTAAGCATCACACAACCGCAGAGAGGACATGCAGACTCCACACAGAAGATGTTCCAGCCGAGAATCAAACGGGAGAGCCTCTTGCTATGAGGCGAAATACACATCACCCTTTTTGGTAGCATTATATTCAACATGTCACCTAGGGCAGATTTTTGCACCATTGACAGGCTAGCCTTAATACAGCATGCAGTCTATGGACTACAGTCTCATATCTAGAGGATGCATATACTCCACAGTTAATGCCTAATTACATGACTCTGCCCCACTGGCCATGACCTATAGTCTGTGCTGCCCATGGCTGCTTCCATTTTGGTGTGCACATTGCTGGCATACCACTCAAGGTCAGCTGAGATGACTGAGTTTGAATCCAGCATGCTTCCATCCTTAAAGTGGAAATACCCAGAGTCACAGAAACACATCACAGAAACAGTGATGTGAAGTCAGATTTGAACCCTCGATCTTGTGTATGTGAAATGAAGACTTAATCATTATGCCACTATGTACAGAGTAGATCACAGCTGGCATTGTTGAAGTCTAGAAGTGTTCTGTTCAAACAAGAAGTACTTTCATTATCCAACATTCTTTGTAAACATTTCCTCTGCGCAGAGGTAGGAGCTCTTCTGAGTGTATTTGTTTTAGTTCCTGCTCAGCTAGAAAGGCATGCTCCAAAGAACCACAAGCAAACAGAAAGCATATACCCTTTGCTATAGTTATTACAATGTATGCCTTAGCTTACAATTCATGCATAAAAGAAATCATTAGGAACATAATTTCAGCTTTAAAATATTTAAAGACAGCTTTACAAGCTGAGCTGTAAGGCTTTCATTTCTCAGAATATTGCATTCAATTTTGTTTAGAGGAGATTGTGGGTCATATTACATGTATGCCTTGTGCAGTTGCATGCCTCAGTAACCTTTGTGGATTAATTCTGAAAATCAAACTAACGTGTGTGTGTGTGTGTGTGTGTGTGTGTGTGTGTGTGTGTGTGTGTGTGTGTGTGTGTGTGTGTATGTGTATGTATTTGTATGTTTACTTATATTGAATACAAGTGATGCATTTTTTCTGTAACATTTCCCAACATGCAAACTTCAGAGATTTTTTTGTTATACAGCAGAACATGTTACCCTCTGAATGGTCAGTATGTGTTAAAGGATATTTATACACATCCTGAAAGATATGGCTTTTTCCTTCCATAGTTGAATGAAACCCAATCTGTTGAATAAATCCAAAAAAGAACTAAACTAAAAAGAAAGAAAACATCACCATATATATTGGTCAGTAAGATGCTCTGTACTGTTCACATCATTAGAGTTGACCTCATAAGTTTGATATTAATTGCTGAATGTGTATTGTTTAATGCAGAATTCCGTAAATAATGATTCTGCAGGACTATTTGGTAATTACACTTTCATTTTAATCTGTGTTGTTAGTAATACAGTACACCATTGTGTTTTTCAGGCATATTCCCTGTGGAGGTGCAAGTGCCGTTGAAATTCTAGGTGCTTTTTTAATTGCATAGCAGCATTATTCATCTGTCAGTTGTGCTGAGTTTCGTTACGTTTTTAATTCAGTATGAAGTGGCACAGGAGGAAAACTTGTTAGCAGATAATATGAAAACACCTATTTGCCAGAAATTAAATGAGTATGTGTTGAAAACACATCTGTTCTTAATGGAGAAAATAAGTGGTTATTTAAACCTTGCCGTAGTAGCAACAGTTTCTGTAGCACTGTATTCAGGGAGAACATAATAGCAGTCTTCTGGTCCCGTTGCATTATGAACTTGACAGTCTGATTGTCAAAACAGTAGAAATAAGTGACTGTTTTTACTAATTATAGGTAATACTGAATCCAACCCCCAACAGCGGCAAGTCTCCAGAGCTGCATAAAATGATCGTCCCAAAAAACAGCCAAGATTCTGATCTGAAAATCAAGCTAGCAGTGAGAATGGATAAACCTCCAAATATGAAGCATTGTGGGTAAGTTTGATGGAAATGCCGACTATTCTAATGAAAAAGCAACTGCAACATCTGAGAAGGATTTCTTGAAAATGTGTTTATTCCATTGCTTTCTAGTGCTGTTCACAATATCATTTTATGCCAAACTGAATACATGTACATAAGTTTGACTTGCTATAGTTCCAAACTTTATAAACATTTAAAAGAATCTTTCTCCACATAAAATGCAATACATTTATTATTTTCTAGTATATAGTTATGCTAGTGTGTGAACTAGTAAAATTAATCATTCTGCATAAAACTACTTTTTGTACTGTTTGTGTGAAAACGAACTGTTTTTTTTTTTTTTGTAAATGTGTACATAATGGGCAAGATTCATAATGTGCCTTCTGTGATGCATAACTAGGAAAATGTTTGGTTGTATTTCTGAGCCACCTTCTGCCTCCTGAATATGTGTTGTCGAAACTACCCATATCATTGTTTACAACTTTGTGAATCACATCAGTGGCGAAATAAATGCACTGCTTGTTTACTATTGATTTGCATCCTTTGTAAACACTGCACTGAAAGTGCAGAATAGATGCACATGACAAATATCTGTTGTGTGGTATAACTAGCTGCTGTAAATGTATTTATTTAATTAATTAATTCATTCATTCATTCATTCATTCATTTACTTTTGTTGACTGGGTTAGTCCAATTTGGCTAGTAACCTGTCTTCAGGGGGAGACCCACTCCCAAGGTGGTATTTATACTATAGTGGACATTTGGCCACGGCATCGGAGAACTTCCCTTACTCTTTTTGATAGGTGCCGTGAGATCTTTTACATCCAGTTGAGCTTCTTCCAACTCAAGCAGATGCGACCTTGCTTTAATGTCTCATCTGAAAGATGGCGCACTCAAAGGTGCAGCACCGCCTTATGTTGCACTACAGTGTCAGCAGTCGATCTCATGGTGTGGGAATAGAACCCATAGCTCTCTGCACCAAAGGCAAGAGTGCTACTGTTCTGCCACTGTTAAATACAAATAATGACTTTCATAGCTCTTGCATTCAGGAATGTTAATGGTGTAAATTGTCAGGGATTTTTGTGCTACAGATAGTGTTAGTATGACATTTGTTATCCACGCTAGCAAATCCACACTGCTGACAACGGATGGTGAGAGGATAGCAGTAGCTTATCCAGGATTTCACTTTGCAGCACCAGTATACTCCTGTGGCAGTATTTGAGGCAGATGTAAATGTATATTTTTGAAAAACTGCTGATGTCTGCTGGAACGAAGCTTACAAAAATCTGTGATATCGCATGTACTGTATCAAAGACAAAATTACAAGAATGTTAGAATGGACATGTTGATGTTCTTGGAGATGAAAAGTCGGGTACCAAGACCTTTGTTTAGGACTACATGACAAGGGCTTCGGAAGCTCTGCATCTAGCACCTGCATATGAAGGGGTGTGTCTGTTGAAATTCCAGGGATTTTATTTGTAATCTTCACAATAGCACAACTACAAGTGCAGATGATGGAGAACATGTACTGTGTCTAAATCTGCTATACCTCAGGATTTCCCCCCTTCTCTGAAGTACAGCAATTTTATAATTAGTAAATATACATAAGCAGCAATGTGGGGAGAACAGGGGTGGGGGGATAAAACCCTTCTTCAAAAAGCTTTAGTTCTGACTGCCTCCTTTCAAATCCATTGTTTTCTGTATGAATCATGGTTTATATTTGGTACACTTATTTTGGGCTTCTCTCTTGTGACAAGGATCTGTATGAAGGATGGCTCATGGGCAGGCTTGGAGTAGGATATAATCTGCAGGCCACATCATGGGACAGTGTTGCTATTAAGAGGTGAGATATCTATATATATATATATATATATATATATATATATATATATATATATATATATATATATATATATATACATCTCCAAAATGAGGAACACTAGCCCTCATAATAAATGAGGAACACTAGCCCTCATAATGTGGAACAAATGTGCAAAATGTGGGACACATACTAATGGCTTACTAACAACTTCAACTAGGAAGGTCATGGGATGGTTAAAATATTCTGGTTTTAATTATAAAGATCTTTTAATGAAAGAATATGATTCATTTCTATTTACCATGGATTTCATTTAAAAAAAATTCCTAACACTGAATGTGTGACATAGCCTTTCAATGTAGAACTTCGAGGAACATGAACTTTTTAAGATCCCAAATGAGGTACGTTCCTCGTAATGAGGTACACTTGAGAGGTATGTATATGCTGTGTGTGTGACTGAGAGCTTTCCACTCTTTTAGCACTGACAGGAATGCATAATGGAGGCATTTGCTATGACAACACAGTAGTATAATAATTCAAAAAACAACCTTTCAGAATACTCAGACATGATTGGTCAGACATCAGGAACTTTGGCCTGTAATCTTGAAGCCCATGACATTTTAGAGAGGTCTAACTGCTTTATAAAATCTGTCAAAATTGCTGCCAGATGCTGTAATTTAACTACAAATGCCATGGTTTGGTTCCTCTTTCCACCACTGTCACCCAGCTGTTTGAAGATAAAAAAAGCTTTACAAAGTACAGATTGTAAAATACGCAGTAAGGAAAGGGGCTACTTTTTCTAAAAAGACAAAACTAAATTTAGCAGAAACAATAAATACATTTTCTGAGCATAGTAATTCCCTTTAGAATTATAGAGAAGTAACAAATCTTACATGTATGAGAAAGCTTGCTACCACTGTGGGCATTCTGTAGTTGGTCTTTAATGCCTTCTCTGTCCAGCATTGTTTCTTGCTCACTGAGCATTATTTGGCATAGTCTATGTTGGATCTATGCTGTGTAACTGCAACCTGTACTGGTTTACTATCAAATGGGCAATCAGACTTTGTTCCATTTACGTTAATCCAAACATCCAATTCAATAGTATCAAAAGAATGAAAAAACAAATGTTGAAATGCACAACAGCAAATGCACTACAGCATTTGTTGTGAATTTCAACAGTTTAATGCAGATCGCACTATAGTGGGGATCGGGAAATGTACCCTTTCCCTCACTGTAGTGCAATCTCAGAGTTTTTATATATAAGTAACAGGTGGTGTGAGGGGTGCAGGGGGGCTTGCCCCCTTGCAAAAACATTGTTTACTGTGTTGCACAGTAGTGGCACTTGCGGAAGTGTGGAGAATGAATTGTGTCAAATTTGACATTTTCTACTTCCACTTTCAATTTTTGTGTCAGTTGATGGGTTTTTTTGGTTATCCGGTTCATTGAAATGATAACTTGCACGAAATGCAAGCGGCGAAATAATAGTGAACTACCAGTACTTTGTGATTGAAGATACTCTTTTGATCTTACAGACAATACTGTGGTGAAGCAAATGCAATTGTTTTCAGAGGGGAAATGTGATAGATTGACTGGGCTGTGTCAGGCCTAGCCACTCAGCAGTGTGATCCATGTCTCTATTTGATTGTCACTGTTAAAGTGACACCCTTACCCCATGTGTAAAAATGGGAAAAAATATCTGTGGATGGATGGATGGATAGAAATGTGACAGATTGAATAAAGTTCTCAACTGGTTTTCATTAAATGTGTCTGTTTGTGAAAACAGTGACCAGTACCCCCAACACCAGTACCCCCAACAGAACGTCAGAGAGGAAAGAGGAGTAGGCAGAAAGATCCAACCAAAGCAGGAGCAAGGAAGACCGTTCCCCTCTCTGTCCAACAGCAGCGGTCAATTCCTTCACCGCCTCCATTAGTTAAAGGATCAGGCAGAAAGATATTTCTTAAAAAGGAACAGGAAGCACTTATTTTTCTTTCTACACAGGTAAACAATTATTTTAAGTAAGCAGAAAGACTTTTGTTTCAGTTCTTTGCCTTTTTGTTACTTTGCAGATAGTACTAAAGGAAGGTAGTGGTCCCTTGTTTTAATAAATTAGGGGTTGGTTACACTGCAGTTACCCAGTGTACTCATTTAAGGTAAGTCACTGATACTGCAGGACTTTGTGGATTTTATGGTAGGCAATTTGTGATGTTAAATTAGGAATAAAGGTCTAGATTATTGTATTTTCTCCATGATCCTGCCCTATAGAAGTTTAATTGTAAAGTCAGTGGGGTCATCCACTAGCACCTGGTTGGAGGCCTCTCAAACCAGCCCTTCTAGCTTAGATTTTCCTAATATAATTACCTGTCCTCCTTTCCTATTTACCCTCATATATCTTATTCCTGCCGAGGGACTAGAACTGTCTGTGAAGGTCACGTTTACATTGCTAAATTCCTTCTGATATATCTTTTGTGGTTTCATTATTCTGTTTACCTACAATTTCTATGGAATGTAATGACTACATGTGAAATGACTGTAAATGACTCCAAATTCCTTATGTCTTTTTTTTTTTTTTTTGCATTTGTTGCAGATATATTGTCTAACTTTCTAATACAGGTGTTTATCTGATATCTTGAAAACACATCAACCTTTGTTGATAGTTGCACCTGTGATGGTTTGGCATGCTTTCTAGTTTTACTTGGACAGGTGCCACTACCTGAGAATACTGAGAATTTTAACTAGCACAAGCCACCTTTGTTGAATGGGGTTAAAGCCCACTATAGAAGTCTATTTGAAATATAGTACTGGCCATGTATCTAGTAGCAGAAAAGCACATAATTCTAATTCTAATATTCTACTTTAAATTTCATAAAAACATCGCATCTCTAGCAAACATCACTTCTGTTGCATCTAGTCTGAGTTAACAAAATGTTGTAGCATCTCCTTACATTTGAGCCCCATTTGATAGGAATAATTGTAAATCTATAAATCTGGCAGTCCTTCCACAAATGGTAAGCAAGCAATGTGACTTTGATGAACTGCCTTGTGATATAGAACCTGTCAGACCTTAAAATGTTGCTACAGGTTGCCCTCTGTTGATATCCCCTTTGACCCTTGTTAATGCAATGACACTACGCTATCTGGGAAAGTGGTACAACAGGAATAAGAGGAAGGGTACAGCAGAAATGGTCTGCAGAGTACACTGCAAAGACACATGCACCTTGTGCTCTACTCATCTTAACCTTACTTATTACTTCCTAGCTATTTTTATGCTTTGATGTAGTGGATTAGGGCATGCATTACTCTCATGGAGCAACCAGTGCAAAGGTGCCAGTGCTGTGTTATCTGTGAAAGCATAACTACTGTGCCTGCAACATGAAATTAGTGCAGCCTGCTCACCAAACAATTGATATATTAGGAGAGCTGAGGACTCACATAGGATCATAGGAAGTTACTAGACTATTGACCCCAAGGCCTCTACAAAGCCTAGTCATGTTATACCCTTGTTCCCTTATGGACAAAGATGTATAGTCTATGTTTGCACATGAAACTAAGACCAGCACCAGCTGCCCCGACTAAGCGGGGCATAGTTGAAACCTCCTGTGTAAGCTTATGGTTTCCCATCCAGTTGTCCAGGTTACACTTAAATAGGGTGCTTGAGGAGCCCTGTTTTACATTTATTGGGAGTTTGTTCCAGAGGACTCACAACTTCTGGAGACATATCTGTCTCTCCAGCATGTCCTGTTAATATTGCAGGTTAGGTTAACATCTCTAGGGTGAGTAAATCTTGTCCCTTTGGATTTGTGGATGTGCAGCAGCTTCATCAAGGCGGAGTCTGTTGGCCAGGCACAAGTCGCTTCTAAACGGTCTGTATGATACTGAGTAAAGTGACAGGGCCTTCAGTCTGTCTGTTTAGGACATGTGTTGTAGGCCCTGAATTTTCTTGGTGAGAAACCTCTGAGGTCCCTCCAGTTGCTGCGGATGTCTGGAGAGGTACATACAGAAAGGAGTATTGTACTCTATTATTGGTATGATGAGAGCTGAGTACAGGGGAGTTATAACCTCCGTAGCTTTGGATACTATACCTTTGCTTCTAAGGTGTGCAATGTAGAAGGCCTTCACCTGATGATCAAAATTAAGTATGCTATCAACTTGCATTCTAAGTATGTCACCACTGGGTTTGAACTTAGGAAGATCTTATTAATGTTGTAATTAGCAGGGGTTTCCCCTTTGAATTTTTTTGGGTTTAAGTCCATGGCTTTGACACCAATCATTTGTCTGTGTAAGCCCATTTTGTAGTATGTTGACATCTTTGGGGGATTTGATAATTGCACCCAGTTTGCAGTAATAAGCAAACCTGGTAAGCCATAGGCCATCTATTTTCATCTGTACTTCTGAAAAATAGGTATCAAACAGTAGAGGGCCTAGCACAGATCCCTGTGGAACACCACTGGTAACAGGTCTGCTAGTAGAGTTGGCATCCCCAATTTTGACTGTATGTGTTCTGTTTATGAGCCAGTTGACAACCCATCTAGTGACATAAGGGTCAGTCCCTATCTGGGTGAGTTTCTCAATGATGCCTGAGTGAGGGATTATGTCAAATGTCTTGGCTTGGTTGAGATAGGCAGTGCAAACTAGTTTCCCTTCATCCAGAGCTTTGGTGACATTATCAAAGAAGTCCACCAAGTTTAGCAGGAAAGATCTGCCCTTAGCAAAGCCAAACTGGGTCAGGTCAAGAGTTTGAAGGTCACCTATATTCTTGTTGATAAGATCCATGATGATTCTCTCCATGGCCTTGCAGATAAGGCTAGCTAGAGCTATGGATCTGTATTTCCTGGGGTCAGTTGAAGGACTCCCTTTGTGCAAGGGGATTACAAATGCCATTTTTCCCTCAGCTGGGACAAAGCCAGTGACTCACCATTTACTTTTCACATGATATAATTTGCTGCTCTTTGACTTTGAGCTTGCATGCAAACCACTTACTATTTCAAGGCTGCAGGGAATTTGTTGTTAAACCATAGATGAAATGTACTTACTCTGTTTTTTTTTTTTTATGTGTTCTGAACTTGTTTTTGGTGTTGGTCTTGCCCAAACCAAGTAATGAAACATTTCTGAACTTAGCACTGTGTCTGTTGATTGTAAAGCTACTCACATTATTGTAATGTTGTCTCTGAAAACTATTTACAATGGATTTCAGTACTGAATAACATGTTTTATGCTACTGGGATACCATCGGTGTCGTACTGTAGTACTGAAGTCTTGGTTTGCCTAAAGCATTTGCAGTTTTCTTATTGATGAGTATTTGGATTCTGTGCTGTAGTTCCCGAATAAAGTATATCAGTTTCAGCCTGGACTGTAGTAGTTGTTAAACATTCTTGTAAGGGTTTTCTGTTCTAGTAATCTGGACAGTTCTTGAGGATGCCTGGAGTCTTCCTGTTCTTGAGTGCAAAAATATCATCGGTGACAATATTGTTCAGGTGCCTTCAATGTTTTTGTATGTGAATCTGTTAGTATTTCTGTATTTGATCATTTGGGCAGGAGAGTTGTCTATCTATACTAAGATTTTGTTGGCCCAAGACAGAATGGGGTTAATAAAATAATTAAGCAAAACGTGAAGGGGAGTGGCCAAGAAGGCAAGCAGATAGCAGTGTAAGATTTTTGCTCTGTTTCCCTTAAAAATATTTGATAGGATTTATCTCTCAACTTCATCAAAAAATATTCATAGAGGAAAAATATCATAAAGAAAACCATCTGGGACTTTTTGAATAAAATATATATATATATATATATTTAAAACCTTTCCTGTCAAAATGCAAATCATAAAAACTACTAAGAAAAATGAGCCATTCTAAAGCAGCATCACAAGAAACTTCCGTGAAGAAGTAACTTCATTGCTTCCTTAATAATATACAGGACTTATCTATGAAAATGGACAAGCTTGATTCAAATATAGATGCAGTTAAAGAAGATTGTAAAAAAAAACATTTAATTAATTAAGTTGTTAAACAACAAAAAATTCAAATATCTGGTATAGAAGAATCATTTTTTTAACCTCTTGGTTACCAAAGATGTTAAACCTTCCTGAAGCCCTGTCTTTTGGCATAGGGAGGGTTCACAGATTTTTATCTACAATAATTTCAAAAAAGAAACCTTCTAGTCCAAGAATTATAAAGGTTAGATTTACCTCTAGTCAAGATAAAGACTTGATTTTAAAAACTGCTTGGTCTGTTTCATCTATAAAAATAGGGGATACTGCTATTAGATTTGACAATGATTACTCTTCTTTGGTATTTTCAAAAAGGAAAGCGTGTATTCCCCTTTTAAAAGACTTACAGTTTTGGAATAAAAACTCATCTGATCTACACAGCAAAATTAAGGTTGTTTTTAAGGATGGTAAGAAAACTTTTGAATCCTTGGAAGATGCAGTTCCTTTTGTTCAAAAGAATGATCAACATAACACTATAGAAGAAATGGATTTGAGTTCATATTTAAAATGACAAACTACAAGAAGTGATTGTACAGTAAAAGAGAAGAATAAAAAACTTAGAGACAAATATTGTATTTGCTGTTTATATTTACTGTTTGCCATCAAGCATAACTTTGAACTATCTTCAGGAAGAGATTAAAGGTCAGGAAATCTGATGCATTTTCTCAATCTTCAAGTTTTCAGTTTCAAAGAGCATTGTACCTTTCATCATTGGAATATAATTATTCAAGGAAGATAATCATCATTAACTCTCAGTTTTAGACTGAGGTCAATTATGGTATTTTTCTAATAGATGATCATTCCGGTTTTAAAAACGTACACTAATGCATCTCCTTTCTGTACAGTTCTATTGGTCTTGCATGCTATTATATTCTTTTGGAAATATATCCACATAATTGTTTTATGTATGAGATAATAAGATTGCTATTACTATATTTATCAATTTATCTTTTGTTAGTAATTGTTTTGAATTAATCCTTTATTAATGCTCACTTATTTATATATGGCATTTAGGTTGTATGATAGTAATATATAGCAGTAGCGAAAAATGATAGATTAGAGTAGACAGTTATATTAATTCAGAACAAAGCAGGTAGTTTAAATGAGATTTCTCATCAAACTAGGAACAATTGGTTCCATGTTGGGTTCAAAATTTGTGGTTAGGTTTGTTTTGGATAAGTCACTTCTGGTTTTTAAGTCCATATTGAATTGCATAAATGAAGTTTTTACAATTATTAAGAGAATGTCTGATCTTTTTAGAAATACATGTTTAAATTGTATAAGGATATTACAGAATGATCATAATAACTTTAATTTAGTAGTCTTAATTTTAACATGACTCAATTGAAATGCATTTCATTGAACATAAATGGTTTAAATAACTCTAAAAGAGGAAGTTTAATTAAATATCAAAATATGCAAAAAGCTTATATATTTTTACAAGAAACTTGTTTAACCTAAGATTATCTTGTTAGATTGGAATCTGATGAATGTGCAGTAATTTCAATTTCACATTTTAGAGCAAAAAGAAGATGCACTGCTATTCTTTAGAAAAATAATGCTATAATGCATGTTGTTAAAGGAACATATTCAGACAAAAATAGAATGCTGAATATTGTGGTTATTGAATTACAGAAACAAATATGTATACTTTAGCAAATGTATATTGGATACCAGTAATTGAAGCTAATTACTGAAGAAAACATTTGTATATGATTACATCATATATGAAAGAAAGTTTGATTTTGGCTGGAGACTTTCATTGTTTATTGAAAAGTGAATATTCTACTTCTTAGAGAGAGTTTAGATGTTCAGCTCTGACTACAACCTTAACATGTTTCATTGATACCTTATATCTAAAATATATTGATGACTTTATAACTACAAATTCATTGATTTATACTCATTCATACATATTTGGCAAACAAACTAAAATAGATAAAGTACTTTTTTCCAATGAATTAGTTACTAAAATTGAAACCGTTATAATGTCATATCCATTATCAGTCAATAATGCTACAACATTTATTAGAAATCTTAAAACAAATTAATTCTTCACAATAGTATTCCAGCATATATAACAAAGTTGAAATAATTCAAAGAATGCTTTTTAAAGTAGATATAACAGTTTTTATTTTTTAATAATAATAAAGAAGTTTCTGATATTTTAAGGGTCACTAAACATACATTTATGGTAAATATATAGTTGGTATGTAAGTAAAAGAAGGGAATGGTTAATAGAAGTTTTGTATTTGCAAATTGAAACTGATAAACTTAAGATACTTATACAAGATGGAAATAAGGATTTAGGATCTAAGCTTATTGATTTAATCTTAAAATATGCAGACATTTTAAATCATAAATTCTCAATCTAGAGAAATGTAAATGACAATCATATTCTTTGAACCTAATAAGATTATATAAATTAGCTATCAGATTTAAGAAATTGAATAAAGCTAGTCATATTTACATTATTTTAAATGAGAAGAAAAAAGGGATACAGACCTTGCAATGTTTTAGAACTTATTTTGAAAATGTAAATACATTGGATAATACAAGGGAACAAGGAAATAATATCAAATAATTTCTAAGTAAAAATATTCATAAAATACTAAATTTAGAGCAAAAATAAAAAATAGAAAAGCCTACAGCTTTAACTCATTTTAAAGAACAAATTAAAAAAAATAAAAACAAATAAATAAAGCAGTGATTGAATTATTCCTAAAATTTATAAATTGTTCCCAACTGAATCATTAACTGTTTTATTAAAGGTTTATATAGAAGTTAAAATTAATGCCAGTATCTACCCCACTTAGAAAAATGCCTTAGTACCACCTATCCTAAAACAAGTAAATTTACACTTAAATAAAAAAAAAATAAAAAAAAGTATTTCACCCTTATGAAAAGAACTGAGCTGAACTGGTGTTGAGCACTTTCATTCTTTATTAATGTCAAGAACGTCTTCAGAAAAACTTCAATGAGTGAGTACATAGTGTGTGGACCACTAAATATACTAAAGCAGTCAGTAAAAACAGGGAATAAATTCAATGATTAAGTAAAATATTAAAGCAAATATTTTTTTCTGCAACCCATGGTTAAAGCAATAAAATTATAGTAAAACTGGTTAGTGCTAGCAAACAAAGCATGGTGAAATTTAACATGACCATGTTACTAGGATCAAAAATGAAGTGCTATTAAGGAGTTACCTGAGGCTACATGGTGCATTTTAATGTTTACAGTATTATTCAAACCTGTGATTGTCAGCAGCTAGAGAAAATTGCCATACAAGTTCAGATAGTATTGTTTAAGAAACTGGTGGCAACAAAACTCAGTAAACAAAAATCTGTAGTAATTCCTTGTCAATTATCTGGCTGGTGAAAACAAAGTGGAGGCAAAACAGTGTTAGTCCAGAGGTTAAAATACAATAATGGAAAGGTAACCCTTACATAGTATTGAATTAAAAAGACATTAAGAATCAGTGTGTATAAATTCATATGTTAAAAGATGATGTACCTGATCTGTTGGGGAACATTACTTGTGTTAAAAGCAATAATTCTGAAAACGGAAATGGAAAAGAAACTTTTGAATGCTAAAAAGATGCACTTAAACTTCTGGTGTATCAGGAACAAATCACCATAGTGAAATGCAGACTCTAAGCTCAACTGGAATGCTGTGATTATAAAATAATGCTTGCTGGATCTTATGGTAAAGGCAAAAACCTGTCATGAAATCATTAATAACTAATGAATGAGCCAAGGTGAAATACAGATCAAGTCAGAAGACTTTTCATTCAAACCAGGGTAATATTGCTCTCCAAGGAAAACCTGCCATTTAAGTTCTCATACCTCAAGTAAAGTGTCAGGATCACCCAAAAAAAGTATCTACCTATTCAGTTACAGGACAACTACATTTTTGGAAATGGCGGCAAAACAAACTGTGTTTACCAATAGCATTTTAAGTCCTTGTTATGAATCACCACATTATGTTCCTTAATGTTGCTTGACAGTTTCCTTCTAGTTTTTCCAGTGTAGAAGCTATCTCATGTACCACAAACACCTGCATAAACAACATTGGTGCTGTGACAGTTAACAAATCTATGGAAAGTAATCTTGACATTATAGTGTTTAAAATAAAACTCAGATCATATGTATATGAAATCACATGCAACACATGATCCACATGAGAATGTGCTTGGTTTATTTAAGTTCTCCAAATGTTTACATTAAAATGAGCATTGGAATGCTCAAAAGACACATGTAAGCTCTAATGAAAAATACTTTGCAAGTCTTATTGAATAATTATTAAAATGCAGAACTAATTTAAATAAAAAGGGTGCATATCAGTTATTTACAAATTCATAAAGCCATATATGTCAAGTATCAGACAACTATTAGGACCTTTATTGTCAAAATAATAATAAAGATAATAATGAGTAATAATAATAATGATAATAATGAGTAATAATGATAATGATGATTAATAATGATAATAATGATGATATGATGATGATAGTGATAATGATTAATAATGATAATAATGATAATGATGATTAATAATGATGATATGATGGTGATAATAATAATAATGATAATGATTAATGATGATAATGATTAATAATAATGATAAATAATGATAATAATGATAATGATTAATAATGATAATGCTAATAATGATTAATAATGATAATGGTAATGATTAATAATAATGATGATAATGATAATAATGATAGTGATGATGATAATGATTAATAATGATAATGATTAATAATGATGATGATAATGATTAATAATAATAATAGTAATAATAATAATAATAATGATAATATTTCAGATTCTGATACAAAACACTATTTTAAAGTCACCTGGAAGTACTTCAACATCTTTAACCTGGAAGATATTTTCCTGGAAGTTGGAGTTATATACAAGAAGCA
>NC_056745.1:1458636535-1458726535 GCF_019279795.1 Protopterus annectens | reverse complement strand
CTAATACCATGATGAGAATGGACCCCATTCCTAAGTCACAGTACAATTAAAGTACGTGAAGTTAGTATTGTTTCAGTCTTTGATGTCAGCCAAAAGTGCTCTTTACAGCACCTGCAGTGTGCCCAGTAATGATTCATCCTGCAATTTGTATGGGGTTACATGGATTGGTAATGCATCTAATTACGACTATAGATTCTTTTTCATAAGACCCTTTGCTCTTACGGCTATTGGAACTGTCTGGGTACCCTTCTTCCACATTGCTCTCATTTCTGCCTGCAGATCCTGATATTTTATGACTTTGTCTCTATCTGTACATAAGACACTGTAGTCACTGGGTGTTGCGATTTCAATGATCCATGCTACTGTTGTCTTCTTTCCATGGACCACTATTTCCAGTTTTCTAGCATCTATACTTTGAACTGTTGGTAATGGGTGAACCCATGTGATGTAGACTTCATAATTTTCTAAGATGCTTTGTGGCTCATGTTTCCAGTGTTTTTCAGCCACTTCAATACCATAATGTTTGCACAGTCCCCAGTGCAACAGTCTTATCACATTATTATGCCTCTCAGTATACAGTCCTTCTGCCATTAGTATGTCACAACCAGCAATGAGATATATAAAACATACATTTGTCTGTTTCTCCCACATGTTCAATGGACTTTGTAAACCAGCATGTACGTAGCCCACTGTCTTCGGCAGCCAACAGTAACCTTATATCTCTTGGTTTGAATTTACCTCAACTTAACCATTCCTGTGTTTATTCCCGATCAACATGAGGTTCTTCCAGACATTTTCTATACTTGCAACTGTATTTATGCATTTTCCACATTTCCTGCCTTCTCATCTGGTCCTTCAACTAATATTCTTTCTGTTGTTTTTTTTGCACAATAGGTTGTTGTCTGATTTTATCAAGTTCTGTTTTGATTTCCATTCCTGCTTGACACTGATATGCTTCGGCTACATTAAGCAGGGAAGTCATCTTATATTTATTCTCCTCATGTTTCAAAACTTTCACTACTTTTGGGTCTTGTGAGATCAGCAGATATGTGTGGAGTCCCATGATTGTACATCTATTCATGTAATCAGTTTCAAGGAGGCAATCCCTCCTTCAGAATGGGGAATACATAATCTTGGTAAACACTGATTTTTATAAACCATTTGGTGAGCATGAAGCATCCTTCTTGTATTCCTATCTAATCTATCCAACATGTTTTTGGGCCAGACAGTCACTCCAAAACTGTAAGTTAGAACAGGAAGAGCAAATTTTTTATAGCTTAGATTTTGTTCCTGGATGTCAACGCTGTTTTCAGGATTAATTTGTCTTCTAAAGTATTCCTTACTAAGTTTTATTCACATTTGTTCATGTTTTATAGTCAGCCCTTCACCAATTATCAAATATTTATACACTCTGTCTTGCTCAAGCTTTTTTATGTCACATTCTTGTCCCAGACTGATATTGTCTTCCTCCTGCAGTTTTCCTGCTTTAAAGGTTGCTTTTGCACATTTATCAAGACCAAATTACATTCTTATATCATCTGAAAAAGTTTTGACAACCTGCAGTTGTGCTTTCAGTTCCTCATCTGATAAGCTTATACAGTTTTAAATCATTGACAAAGAGAAGATGAGAAGTCTTTACACTTTGTTGTTTTTAAGGAGCCAAATTATAGCCATGGTTTAAACTGTTAAGAAAACAGCGTAATGGGTTAAGGACAAGGCAGAATAACAACAGTGACAGAGAGTCACCCTGGGATATCTCCCTTTGAATTTTTATCCCTGAGATAATAATTTGTCCTTTATCATGGCTTAATTGCAAAGTGATCTTCCACTGTTTCATGGTTACTGTAATGTAGTTGATCAGTGTAGGGTGTATCTTATACATTTTTTGAACACATTTTTATCCATGAATGTGGGATACTATCAAATGCTTTTTGTAGTCAATCCATGCCATACTTAGATTCTTCCCCTTTTTACACTTCTCCACTATGACTTTATTTAACAACAAATGATCTTTTGTTCCATATGACTTTGCCCTTTATTTCTACTGCCATAATTGAGTTTTCTTGTAAACGACTATAAACACTGTCAGCATCAGTTCCCATGTATAGCTTATATTGTTGTCAGAAGGCATGTTATTGGTCTATAATTTTTAGGGTGGCTTGCAGGTTCAGTCTTAAGTAGGAGCATTGTTTTTCCTGTTGTTAGCCAAGTTGGTATCTGTTCGGGGTGTGCATATAAATAGTTCTTACTCATGGCTAAATCTTTGGGCAAAGTTGTTAATACTTTTAACCAAAAGTTAGGTACTGCATCCGAGCCTGGGGTTTTCCGGTTAGAGGCTTTTCTTAACATTGTTTCAGTTTCTCTGACTGTTATTTCATCCCATTTCATATCCTGGACCTTTAAACTTCTTATTCTTTCTTTTACTTCTTCTATCCATTTAGCATCTTTCTGTTCCACAGGATCTTCATAGATACTTCTCAAAAATGTATCTGTTTCTTCTTTTTTTGTCAGTCCTTCAATTCCTTTTACCTTGTTTCCCAGTTTTCTATAAAACTTTTTTGGGTTATCAATAAATTGCTTATTTTGTACTTTTCCTTTATATTGATCTGTATATCTTCTATGTTTCAGTACTCATATCTGTTTCTTTGTGCTCAGCACTTGTTCAGAACTCATTGTAAGCACTAAATAAGCTACGATTTACTACAGCACTCAACTTTCCTCACTTGTCTAGAGGAAAACAGTTTTTAGTACTTAATAAGCACCTATCCAGGCATGTCTAAAGGTCAGCTCCCCGTATTTTTTCCTGTCTATCTGATGAATCTGGGCATCTTGGGGCAATGCAGCATTTACCTCGTGTACACAGGCAACCCTCTCCTCCTACCACCCAACACTACAATCTGTGAGAGATGCACTTATATAACTAAACTAGAAGAAAAGCTCTCTTCACCCAAGACTGGACTAGGCAGTCAAGAGGAGAAGGTAAACACTTGCACCACACCACACTCATCACATAGTCCCTCAAAACCTACACCACCAAAACACACACATAGAAACACAAAATACACACATACATTAACGGAGGCTCTCAAAAAAAGCTACCCAAGCAACAGGGACCTCCAAAGCAGAAATGCAAGCAACCTCCACCCCCCCAACACAACCCAAATGACACATAGCCCAGAAACTCAGTGTGCCACTCAACCACACCCCTTAAGGAATAACATACCCAACACTCTAGTCATAGGTGACTCTATAGTCAGGCACATTGATGTTCCACTCGCCAGGCTAAACGAGGAGAAAGTTACTGTCAGCTGCCTGTCAGGTGCCAGGATCTGCCACATAATGCATGCACTCAGGTCACTCTACAGCAAGTACAAATATGACTCTGTCATTGTCCATGTTGGTGTGAATGACCTGAGGTGTACCTCCCTAGACTACATGAAAAGAGACATGGAGGAGCTTTCTGATCTTGTAGCCCAGGCAGGTATGACCCTAGCCCTGAGTAGCATCCTGGCATCACCCAGAATGATATCACAATACAAGGACAAAATGATTGACTTCAATAATTGGCTAAGCTTCTGGTGTCATACTAAGGGGATCCAGTATCTCTATGCGTGGGATGACATGATCAACAAACCATGATGCTTTGCCAGAGATGGCCAACACCTGTAGTCCTTGGGATTCCGGATACTGGCTAAGGCTCTTGCCACCCCTATAGTGCCTTTTTTAGGCAAGATTCAAATGACAAATTCACCACCGTAACAGGTACAAGCAAGCAAAATCTGAGGGTAATGCTACTCAATGCTAGAAGTTTAACCTCAAAATGCACTCACTCGAGGCACTCCTTAAAATGGAGAACATCGACATCTGTGCAGTGACAGAGACCTGGTTCAAGGCTACAGAGAGCACCCCTGCATTGCCAGGCTATAATTCATGCCACACCTTTCGGCCACCTAACCTAGACTGAAGCACTAAAGATGGAGGCATGTCCATATTCATTAAGGATATCCACACCTCTAGGCTAGTTGCTCAGCATAATGCATCTGAGATTATCCAAGTGCAACTAACTCTGGGCAAGACTGCAATGGAAATTGTAGCTTGCTACAGATCCTCCACCATGCCCCAGGATTCCCACTCCTCATTTCTTGATACACTGGAAAATATTAGGGTACATCCTAACACCGTAATAATGGGAGATTTCAGCTACCCCACCATTAACTGGGAAAACTACTCATGTACCAACTCTTTTGCTCATTGTTTTCTGGAATTCATAAATTCCAATGCCTTGGATCAACTTCTCCACACCACCACCAGGGGCAGCAATATCCTAGACCTGGTTATTTCCAACATGGGAAACCGGTGTTCCACACCAGAGGTCAATTCCTCTTTGGTCAGATCCGACCACAAGCAAATCACCCTAGACATCCACATCCCACCCCCACCCCCCATTAGGGAAACCACCATAAAAAAAGTCTCCAAAGCCAACTTCACGCTTCTTAAGACAGAAGTGGCAAACTTCACGACACCCATGCTGACGGACAATAGAGATACGACTGCTGAATCCTATACAATTGCACTTTATAAGCACTTACACAAGTGTATGGATCATGCAATCCCTAACAGAACCAAGATGCTATCCTCCAAAAAAAGGAAACCAATCTGGTGGTCCCCTGCTATAAACAAACTCTACAACAGAAGAAAGAAACTGTTGCAAAAAAGAGTAAAATCCCATGTTTGGAGGAACTTCGTGGTCAGCCTCAGTAAGAAGCTGAGATCCCTCATACAATCCTCCAAAGCTAGTTGCGAAAACAAAATCGCCACTGATTCTAAAGACAACCACAAAGCATTGTATAGCTATGCCAAGAATCTCAATGACAACACTCAGATCTGCTCTGAGTTACAGCACAATGGCACTAAATATACAGAACCAACTGATATTGCCAACATCCTAGCAGATAGGTCCAGTGCTAACTTTAACCCTTTCTCATCCCCTAAAGTGTCAATCTCTATACCGGAAGAATGTAAAGTACCTGTAATCACGGCTGCACAGGTAAAAAACACACTCTCCAAAGCCAAGACCACAGCATCCATGGGACCTGACAAAATCCCAGGCTGCATTCTACATGAACTACAGAATGAACTGGCCCCCCACCTAAGTACCATGTTCAGTCATAGCCTCACCTCAGGCTTTGTGCCCACTGAATGGTGTACAGCAATGGTTATCCCACTCCACAAAGGGGGAGCCACCACGGACCCCGGGAACTACCAGCCCATTAGCCTGATGAGCTTGGTCTGCAAGGCTATGGAGCGTATCATCATCGAATTTATAAACAATGACATTTGTAATCTCCAAAACTCTGGACCCTACCCTGTTTGGGTTTGTAAAAGGCAGATCATGTCTCGTAAACCTGATAGACTTCTTTAAAGTGGTCACCAAAGCCGTAGATGAGGGTAAGGTGGTTCACACAGCCAATCTAGATCTCTCCAAGGCTTTTGACACCATCCCCCACTCTGGAATTATAGACAAACTCACTAAACTGGGTATACATCCCTATGTCACAAGATGGGTTGCCAACTGGCTCACTGACAGAACCCACACTGTGAAAGTAGCAGACTGTAAATCCAACTTCAGACCATTGACAAGTGGAGTACCACAGGGTTCAGTCCTAGGTCCTCTCCTGTTTGGTATCTACTTCTCTGAAGTACAGGCTAACACAGGTCTTTGGCTAACAAATTTTGCAGATGACTGCAAGCTAGAAGCCATAATCAAAACTCCTAATGATGTGGACATCCTACAAAAGAGCCTCACTGAGACAGATGCCTGGTGTCAAAGCCATGGCCTCAAGCTCAATGCCAAAAAGTGCATTGTCATCCCTTTTGGTAAAAACTCTGTACCCATGAACTACCACATAGGCGGTAGTCTACTTAACACCGAAAGTGTGATAAGAGACCTTGGGACATAGGTGGACAGTAGTCTCCCCTTTGATAATCACATCGCCACAGTAGTCAGGAAATCCTTCTACATGGCACACCTCATCACAAAAGGTTTCTCATCCAGGAAAAAAAGGTCATTGTTCCCCTCTACTCATCACTCATTAGACCCATTATAGAGTACAACACCCCTTTTGGTATGTACCTCACAAGACATCTACAACAACTGGGAAGACCACAGAAATACCGCACAAAGAGGATTACCAGCCTCAAACAGATGCCCTATGCAGACCGTCTCAAAAAACTCCAGCTTTACTCTGTCGCATATCACCTACTCAGAGGTGATGTCTGCCTAACATACAAAGCTATGTCAAACCCAGAGCTGTTGGACATGCTCCACGTAAAGAAATCCCAATCCCACCGAGCTACATGCTTTAGGGACCTAAACCTTGTCACCACAATAAACAGAACATGCTGGAGGGATAGATTCCTGTCCCAGAGACTTTTCATACTCTGGAACAAACTACCTATCTATATCAAAGAAAGCTCCTCATTAGCACTCTTCAAGAAAAATCTTTATGATTGGATGGGAGATAGGAAATTCACCCCGGGGATCACTTCTGTGGCTCTGTTTGACAGGGGCACAGGAAAATTATTTTCTTGGGTGGAAAAAGCCAGCGTACCATTTGGCTAGGCTTATATAGGCCCTAGGGCCAGTAGCCTAGTACCTACCTATGTTTTCTTGCCTGTGTTGAAATTTTTAGTTTATTTGCGATGGTGCATGATAGATCCTGCTCTGTTCTAATACTTCACACTGCTTTTATCACATCTATCTTTCTTAGTATTTTTGTTGATCTATTCCCTCTTTTATAGTCTTTAACAGTGACACTTCTTGTCTTAATTGCTTTATAGTTTTCTCTATTTGATGCTTCCATGATGGTATTCAATTTCTCCCCTTCCTTTCCCTCACTACCCTGTGTTCTTGTGGTAGAACTTTATTATATCGCATGGATCTCTATGAACAGTCCTAATTACTATGTTCATTTGTTTTATCAAACGTCTGACTTTTTGGGTTTTATTGACCTTCTGTAGATTATTTCTTTCATTGATCTTAATATATCTATTTATGTCTGTTAAATCAAGCAACTCTTCTCTTAGCTCATTTTCTTCAAAACTGAGGGCACATCCCTTGTTTTCCATTTCCTGCGGGCATTCTATAGAAAGTTCTACAGCATGTTCCTGTGGCACATTCCCTTCAAGTTCATCCTGTGCCATCCATTGCTCTGTCATATGGGAACTCACTGGTCTATCACTCCTCAACATTGGCTGCGTCAGAGTTTCACAATTTCCTGTTCCTTCCTTTGCTGCCTAGCTTCAAGTGAACATTTATACTGGCTTCCAGTGGAAGCCTCTAAAAAGTAGGTATGTACTAGGCTAATGGTCCTTTACAAGGCTAGCCCATAGGATTACCCTGGCATCTTGCCACCCGACCTTACTTCCTAATGTCTCTGTTGAGTAGAGCCACTGGAGTGATCCCCGGGGTGAATTTTCTATTTCCCATCCACTCATCAAATTTCTCTTGAAGAGGGCCAGTGAAGTTCATCTTCATATGGCACCTGATCAATTGTTTCCTGTTCCACTGGTTTCCTCTTAATTTGGATGTCCATTGCCCTATCCTGTTGTGTTGCTTTCTGAATTAGATTTTCTACAATGAATCCTTCACTTCGCAGGTACTCCATAACCTCAGTTTCTGTTTCTTTAACTTGTCCACTATTAATCTCCTTTTCTACTTTTCCTCTTTGTCTTCTTATTTTTTGTATTTTAAAGTTTTCCATGTATGGATTCCTTTGCCTGCATTTCTCTTCAGATATCTTTAGTGCTTCTTTTTTTGGATTGATTAGTTTTGCTGTCTCCTTTGCATAAATATTACACCATATTAAATCTCTTTTTCTTTCCTACGTCCATATTTCTTCTTCAGATCTTCCTGCTTCTCCTTATTCTGGGGGCTCACTCCATCCTGCTGTGATGTAACCTGTGTTAGACCTTCTACACCAAATCCTTCCCTTCGCAGGCACGCCATAACTTCAACTTCTATTTTTTTAACTTCTGTTTCACTAATCTTCTTTTCTAAGTTCCTTTTTTGTGATATTATCTTTTTCATGCAATTTTACATATTGGGATGCCTTTGCCTAGATTTTTCTTTGAATATCTTTCAGGCTGCCGCCTTTATATTCATTAATTTGGCTTTGTCCTTTGCATAAATGTTGCACCATATCAAATCTCTCTTTCTTTCCCATGTTCATATTTCTTTTTTATACTTTTCAAATATCTCTTGGTTTTGTTGTTTATATTTTTGCACTTCCTCAGATGCTTCTTTTTCCAAACAAATCAACGTTTCTTGGTCTATATAATGTTTTTCACAAATATGTTGTATTAAAGAACACAATTTTTCATTTGAAGCTTCTGACAGTTTTTCCTGTGGAAATATTTTTCTTTCCTCTAATTTCTCTCTTAATCATTTTGTATATCTTGTGCCAGGAAATTCTGTGCTTTTTGCATAATAATAACAATACATCATTTCTTTCTTATCCTCAACAGTCCACTCTATCGTCTTTATGGCTGTTCTTTGGCCTATTAGTTTTTGTGATTTTTGTGGACTACTACTTCCTTCTACAACAAGGGGGGCATCCTCCCCCTGGGCCTGGGCCTGGCCCCATTGTGGAATGTTTCAGTATTTTGAGGATTCTACACTGTCATCTTTTCCAGTCTTGGCACCAGAGTGCTTACCAGGATTAGGCACTTTTTTATCCTGGGTCTTGTGCGCCTAGCTCTCTTTTTAATTTTTGACCTACTTCTGTCCATGATATATGCTATATAAATACAGTCTATATATCAATGTCATCTTGGTGAGATTTTGTAAAAAACAGGGTCCACCTCACGAAGGTACTCAACAAGACTTGAAGATGAATTCAGTTTCAGTCAATCTAAGAAAACACAGAAAAGGAGCAATACGGCTCACAGGTGGAATCCAAAATACACTTTATTAATCTAAAGAAGTCACTGGTTAACAGCCGACGAAAGCGCTTAATAAAGTGTATTTTGGATTCCACCTGTGAGCCGTATTGCTCCTTTTCTGTGTTTTCTTAGTTTGACTTGTTCGTTTTCTGGTTTCAGTTTCAGTCATTAATACTCTCCTTTACTTGCTGACTTCTCTCTCCATTTGGACCCCTCACATTCAATTCTTATTTTTTTAATTTCTCCAAGTCTTTTGGGTTTCTAATACCATGATGGGAATGGACCCTATTCCTAAGTCAAAGTATAATAAAAGTTCATGAAATTAGTATTGTTTCAATCTTTGATGTCAGCCAGTAGTGCTCTTCGCAGCACCCACAATGTGCCCAGTAATGACTCCTTCTACAGTTCATATGGAGTTACATGTATTGGTAACATATCTAAATATGATTGTAAATTCTTTTTTATAAGACCCGTTTCTCCTACTACTGTTGGAACTGTCTGGGTATCTTTCTTCCACGTTGGTCTTGTTTTTGCCTGCATATCCTGGTATTTTATGACTTTGTGTCTCTCTGTACACAAGACACTGTAGTCACTGGGTGTGGCGATGTCAATGCTACTCTTGTCTTCTTTTCTTGGATCACTATATCTGGTTTTCTAGCATCTATCTTTTGAACTGTTGGTGATGGATGATCCCATATGATGTAGACTTCTTCATTTTCTATGATGCTTTGTGGCTCATGTTTCCAGTGTTTTTCAGCTACTTCAGTACCATAATGTTTGCACAATCCCCAGTGCAACAGTCTCGCCACATTATTATGCCTTTCAATATACAGTCTTTCTGCCATTAGTATGTCGCAACTAGCAACAAGGTGTGCATCTGTTTCCAATTCGCTTTTACAAATCCTACATTTGTCTGTTTCTTCCACATGTTTAATGGACTTTATAAACCAATATGTGCACAGCTCACTATCTTGAGCTGCCAATATTAATCTTTCATCACTTGGCTTGAATTTGCCTCTCCTTAACCATTCTTGTGTTTGTTCCTGATCAACATGAGGTTCTTCCAGAAGATTTCTATACTTGCAACTATATTCTTTTTAAACATTTCTTTCCTTCTCATCTGATACTTCACCTTATATTCTTTTGCTTGCTTTTTGGCACATTCAGTTGCTATTTGATTTTTTTCTACTTCTGGTTTGAATTCCATTCCTGCTTGATGCCGATAAGCTTCTGCTAGATTAAGCAGAGAAGTCATCTTAGATTTATTCTCCTCATGTTTCAAAACGTTCACTATATTTGGGTCTTCTGAGGTCAGCAGATATGTGTGGAGACCCACGATGGCAGATCTATACATATAATCAGTTTCAAGGAGGCCTATCCCTCCTTCGGAATGGGGAATATATAGTCTTGAAATGCACTGATTTTTATAAATCATTTGTTGAGCATGAAGCATCCTCCTTGTTTTCCTATCTAATCTATCCAACATGTTTTGGGGCCAGCCTATAACTCCTAACTGTAAGTTAGAACAGGAAGAACAAATTGGTTTATAGCTTGGATTTTGTTCCTAGATGTTAGTGCTGTTTTCATGATTAATTTAAGTATTCTGAAGTATTCCTTACTAAGTTTTTTCACATTTGTTCGTGTTTTATTGTTGATCCTTCATCAATTCCCAAATATTTATACACTCCTTCTTGCTCAAGGTCTTTTATATCACATTCTTATCCAAACTGATGTTTTCCTGGTGTTGCAGTTTTCCTGTTGCACATTTATCAAGACCAGATGACATTCTTATATCATCTGAAAACGTTTTGAGAACTTGCAGTTGTACTTTCAGTTCCTCATCTGATGAGCTATACAGTTTTAAATCACAGACAAAGAGAAGGTGAGAAGTCTTTATACTTTGTTGTTTTACAGGAGTGAGATTATAGCCATGGCCTAAGCTGTTGAGTAAACAGCTTAATGGATTAAGGGCTAGGCAGAATAGTACTGTGACAGAGAGTCACCCTGGAATATCCCCCTTTGAACTTTTATCCCTGGGATAACAATTTCCTTTATCATGGCTTAATTGCAAAGTGGTCTGCCACTGTTTCATGGTCACTGTAATGTAGTTGATCAGTGTGGGGTGTATCTTATACATTTGTAAGCATTCTTTTATCCATGAATGAGGGATACTATCAAATGCTTTTTTGTCGTCAATCCATGCCATACTTAGATTCTTCCCCTTTTTACAGTTCACTATGACTTTATTTAACAGCAAATGATCCTTTGTTCCATATGACTTTCTTTTATTGCCCTTTTGTTCTACTGCCATAATTGAGTTTTCTTCTAAATGACTATAAACTCTGTCGGCATCAATTCTCGTGTATAGTTTATAAGTCATTGGAAGACAAGTTATTGGTCTATAATTTTTAGGGTAGCTTGCAGGTCCACTCTTAAGTAGTAGCATTGTTTTTTTTCTGTTAGCCAGGTTGGTGTCTGTTTGGGGTGTGCATATGAATACTTCTTACTCATGGCTAAATCCTCGTGTAAAGATGTTAATACTTTTAACCCATATCACCCCAATACCATATCATACCCAATACCTTTAAACTTATTCTTTCTTTTACTACTTCTATCCATTTAGCATCTTTGTTATGTTCCACAGGATCTTGATAGATACATCTCCAAAATGTATAATTTTCTTCTTTTGTTGGCGGTCTTTCAATTCCTTTGACCTTATTTCCCATTTCTCTATAAAACCTTTTTGGGTCATCAATAAATTGCTTATTTTGCACTTTTATTTTATATTTATCTTCATATATTCTACGTTTTTCCTCCTGTGCTGAAATTTTATGTTTATTTGTGATCGTGCATGACAGATCCTGGTCTGTTCTAATATTGCGCATTGCTTTTATCGCATCTATCTTTCTTAGTATTTTGTTGATCTAGTCCCTTTTCTATATTCTTCTAACAGTGACACTTCTTGTCTTAACTGCTTTGTAATTTTCTCTGTTCGATATTTCCATGATGGTATTCGATTTCCCCCCTTCCTTTCCCTTACTACCCTGTGTTCTTGTGGTAGAACTTTATCAGTTATTAATTTAGCTGCACAGTAATATATCCTGCTTACTTCTGTTATATCGCATGGATCTCTATGGACATTACTAATTATTTTGTTCATTTGTTGTATCAAACTTCTGACTTTTTGAGTTTTATTAACCTTCTGCAGTCTGTTTCTTTCACTGATCTTGATATATCTGTCCGGGTCTACTTCACTTGACCTAAAACCCATTTGACTGACACCCATTTGACCTAAAGCTCATTTGACTGACTCCCATTTCACCGACAGTTAAGATATTGACTTGTGGGTTTTCCTTCAACTGTGAGTTGCTTGTGATAAAAAGAATTAATGTAACTTATAGTGCTGACTGTTAGAATTCCAATAGTCATTTAGAAAGTAGTGTTGTAATGTTTCTAAATGTGGGTTTTTCTATTTACATTTTTATGGGAAGTGTCTAAAGTAATTTGGCAAATGTTTTGTGCATTCCCTGCAGTAGTGGCAGTGTGCAGAGTACTGTAAGGCAAGTTAAAGGCATATGCCCTTTTCCCCACTGTAGTATGATCCTGGAGTTAGTATATATATAATTAGGAAGGTGTGGGGGGCACAGCTACCCAGAATGGGGGTTGTGGGGGCATAGCCCCCCACCTAGTTTGTTTGTACATTCTCCATTTTCTGTTAAGAGGGTTAGTAAGTAGTTTTTAAGTTCTGGAAAGGGTTAGTTATTGGTGTTTTAAGTGTGCTTGCCTATGGTTTAAGAATGAGTATGTTGAAATTCGGCATTGTACGCTGTCGGTGAAATGGTAATCAGTCAAATGAGTTATTAGTCAAATTAAATTTAGGTCCTTTGGGTGTCGGTAAAATGGGGGTCAGTCAAATGAGTTTTAGGTCAAGTGAAGTAGACCCATCTGTTTATATCTATTAAATCAAGCAATTCTTCTCTTAGCTCATTTTCTTCCAAACTGAGTGCACATCCCTTGTTTTCCATTTCCTGCAGGCATTCTATAGCATCTTCCTGTGACACAATCTCATCAGTTTCATCCTGTGCCGTCTGTTGCTCTGTCATATGGGAACTCACTGGCCTGTCACTCCTCAACACTGACTGCATCAGTTACCACAGTTTCCTGTTCCTTCCCTTGCTGTCTAGCTTCAAGTGAACATTTATACTGGTTTCCTGTGGAAGGCTCCAAATTATCTTCATATGGCACCTGACCAATTGCTTCCTGTTCCACTGGTTTCCCCTTAATCTGGATATCCGATACTCAATCCTGTTGTGGTGTTTTCTGAATTAGATTTTCTACTCTAAATCCTTCACTTTGCAGGTTCTCCATAACCTCAGTTTCTATTTCTTTAACTTCTCCATTACTAATCTCCTTTTCTACTTTTCCTCTTTGTCTTCTTAGTTTTTGTATTGTAAAGTTTTCCATGTCTGGATTCCTTTGCCTATATTTCTCTTCAAATATCTTTGGTGCTGCTCTTTTTGTACTAGTTAGTTTTGCTTTCTTCTTTACATAAATATTACATCATATTAAATCTCTCTTTCTTTCCCATGTCCATATTTCTTCTTCAGATTTTTCCTGATATTTCTGTTTCTCCCTACTTTGGGGACTCACTCCGTCCTGCTGTGATGTAACCTGTGTTAGACCTTCTACATTAAATCCTTCTCTTTGCAGGCATTTCACAAATTCAACTTCTATTTTTTTTTTCTTTTCTACGTTCCATGTTTGTGATATTTTCCATATCTGAATGTGTCTGCCTATATTTCTCTTCAAATATCTTTGTGGCTGCCTTCTTTACATTGATTAATTTAACTTTGTCCTTTGCATAAATATTGCACCATATCAAATCTCTCTTTCTTTCCCATGTCCATATTTCTTTTTTATACTTTTCAAATATCTCTTGGTTTTGTTGTTTATATTTTTGCACTTCCTCAAATGCTTCTCTTTCCAAACAAGTCAAAGTTTCCTGATCTATATACTGTTTCTCACAAATCTGTTGTATTAATGAACTCAAATTTTCATTTGAAGCTTCTGACAGTTTTTCTTGCGGAAGTATTTTTCTTTCCTCTAATTTCTCTCTTATTCGTTTTGTATATCTTGTGTCTAGAAGTTCTGGGCTTTTTGCATAATAGTAACAAGACATAATTTATTTCTTATCCTCAATAGTCCACTCTATCATCTTTATGGCTCTTCTTGGCTTATCAGTTTTTGTGATTTTTCTGGACTGCTACTTCCTTCTACAACAGGGGGGGGGGGGCATCCTCCCTGTGAGCCTGGCCCCATTTTTGGAATGTTTCTGTATTTTGAGAATTCTACACTGTCATCTTTTCCAGTCTGGCACCAGTGCGTCTACCAGGATTGGGCACTTTTTTATCCTGGATCTTGTGCACCCAGCTATCTTTTTTTAGTTTTTGACCTACGTCTGTCCATGATATATGCTATATAAATACAATCTATATATCAGTGTCGCCTTGGTGAGATTTTGTGAAAAACAGGGTCCACCTCATGAAGGTTCTCACCGAGATTTGAGGATGAATTCAGTTCCAGCACTACTGCTCTCCTTTGCTTGCTGACTTTTCATCTCTCCATTTGGACCACATTCAACAGTGTGAGCACTCCTTTGCTGTATGAGGTTATAGCAACAGCACTGTGTTAATGGTATTGTGAATTATATCTAAACTTCTGAGAGCCACTGCCTTCTATTTAAATAAAATAGCTACCCATCTAGACGTACCCAAGAGACAAAAAAAAAAATCATTAATAATAAACCCATTCTATTCATTATGAAATCTTCCTTTTGGCAAGGATGTGTAGTTTGGTGGAAAAAAAACATTTCAGAGTTGGAAGTACATTTAATCATTTTAATGACAAGTAAGTTTAATTGGATTTTGTAACCCAAATATATTAAATATATAACTTAAATTAGGATTTGTAACTAAGGTAATAATTATGCCTCATACACACTTTAAATACATACCTGAATATTTTAGGTCATTGCCAGAGAAATTTATATCCAGAGCCATTATGTTGATTTTAAGTTCACTGCGGCTTCTCTTGACTGGTCTGTGAAGTTTTGCATCTTTCACTGCGAAAGTTTCTTTTCTTGTAAACCAGTAGCAGTGTTATTACATCATGTGCGTAAGTAACTTGCACCATTTTTCTTTTGTAATTTTAAAATCATAAAAACTACACTTTTGAAATTAAGCAAATCATGTTTATTTTACATCTAATGACCACGGAAGCCCAGCAGGGAACAAAGTCCCCTTTTCAACAGTGGCCTAGGGAGAAAAGCTCCAGTACATGCAGTACAAAGAAAATCTTTTAAGTTATATAATATCAACATTGTCAGGAAGAATATATGTAAAATACATTTTAAAATGTCAGACTAGATAAGATAGTAACTATACATATAGCTGTAAGGCTTCTTCTGCTAATTATACAGATATAGTTAAATAACTTTGCAGTAGGACAGATGTCACAATACAGATTACTGAGTTATTTACAAAGGCTGGAAAGCAAATGATTGATTTAATTATGATATATGAATGGAATGAGTGGTAAGAGAGTCAAGAGAGGCATCAGTAGAAGGCATGTTGGGTGAAAAAAGAGTGATAGTTGTTAACAGAATGAAGGCGAGCAGAGGTATAGTAGATGTGGAGGAAGAAAGTAGAGATGTTATACTTATCTTGGAGACCTGCAGCTACAGAGCCAGGATGTTGAGAGGTATTCTCTGAGATGTGTTTTGAATGCCTGTTAATTTTCAAGAAGTCTGAGAGCTTGTGGGAGGACATTCCATAGGGTGGCTACAGAGTTTGTATTGAATTACCATCTGAAGATTGAATGTAGTTTATGTTTCCATGAGATTACCTTAAAGCAGTTAAAGCAGAATGACCACAAAATAAATCCAGAACTGAGATGGCGTGCCACCTGCCTTGACTTCCTGCCACATATTATCAAGTTATGCCCAGCCAATCAACAGCTGTTACTGGATGGTGCAATCAGTGCTATTTGTTGTTGGTATCTTTTCAGTTTCAAAGAAGTTGTTGAGACGGCAAACACTTCAAGTAGGTAGTATTACATGTAAAATAGAACACTAATAAGATACCAGATAGCCTAGTTTGTGTGAAGTTCTAGCAGTAAACACTTACCTCAAAAGAGATCAGTTGTGTATTTGCTATGTCAGATACAGCTGAAAGGTAGAGTGGATGATTAAATATCTGTGGAAGGGAACAGTATGGGAGGTCAAGATTGTCTCGCAAGACCATGGGGGATCACACACAGTACAATCATAAAATAATGTTTTCACTGAAAAAGCAATACATTTGCTCTGTATAAAAGAGACAGATGTTTTATGCTATATAGCAACAGCCATGCAAGTCTCTGGATTTCCTAAGCCTATTAATGCAGACTTGTCATCTCTCAATGTGAAAATCTATAGTCATAGCTGCAGATACATATTTATTTGTGCATGAGTAGAACAGGGACTGTTGAATAAAAAAAAAATCAGTAAGTCCATGAGCCAACTTCGTAAGATGTATCTTTTTTCTGCTTTGTGCTCTCAGTTAAAAGAATGTTATTTTAATAATGATTCAGGATTGATTCATACCAGAAAGATTTTCAATGTTCCAAATGTGGAAATGATAGAGGTTGTCCAGAACGAACCTATAACACAGCATGGAAGCTGTATTTACTCTTTTCCACAAAGCAAAAACACAAGCCGAATATAGTCTACCAACCGAAATAATCCCTCCATTAGGCCTTTCTAACATATATAAATACCCTGCACAGGGAGAAGAGGCCTGTCTGAAATAATGAATGTCAAACGATCGACATGTGCTTTAAACACTGAGGGATGTGACTGCTTCCATGTAGTTCCCCATCAGAGCATCTGTATGAAGATCTGAAGATAAACCTCCTTGTAACTTAGGGTATTGCATCCCATGCAAACTCTGCACTAGTTGATGTGGATGGACAGCACCAGGAGTTAGAAATGTAGACAAAGTTTTTCTAGAGCAGAATACTTTGCTATTGGGTCACCTTAAAGTCCAAGAAAAATGCACACCACATAATAGCAGAAGAATGTTCAGCAGAACTATGGCTGTCTCAACCAACACCAAGTACCATGAACCAGAGCCCGACCCACTCAGCTCTTCAAGTGAAAAAAGCAAATAAAAAAGATTGTCTTATTACAGATCCCTCCCCCCAGTTCTTCCATTGAAAAGGGAAACAAAATAGATATTCCGTCTACTGGCACACCAATTAAGCGGCCAGGTGTACAACATGCCCTCTCCGGCCTAACCATTCAGCTCTCGATGTTCATCGTGCATACAGCTGCAGTAATCACAGATGGGTTTTCAGCCGTCAGGCGGTCCCTCGGTCGGCCGAATTCCAAAGTCTTGGTCCGGCGTCGGTTGTCGTCGCTTACTCTTCTGACGTCAGTAAGGCCAGAGTATATAAGACACAGCTGACGCCATGTTCTCCAGTCTTTTTTGCCGCGCGGTGCCCGAAGCAGAAGCAGTTCGCAAGTGCCCGTCGGCAAGCTCCTGAATTACGAAAAAAATTTGGAACCGAAGTCTTCTTTAAAGCTAAGTACCCCATTGGGGAAACTTTTCTTGCCTCAGACCGATGTCAGAAAAAGTTAATAATTGTATTTCTTGTGGGAAGCAAATACCGCATAAGGATTTCCATTCCCGTTGCATACCTTGTTTGGGCCCAGACCACGACGTCTCGGGCTGTCGCTTTTGCACTACCTTCAATAAACGCACTATCAAGCGTCGGGCGGAGTTCGCCCAACACTACTTTGGTAAAGCTTTTGATTATAAGATGTCGTCGAACACTCCGACTACCATTTTGTCCAAAAAACACAAGGAAAAGGACCGACACGCGAGACCCGCGGTCCCCGCTGACACCACGCCAAAACAGGCTACACGTGGTCCGGTTCTCAGCAAGACGCCTTTGCAGTCCCTGACTATCGACGACACTCCTTTGGCGGTGTTCTCTGTACCCGAGACCGCTGGGTCCTCGGTCCTTTCCCAGACTACAACCAAAGCCCCTGCTAATGTCGAGCCTTCTAATGTGGACAGGTCCACCTCCACCCATGGTGTATTTAGGCCCTCATCTTCTTTTTAAATAAAGGCTTTTACTAAATCCAAAGCAGCCAGGCATCCCACGAGGCCTGTTGCACAGGGCCCATCTCCTGGACCCATGCCTAAGAAACAGATGCTTAAAATGGCTGAGGATTTAATTACTCTTATCAGAGGTTCTCAGCCCCCTCTTGACAAGAGACTCAGAGTGGAGGAAGAATCTCCCTCTTCTGATCAGGGATCCATTTTATCAGAACATTCTGATGCAGAGGAACACTCTTACTCCCCTTTTGAGGATTCGGATGCAGAACAGTCCATTCCTTCTGTATCCCCTCCTGAGGATTTTTCTTTTGGGGAAACCTTGCACACTTTGAAGGAACACTTCCATTGGGAAGGCCAAGACTTTTCAGATTCCAAGAAAAGACTTAGGGAATTTCTTTGGTTACCTCAGCACAGACCTCTGGCTATACCCCCTGTTTTGGATGTACTGGATGATGTCTATTCGGAGGCTTGCCTTAACCCTGATTCTCTGCCTCCTGCACCAGTAAAACCTGATAGGTATTACAGAGTACCCAGCTCTCACCAATTTCTCTACAAAGGCCATAATGCTGACCCTGAAACCATTTCACAAGGCCCCAAGGGATTAAAGGCCTCCACTGCCAAGAATCCACTCCCTGCAGAAAGGGAATCCAGATCTCTAGAAAGGTGGGGTAAAAAGTTATATACCTCGGCCACCCTAGCCATGAGGGCCTTAAACTGTCAGTTTCATATGATTAAATATCAACAGTACCTGTTATCACAATTAAGGAACAAAATGTCTCAACCTGAACAACCAGATTTAAAAGAGTTACAGGATATGATGCATAGTGCGGAGCAAGTGGGTAAACACACCTTACAATGTGGTTATGATGCCCTAGAGGCTTCCAGTAGAGCGGCTGCCACAGGATCAGTCATTCGCAGGCATGCCTGGCTTAGGGAACAAAATTTACCTGATCATGTGAAAGCTAAACTTCTAGATGCTCCTTTACAAAAGGATGTACTATTTGGTACTAATGCTGAGGACATACTACGGAAAATGGAAGAAAAAGCCAAATCTATGCAAACTGTCAAAGCTTTCTTACAGGTCCAACCACCACGTTTTAGCAGAAATTGGCCTTCAAAAAACTGGTCCTTTCCAGCCACTGACAAGCCCCAAAGAGGCAGATACAGACGCACAAGGGGCAGAGGGCAATCACAAGGATCATATAGAGGCAGATAATGGCAATCTCCAGCACCAAGAGGTGGTGAAGACAGTGCACAACAATACAGGAAGCAAACCCAATGACTCCCTCATTTCCATGCCAAGCAAGTCTCAGCTGACAGCACCTTTGGGAGGGAAACTAGCATTATTTGCAAGCAACTGGCATATTGTCACAACAGACAAATGGATACTGGACATTATAAACAGAGGCTACAAATTTCAATTTCACACTCTTCCAAAAATGAGAGGCATGCCAAACCTGCCACAAAGTCAAAGGGCAGAGGCACAACTGCAAATTTCAAAGCTCCTAAACATGAGAGCTATACAAAAGGTACCTACACTCCAACAAGGTCAAGGTTTTTATTCAAGACTTTTTCTGGTACCAAGAAAAGGAACCAACTGGAGACCCATTTTGGACTTATCCATCCTAAACACATTCCTACTCGTGCCAAAATTCAAGATGCTCACATTACAGCAACTTCTTCCCATGCTGGGCAAGGAGTTTTGGCTGGTAACATTGGACCTCAAGGAGGCATACCTGCATGTCCCAATCAGACAAAGCTGCAGAAGATACCTCAGATTTCTTGCAGGTTCAATCCACTATCAATTCTCTGCATTGCCCTTTGGCTTATCTACTGCGCCCAGAGTATTCACAAAGTGCCTGGCATCAGTGATTGCCTACTGCAGACTTCAAGGGATACAAATTTACCCTTATCTGGACGACTGCCTGATCCAAGCGGACAGCAAAGCGATACTGCTGGAACATCTGGCTTATGTGACACGGTTACTGCTTTCTCTGGGATATACCATCAACAAGGAGAAATCAAGACTAACACCATCTCAGAAAATAACCTTCCTGGGTGTCAACTTGGACACAAACACCCAGATGGCATATCTTACGCCAGAAAAACAAGGGCAACTATCTCAGTACTTCAAAACACTAGCAAAAAGTACCAGGCTTACTGCAAGGAAAATCCTGCAGGCTCTGGGATTCATGGCATCTTGCATTCTTCTAATCCCATGTGCAAAGCTGCATATGAGGAAACTTCAATGGTACCTAAAAAATCTATGGTCTCAACACAGTCACAGTTTGGAAGCAATTATACCAATAATTCCATGTTTGCAAAAGGAATTTCTATGGTGGGCCCAAGCATGTCAAGTAAACACAGGCCTTCCATTCTGCAAGCCTCAAGCAAAACAAGTCATAACCACAGATGCCTCAGATTACGCCTGGGGGGCGCACATGAAGGACAGGTGCATTCAGGGCAGATGGTCCCAAAAGGAAAAGCACCTTCACATCAATCAAAAAGAAATGCTAGCAGTCATAAATGCAATTACAGCTTTCAAGGACTTCCTGCATCCAGGACAATTACTGATAAGAACAGACAACACCACAGTAATGTGGTACATAAACAAACAAGGAGGAACACATTCATACCCCTTGTGCAGACTAGCCATGACTCTTTGGAACTTGGCTCTAGAAAGACAAATCGAACTTCAAGCACAGTACTTGCCAGGACTGGAAAACACACTGGCAGACACTCTAAGCAGAAATATGACAGATCCACACGAATGGAAGTTACATCCTCAGGTGTTTACAGAGATAATCCAAGCGTGGGGGAGGCCAGACATAGATCTTTTTGCCTCCCACGGGAACCATCAACTGAAAAAGTTTTGTTCAAGGACCTTTCATCCAAAGGCCTGGAAAGTGGACGCCCTTTTATTCAGTTGGACAGCATGGACAGTTTATGCATTCCCACCTCTGCCCCTTCTGCCCAAGGTGCTTTTGAAAGCAAGAACAGACAAACCGAGGATGATACTGATTGCTCCAGATTGGCCAAGGCAACACTGGTATCCACTCCTGAGGAGCCTAACACATACTCCTCCCTGGTCCCTGCCTCTAATGCCTCTCCTACTGACTCAGAACAGCTACAAAACTCTTCACAGTCAGCTGAAAACACTCAACCTCGCTGCATGGAAAATTCCTTGACACCACAACAGTCCCTACTCTCCAAGGAGGTGCAGGATGTCATTTTGGAGGCCAGAAGCCCATCTACTAGAAAAGCTTACTCTGCAAAATGGAAGCGGTTTTGCTGTTGGAATGAGAAAAGAGGCCAGGACCCTAGAAAATTGAACTTGCCTCAGGTTTTACAGTACCTAGCTGAACTGCTGAACAGTGGACTTTCATTTTCTTCCATAAAAATACATGCCTCAGCCATTTCTGCAGAATTCAACACGGATCCTCCTTTATTCTCTCACCCACTCTTACGACAGTTTCTCAGAGGGGCTAAGAATATAAGACCTCCAAGGAAGCAACCAATACCAGCCTGGGACCTTAATTACATACTAGAAAAATTAACATTGCCTCCCTTTGAACCTGCTGCCTCAACAGATCTGCAACATTTGTCCTGGAAAACAGCTTTCCTTCTGGCCATCACTTCAGCTCGTAGGGTTTCTGAACTACAGGCCCTCATGGCGGTGCAGCCCTTCCTCATCTTCCATCAGGACAGGGTTTCCCTTCGTACCAACCCATCTTTTATGCCAAAAGTGGTATCCAGGGTAGCCTTAAATCAAGCCATACACCTACCTACCTTTTATCCTAACCCTCAAAACAAAGGGGAGAGGCTGCTTCACACTTTAGACATCCATAGGCAGCTACGTTATTATTTGGACAGAACAAAGTCCTTCAGGAAACCAGAACAACTTTTTGTGTCCTATGCCGTAGGGGCTCAAGGGAAACCAGTTACCAAACAGACCATTTCCAAGTGGATTGGCCACTGCATACGGTTTTGTTATTCCTATCATGGGAAATCTGTCCCTACTGGTATCAGATCTCACTCCACCAGGGCCACAGCCACCTCTACAGCCTTCCTCAGAGGCCTTCCTACTAAGGATATTTTGGAGGCAGCCACTTGGAGTTCTGTACATACCTTCACAAAACACTGCCACCTACCCTTATACTCCAGAACAAGAGCAGGCTTTGCCACTGCTGTTTTGCAGGGCATTCTGGCTCAACCCAGTTCCTCATAGTACCTACCACCCTATGCATAGCTTTGGGACTCTACCCATCTGTGATTACTGCAGCTGTATGCACGATGAACATAGTACAGTTTTGTACCTACCATAAATGTAGATGTTCGAGTGCTAATACAGCTGCAGTACAGGTTTCCCTCCCTCCTTCCCCACTTGGTAAAGGCATGGGGCCTAACAACCTCTTCATACCACCTGACTGGGTTATCCTGCTATGTTTTACTTGCTTGCTTACACTGATTTTGCATTACATTGCATTGCCTGCATATGTAGATAAGCCTTATTTATGTATTGCCTTCCTTTTGGGGGCACCTGACATCTGGGGCAAGAAAGACTGAAGAACATGGCATCGGCTGTGTCTTATATACTCTGGCCTTACTGACGTCAGAAGAGTAAGCGACGACAACTGACGCCGGACCAAGACTTTGGAATTCGGCCGACCGAGGGACTGCCTGACGGCTGAAAACCCATCTGTGATTACTGCAGCTGTATTAGCACTCGAACATCTACATTTATGGTAGGTACAAAACTGTACTTTTCTGTGCCCTGCCCCGACCCCTCCTCCATTTTACAGTTTTTACAATTTATACCCTGCCTGTACATAGTTTTAGTTAAAAAGAAATTATTTTGTTTTACATTTAAACTGTAGAAAAGTGCAGGAAGTTGTTACAGTTAAGACCACACTGAAAGTGCTGCAGCCATCAGACTTGACCGCAAATGCAATACTAGCTTTTAAAAGCCAGTATTACATTACAGATCAAGATCGTCTTATCACACTTCAACACTTTGCACCCAGGGCAGTTACTCCTCTTGTCCCACCCTAGCTACATTACTGATATTCAGATTGGCTGAGAGAGTGGAGGATGCCAGCTTGGTTGCATTTAAAGTTTCAAGGCTCAGTGTTACATTGAAGAACACTGCAACTGTGACAATACCTTTAGAGTGAGCACAGAGAGTGTCGTATTTAGCCTAGAAAGGATGTCCAAGCAAACCACACTCTCTGGTAGTAAAAGAGGAAGAGGTCAAGGAAAACAGATTCTTTCCTTCTTATAATATTGTTAAAAGTAGTTCTTGTATCATTGAATGAATAAAAGTAAATTATTAAGGTTGAACTAAGCTATGCATAGTTGTGCCATCATTCACAGATTTGGGCATTAGTTATTTTGGTACAAATCTTTCGACTTGCAGTCATCTAAGCTCAGTTTAGACTAATGTTTAAGTCACTGTCTGATTATCCTAATGACTTAAAGAATATCATTTGAGGATGGTTAAAGTAATTAATTTTGGCTTCATAATATTTTGCTCAGTTAATCCTGACAGCATAAGGTTATAAAAGTAAAATTGAGTGTTGAGAGGTTATCTTATGTATGACATTTAATATGAAGTTATAAGCAGTACATCCTCTTGGAAGGTAATGTACCTCAGACGTTAAGTATTATATTTAGACTTTAACCTGGCCCTATAATGCAGAGGAAAGGAGCCCAAAACCCATGTAAACAGGTTCAATTATTAGTCCGAGCACTGGTGGAACCAGGCAAGTATGGAACATACCGCAGGGGCATGGCCTGCTCACCTCAGTTTGGGGGACCACTGCAAGTGCTTGCACATAGTAATATGAAATTTCTCAGGTGAAGACTGCAGAAATCACTTCCTGTGCCTCAAGGTTGACCAGCAGAGCTGCTTGCTGCAAACTGAAGAAGTGAGAAACACCATCATGGTCTGCTCTTGGCATGCCCATTTTTTTTGCTCAGCCAAGCATGGGGCTACAGCTATGCATGTTATTCTTTTATGATTGATATATAGTTGATTATTCATATGCCATCTTGTCCTTTCATATATAGTCTGAGATGCAATAAAAACAATCATAATAAATGTTTTGAAATGAAATACACAGAATTTTTAGACTTCCATCGATTTTCCTAGTGCAGGCTGGGCCTTCTTGAGGGAAATCATTTTCTCATTACAGTGAACAGCTTTATAAAGTTTAACTAGTCTTCTGGAAAGTAATTGACTAGGATTGGATTGACCAGTAAACGGATTGTGCTGTTGATTTCATTGGTAGACTAGTTACTTTTGAATAATTTTTATTAATAAAAAAAGTTACTGCCTGTCATACAATTTTAAGTTAGGCTGGCAAGTGGGGGGGGGGGCAAGAAAAAGACAGAAGACTTAACTTTGTTCCGCCACTTTAACATACTCTTAGTAATTTTGAAGGGGAAGCTGTTTCACAACTAGCATATTTAATGTCCATTAATTATAACTAACTATATATGTCTGTTACAGAAAATATGTTTCCATGCACTGTGTCAGATGGATTAGTTAATATTATACAATGACCCCCCATTAATATTCCAAAACGTGCACGCTGTAAATCGACTTATACTAATGGAAAAAGGTCCGGTCGCCCAGACTTTTTCCATTAGTATAAGTCTCTTTTAAAACACTGTGTCGCTATGTTAAAAGAGTTTAACATAGCGACACAGGTTTTAAAAAAGCAACGGAGATCTCCATTGCTTTTTTAAACCTGTCTCGCTATGTTAAACTCCTTTAACATAGCGACACAGTGTGTAAAAAGCAACGGAGATCTTGCTTTCTCCGTTGCTTTTTACTGTTTCACTATGTTAAATGGGTTTAACATAGCGAGACAGCTTTAAAATAAGCAACGGAGATCTCTGTTGCTTATTTTAAAGCTGTCTTGCTATGTTAAACCCATTTAACATAGCGAGACAGGTTTAAAAGCAACGGAGAAAGCAAGATCTCCGTTGCTTTTTACTGTTTCACTATGTTAAATGGGTTTAACATAGCGAGACAGCTTTAAAATAAGCAATGGAGATCCGTTGCTTATTTTAAAGCTGTCTCGCTATGTTAAACCCATTTAACATAGCGAAACAGTAAAAAGCAACGGAGATCTTTCTTTCTCCTTTGCTTTTGGCCACAGCTCTGATGTACTGCGTAGGTATGCACAGTACATCAGAACTGCCGCGGATACCATACAGCTGCGGAAGGGCAGCAAAGAGGCATTATACAATGCCATTATTTAAGAAAAGTAATTATTTATTTTCTTAAATAATGTCATAGTATAATAGCAATAACCCACTTCTGGGTGTGGGTAATGCGGGATTTACCCACGGTTGTCTTTGTTTGAGCCCTCGGGACCAAACCACGCCAACTGTGGGTAAATCCCGCATTACCCACACCCAGGTGTGGGTTATTGCTATAGTAGTAGCTCTGAACTTTACTAGTCTATTTAAAAGAAAAATATCTGTGTTACTAGAAACTTATGAGATAGTATATTTTCAGGTATGATACGGTGATGAACCTTAGACAGTGCATTTTGAATTTGGAGTTATTTTGTCTTCTGTTTTGTTCTCCTGTCAGACTATTTCTTGCATGCTGCTTAATTCATGGCTAATGTTGAGCTGTGGGTTTTTATTGTTCTAGGACATGTTGAACGCCAGTTTTCTTTTTGCCATCTTCTATCTATATCACAAAATGCAGTCTTCATATTCTAACCCCAATGTATACATTATTTTGCAAATAAAGCATTGGCTCTTCTAAGTGCTTAAAGATGCACTCACCAGACTTTGAAATTGTTCATTTAATTTCACATTCTTAGATTCCAGACATTAAGTAAGGGGAGAGAATTCTCTACAATTCTGTTATTAAATGTGAGGAAAAATTATGCCTGTCCAGGAAATACCCTTGCACCTCATGAGTTATTCTACTGTATATAGTTTGAAAAAAAAAAAAGCTTTTCTGGTGAAAAAAAACATGCTGGATTATTTTATTTTAGTTCTGTTTGATTAAACCTGTTAGATTAAGTATAATGTGACAAGCATTTTTGCTGTATAAAACATTGCTCATTGTATTTTTAGTATTGAGGCGAAACATTCTTTTAATATTCATATCAGTTCTTTCCACACTTTCTGGCAATCCACACATCCTGAACAGATTTTACTAGTCTTCGGTTCAAGGTAGAAGTTAATTTGGCTGTAGAAGAAAGTTGATTTTACTTCTTAAGACTTGTCATATATACCAGGATATGTTAACCTTCTGAAAGCAGTTGATTTCATTTAATATTTTTGAAGAAACATCAGCAGATTTTACTTGACTTGAAAGTTGCTTATTGCAAGCATTACTTTTTGAAATGCATGCAGAGGTCGCAAATATATGTGTTGTCACAATGTCAACTTTCAGTGAATTTGTGCTCTTGGGAAGCTCTAATATTCCATATTTCTGTAAATTACTTAATTGTACCAAGTGAAAAGTTTTAAATTCAGTTTAAGTAACATTTTTATGTATAATGTTATTGCATTTTTGTCAAAACAAAGACAGCGAGTTTGAAATTAAATGAAGAGTTTCTATGCGGGTCCCTTCTGGTGTGCTGTTGCTTTGCAATAATATATAAACAGAAGTACCTTGGAATAGCATTGATTATCTGATCAGACTGAGGGCATGGGTGACGGAAAAGAGACTGACTCGTATTACAAAGAGATGAATTGGTTTAACATTCTACCACTTTAGTGTGGAATCAGTTTAGATTTGGATGGGTTATTTGTGAGTCTTAACATTTTTGGTTATATCACCAATTTCTGGTACCATTTATTTTATATAATGATTTAAGAAACTAAACGTATCCTATATCACAAGGTAAGGGTACAGTGTATATGCATGGAAATTTTAGACTAATCATTTATGCTAAGCAGACAGTCTTTGGGAGGAGACAGAATAGTGGAATGTCTCTGCATGAATATGTCAAGAACTAGATATCTCCACAAATACTGTGAAAAAAAGTTGAGACTTAATTAACTCAAAACCTAGAGATATGAAAAAGGCACCCATTCTGCGCCAGCTGAATTTTTGCCTGTAGTAAATGTATCAATAGTCATTCATTACAACCACGGGTAAAAAAATTGTCAGTGCCATGTTTCTAAGATGATGGGTTTCTGTAATGTGTATTAGCAGACAACTGACTTTAGCTGGAGGATAATTAATAGACATGGATTATTTTAGCATCTGTAAAGCTGCCAAACAGATTATTTCTGAATGTCGATCTGATGAAGTTTGATCACTGAGTGGGACTTTTGGTGACATTGGAGGCTGCATTTTCCCCACTGTTGTATTAACTCACAGTTACCCTATGCTTTGCATGTAAGTAAAACTCATGAAGTCCACTGTTAGTATAGCAAGGGCTCCATGGCATGCATTTAGCTGTTACTTTGCTCACAGTTGAGAAATTGAGTGAGGAAAGGGCTATTATAATGACATTAGTTATTAAAATATTTAGTAAATGATGATGTATAATATATTCAAGACATTCAAACAAGAGTGTATTGTAGGTTTTGTTATCCAGTTAGAGGTGTTGGTCTCTGTTATAGTATTTCTTAAAGTTACCTACTTGTGTCCTGTTCTGAAAACTTTTACAGCACTCTTCTCATCATACTGTTTTATGGATTTGTCACCATAATTTATTCATAGGGGCTTGCTGTTGTGAAGAGAGTGCACTAACTTCTTGATTTATTATAGCAAATATCCAGGACTCATTTTAGAAGTGTAGTCCAGAATAAATTCTAAAGAAAAGAAGGATTTATAACAATAGTGAAGCTTTCCAATAATTTCTCTACTCCATTCATTTTAGCTGGCCCACGTCACAGGTTATTTTATGTTACTTTTGCTACAGCTGACAAAAAATTGCTGCTTCCTTCTAAATCCGAGGATGTGACATACAAGCATAAATACTGTGACACCATGTTTATTTACATTGTGACAGTAAAGCAGTGTTTCTGTGGTTGTTAACAGATGTTTCAAAGTTAAATGTGAACAGCTTCCCTAATACCTTAAAATGTTGGCAGTTACACTGAGTTATAAAATTCATTACTTTAAGTTATGGAAGTATAAAGCTGGTGATCTGATAAATGAAAGTTCCATACTTTTCGGCAGCACATCCCTGTAAATATTTTAATGCAAGGATATTCACTATCTGCTATATATTTCTTTACTAGTAATTAGTGTCCTATAGATATTACCGAGTATTGTAAGGAGATATTCTGTGGAGAAAAAAAATGCAAGAGTGATGTTTTTATTTTATGTTATTTTATTTTACTTTATACATCTTTGAGAATTGTTTGTAATTGTATGTTTAGATTTTTTTCTGAAGGCCTTATAGTCCGATACTCTGATAAGAGCTTTTGGCGAGAAAATTGATAAGTTTAGTGAGATGCACATGTGTGAATGCATGGACCATTCAAAGGGTACTACTGCCCTCTGGCATAAATATGCAGAAATGCACATGTGAAAGATTTATACTACGGACTACACAGTGGAATTATAAATTACAGCAAAGTAAACTGTCATCTTTTCAAAATGAAAACAGGCAGTACTCAAAACAGAGGAAGAACTAGGTAAATCCACAAAGACCTGTTACTTTTTCATTCTTTTCTCCCTATATACTGTAGAAGCAGTATATTCATTCACTATATACAATAAACTAACTAAACTTTAGAATTAAGATCTCCAAAATAAAAATTAACATATTTAGAAAAGTAAAATCAGAAAGCTGTGAACCAAGTCTGTGTCTTTATTATAAACTGCTGCGTAAGCTAAAACATTATACTTGCTTAAAAGTCATGGCGCAACGTACCCTCATTTTCAGTAGTACTCCCTAGAATTCAAATCCAAATTCAAATTTTCAGACAATGTGTTATTTATAGTATCCAAGTATCCAGTGTAGAGAGAAATTTCATTATCACCAGCTTTGCTTTTCTTTCTTTAAACATAATCACTGAGTACGGCATCTACAGCCAAAATAAACTTTGTCAGAAATGTAACATAAGGTGATTTCATTCACAAGAGAAATAGAAAACAACAATGTACTTCCTTCCTTTCTCTCGGTTTTCTTATTTCATAGTTCATAGGTAGGTACTAGGCTATTTGCCCAAAGGCATTTATAAGCCTAGCCAGAATGTGTTGGCTTTCACCACCCCCTTAGATTAGTTCCCTGTGCCTCTGTCCAGCAGAGCCACTGAAGTGATCCCTGGGGTAAACTTTCTGTTTCCCATCCACTCATCAAGGTTTCTCTTGAAGAGTGTTAGCGAGGAGCTCTGCCTAATGTAGACTGGAATCTTGTTCCAAAGCATGGGAAGTCTCTGGGACAGGACTCTATCCATCCAGCATTTCCTATTTATTGTTGTGGTGAGGTTTAGACCCCTAGACCGTGTGACTCAAGGGGATATGGTTTTCATTAGGTGGAGCATGTCCATCAATTCTGGGTTGGACATGGCCTTGTATGTCAGGCAGAGATCACCTCTGAGTAGGCGGTATGTGACCGAGTACAGATGGAGTTTCTTCAGTCAAGCTGCATAGGGCATCTGTTTGATGCCAGTGATCCTCTTGGTGAGGTACTTCTCTGGTCTTTCCAGCTGTTGCAGGTGTCTTGTAAGGTACATCCCAAATGGGGCATCGTACTCTATGATGGGTCTGATGAGTGATAAGTAGAGGGGCACAATGACCTCTTTTGATCTGGATGCAAACCCTTTTGTGAACAGGTGGGCCACATAGAAGGATTTTCTAACCACTTTGGCAATGTGATTATCAAAGAAGAGATTACTATCTACTTGGGTCCCCAGATCCCTTATTATGTTTTCCGTATTTAGGGGGTTACTACCTATGTGGTAGTTTGTGGGTACTTCATTTTTTCCAAAGGGGATGACTATGCACTTTTTGGCATTTAGCTTGAGGCCATGATTTTGACACCAGGTATCCGTCTCAGTGAGACCCTTTTGGAGGATATCTCTGTCAGCCAGAGAGTCAATTATAGCCCGTAGTTTGCAGTGGTCTGCGAACTTGGTCAGCCACAGTCCTCCTGTGCTTGCCTGTACCTCTGAGAAGTATATGCCGAACAAGAGGGCTCCTAGAACTGAGCCCTGAGGAATGCCACTTGTAACCGTGAGAAGTATATGCCGAAAAAGAGGGGTCCTAGGACTGAGCCCCAGGGAACACCACTTGTAACCGTGAGAAGTATATGCTGAACAAGAGGGGTCTTAGGACTGAGCCCCAGGGAATGCCACTTGTAACTGTGAGAAGTATATGCCGAACAAGAGGGGTCCTAGGACTGAGCCCTGGGAAATGCCACCTGTAACCGTGAGAAGTATATGCCGAACAAGAGGGGTCCTAGGACTGAGCCCTGGGGAACGTCACTTGTAACCGTGAGAAGTATATGCCGAACAAGAGGGGTCCTAGGACTGAGCCCCAGGGAACGCCACTTGTAACCGTGAGAAGTATATGCCGAACAAGAGGGGTCCTAGGACTGAGCCTTGGGGAACGCCACTTGTAACCGTGAGAAGTATATGCTGAACAAGAGGGGTCCTAGGACTGAGCCCTGGGGAACGCCACTTGTAACCGTGAGAAGTATATGCCGAACAAGAGGGGTCCTAGGACTGAGCCCCAGGGAACGCCACTTGTAACCGTGATATCATCAATAAGCATGAAACACACTAAACCAGAAGAATAAGAAAGAGGCCAAAACAGAAGTGATCTGACAATATTTTTCCTCTATGAGACCATATGTAATCATTGATGGTAGTGTTATTTTAAAGGGAAATACTCCTATTTAATGTATCCTACAACCCATCTCTCAATATAAGGGCAAAATATGTGCAAGGTACGGAAATATAAAAATGTACAAGGTAAAATTTCAAAACTATTCTTATTGGAAATACTCTTGCAAGCAGAAACAAGAAGTCAGTTATACTTTTCCGTCCATTGTTAGTTTTTGAGTACCTGATGACACTTTTCATACATAAGTGGCTTAGTCACTGTGGCACACTTTGATCTCCAGACTGTAGCTGAGTCTAGTGTTACTAATCGCTTTTGGGATGAGGTATTAATTTCATGGGTTAGGATATGAGTGCACCTTCACAGTCTGAAACTCTGGGTCTCTGGGACAAAGTTCCCAAACTGAGAATTTTAACTTCTTCAGGAGCTTTCTTACTCCACAGGAGTGCACTGCAAAGCTGCTTTCCCCCCCGTCTTTTCCGATGTTCATCGTGCATACAGCTGCAGTAATCACAGATGGGGTTTTCAGCCGTCAGGCGGTCCCTCGGTCGGCCGAATTCCAAAGTCTTGGTCCGGCGTCGGTTGTCGTCGCTTACTCTTCTGACGTCAGTGAGGCCAGAGTATATAAGACACAGCCGACGCCATGTTCTTCAGTCTTTTTTGCCGCGCGGTGCCCGAAGCAGAAGCAGTTCGCAAGTGCCGGTCGGCCAGCTCCTGAATTACGAAAAAAAATTGGAACCGAAGTCTTCTTTAAAGCTAAGTACCCCGTTGGGGAAACTTTTCTTGCCTCAGACCGATGTCAGAAAAAGTTAATAATTGTATTTCTTGTGGGAAGCAAATACCGCATAAGGATTTCCATTCCCTTTGCATACCTTGTTTGGGCCCAGACCACGACATCTCGGGCTGTCGCTTTTGCGCTACCTTCAATAAACGCACTATCAAGCGTCGGGCGGAGTTCGCCGAACACTACTTTGGTAAAGCTTTTGATTATAAGAAGTCGTCGGACACTCCGACTACCGTTTTGTCCAAAAAACGCAAGGAAAAGGACCGACACGTGAGACCCGCGGTCCCCGCCGACACCACGCCAAAACAGGCTACACGTGGTCTGGTTCTCAGCGAGACGCCTTTGCAGTCCCTGACTACCGACGACACTCCTTTGGCGGTGTTCTCTGTACCCGAGACCGCTGGGTCCTCGGTCCTTTCCCAGACTACAACCGAAGCCCCTGCTAATGTCAAGCCTACTAATGTGGACAGGTCCACCTCCACCCATGGTGTATTTAGGCCCTCATTTTCTTTTTCAATAAAGGCTTTTACTAAATCCAAAGCAGCCAGGCATCCCACGAGGCCTGTTGCACAGGGCCCATCTCCTGGACCCATGCCTAAGAAACAGATGCTTAAAATGGCTGAGGATTTAATTACTCTTATCAGAGGTTCTCAGCCCCCTCCTGACAAGAGACCCAGAGTGGAGGAAGAATCTCCCTCTTCTGATCAGGGATCCATTTTATCAGAACATTCTGATGCAGAGGAACACTCTTACTCCCCTTTTGAGGATTCGGATGTAGAACAGTCCATTCCTTCTGTATCCCCTCTTGAGGATTTTTCCTTTGGGGAAACCTTGCACACTTTGAGGGAACACTTCCATTGGGAAGGCCAAGACTTTTCAGATTCCAAGAAAAGACTTAGGGAATTTCTTTGGTTACCTCAGCACAGACCTCTGGCTATACCCCCTGTTTTGGATGTACTGGATGATGTCTATTCGGAGGCTTGCCTTAACCCTGATTCTCTGCCTCCTGCACCAGTAAAACCTGATAGGTATTACAGAGTACATTGCTCTCACCAATTTCTCTACAAAGGCCATAATGCTGACCCTGAAACCATTTCACAAGGCCCCAAGGGATTAAAGGCCTCCACTGCCAAGAATCCACTCACTGCAGAAAGGGAATCAAGATCTTTAGAAAGGTGGGGTAAGAAGGTATATACCTCGGCCACCCTAGCCATGAGGGCCTTAAACTGTCAGTTTCATATGACTAAATATCAACAGTACCTGTTATCACAATTAAGGAACAAAATGTCTCAACCTGAACAACCAGATTTAAAGGAGTTACAGGATATGATGCATAGTGCGGAGCAAGTGGGTAAACACACCTTACAATGTGGTTATGATGCCCTAGAGGCTTCCAGTAGAGCGGCTGCCACAGGATCAGTCATTCGCAGGCATGCCTGGCTTACGGAACAAAATTTACCTGATCATGTGAAAGCTAAATTTCTTGATGCTCCTTTACAAAAGGATGTATTATTTGGTACTAATGCTGAGTACATACTACGGAAAATGGAAGAAAAAGCCAAATCTATGCAAACTGTCAAGGCTTTCTTACAGGTCCAACCACCACGTTTTAGCAGAAATTGGCCTTCAAAAAACTGGTCCTTTCCAGCCACTGACAAGCCCCAAAGAGGCAGATACAGACGCACAAGGGGCAGAGGGCAATCACAAGGAGCATATAGAGGCAGACAATGGCAATCTCCAGCACCAAGAGGTGGTGAAGACAGTGCACAACAATACAGGAAGCAAACCCAATGACTCCCTCATTTCCATGCCAAGCAAGTCTCAGCTGACAGCACCTTTGGGAGGGAAACTAGCATTATTTGCAAGCAATTGGCATATTGTCACAACAGACAAATGGATACTGGACATTATAAACAGAGGCTACAAATTTCAATTTCACACTCTTCCAAAAATGAGAGGCATGCCAAACCTGCCACAAAATCAAAGGGCAGAGGCACAACTGCAAATTTCAAAGCTCCTAAACATGAGAGCTATACAAAAGGTACCTACACTCCAACAAGGTCAAGGTTTTTATTCAAGACTTTTTCTGGTACCAAGAAAAGGAAACGACTGGAGACCCATTTTGGACTTATCCATCCTAAACACATTCCTACTCGTGTCAAAATTCAAGATGCTCACATTACAGCAACTTCTTCCCATGCTGGGCAAGGAGTTTTGGCTGGTAACATTGGACCTCAAGGAGGCATACCTGCATGTCCCAATCAGACAAAGCTGCAGAAGATACCTCAGATTTCTTGCAGGTTCAATCCACTATCAATTCTCTGCATTGCCCTTTGGCTTATCTACTGCGCCCAGAGTATTCACAAAGTGCCTGGCATCAGTGATTGCCTACTGCAGACTTCAAGGGATACAAATTTACCCTTATCTGGACGACTGCCTGATCCATGCGGACAGCAAACGCATACTACTGGAACATCTGGCTTATGTGACATGGTTACTGCTTTCTCTGGGATATACCATCAACAAGGAGAAATCAAGACTAACACCATCTCAGAAAATAACCTTCCTGGGTGCCAACTTGGACACAAACACCCAGATGGCATATCTTACGCCAGAAAAACAAGGGCAACTATCTCAGTACTTCAAAACACTAGCAAAAAGTACCAGGCTTACTGCAAGGAAAATCCTGCAGGCTCTGGGATTCATGGCATCTTGCATTCTTCTAATCCCATGTGCAAAGCTGCATATGAGGAAAATTCAATGGTACCTAAAAAATCTATGGTCTCAACACAGTCACAGTTTGGAAGCAATTATACCAATAATTCCATGTTTGCAAAAGGAATTTCTATGGTGGGCCCAAGCATGTCAAGTAAACACAGGCCTTCCATTCTGCAAGCCTCAAGCAAAACAAGTCATAACCACAGACGCCTCAGATTACGCCTGGGGGCGCACATGAAGGACAGGTGCATTCAGGGCAGATGGTCCCAAAAGGAAAAGCACCTTAACATCAATCAAAAGGAAATGCTAGCAGTCATAAATGCAATTACAGCTTTCAAGGACTTCCTACATCCAGGACAATTACTGATAAAAACAGACAACACCACAGTAATGTGGTACATAAACAAACAAGGAGGAACACATTCATACCCCTTGTGCAGACTAGCCATGACTCTTTGGAACTTGGCTCTGGAAAGACAAATCGAACTTCAAGCACAGTACTTGCCAGGACTGGAAAACACACTGGCAGAAACTCTAAGCAGAAATTTGACAGATCCACACGAATGGAAGTTAGATCCTCAGGTGTTTACAGAGATAACCCAAGCGTGGGGGAGGCCAGACATAGATCTTTTTGCCTCCCACGGGAACCATCAACTGAAAAAGTTTTGTTCAAGGACCTTTCATCCAAAGGCCTGGAAAGTGGACGCCCTTTCATTCAGTTGGACAGCATGGACAGTTTATGCATTCCCACCTCTGCCCCTTCTGCCCAAGGTGCTTTTGAAAGCAAGAACAGACAAACCGAGGATGATACTGATTGCTCCAGATTGGCCAAGGCAACACTGGTATCCACTCCTGAGGAGCCTAACACATACTCCTCCCTGGTCCCTGCCTCTAATGCCTCTTCTACTGACTCAGAACAGCTACAAAACTCTTCACAGTCAGCTGAAAACACTCAACCTCGCTGCATGGAAAATTCCTTGACACCACAACAGTCCCTACTCTCCAAGGAGGTGCAGGAGGTCATTTTGGAGGCCAGAAGACCATCTACTAGAAAAGCTTACTCTGCAAAATGGAAGCAGTTTTGCTGTTGGAATGAGAAGAGAGGCCAGGACCCTAGAAAATTGAACTTGCCTCAGGTTTTACAGTACCTAGCTGAACTGCTGAACAGTGGACTTTCATTTTCTTCCATAAAAATACATGCCTCAGCCATTTCTGCAGAATTCAACATGGATCCTCCTTTATTCTCTCACCCACTCTTACGACAGTTCCTCAGAGGGGCTAAGAATATAAGACCTCCAAGGAAGCAACCAATACCAGCCTGGGACCTTAATTACATACTAGAAAAATTAACATTGCCTCCCTTTGAACCTGCTGCCTCAACAGATCTGCAACATTTGTCCTGGAAAACAGCTTTCCTTCTGGCCATCACTTCAGCTCGTAGGGTTTCTGAACTACAGGCCCTCATGGCGGTGCAGCCCTTCCTCATCTTCCATCAGGGCAGGGTTTCCCTTCGTACCAACCCATCTTTTATGCCAAAAGTGGTATCCAGGGTAGCCTTAAATCAAGCCATACACCTACCTACCTTTTATCCTAACCCTCAAAACAAAGGGGAGAGGCTGCTTCACACTTTAGACATCCATAGGCAGCTACGTTATTATTTGGACAGAACAAAGTCCTTCAGGAAATCAGAACAACTTTTTGTGTCCTATGCTGTAGGAGCTCAAGGGAAACCAGTTACGAAACAGACCATTTCCAAGTGGATTGGCCACTGCATACGGTTTTGTTATTCCTATCATGGGAAATCTGTCCCTACTGGTATCAGGTCTCACTCCACCAGGGCCACAGCCACCTCTACAGCCTTCCTCAGAGGCGTTCCTACTAAGGATATTTTGGAGGCAGCCACTTGGAGTTCTGTACATACCTTCACAAAACACTACCACCTACCCTTATACTCCAGAACAAGAGCAGGCTTTGCCACTGCTGTTTTGCAGGGCATTCTGGCTCAACCCAGTTCCTCATAGTACCTACCACCCTATGCATAGCTTTGGGACTCTACCCATCGTGATTACTGCAGCTGTATGCACGATGAACATAGTACAGTTTTGTACCTACCATAAATGTAGATGTTCGAGCGCTAATACAGCTGCAGTACAGGTTTCCCTCCCTCCTTCCCCACTTGGTAAAGGCATGGGGCCCAACAACCTCTTCATACCACCTGACTGGGTTATCCTGCAATTTTTTTTTTTGCTTGCTTACACTGATTTTGCATTACATTGCATTGCCTGCATATGTAGATAAGCCTTATTTATGTATTGCCTTCCTTTTGGGGGCACCTGACATCTGGGGCAAGAAAGACTGAAGAACATGGCGCCGGCTGTGTCTTATATACTCTGGCCTCACTGACGTCAGAAGAGTAAGCGACGACAACCGACGCCGGACCAAGACTTTGGAATTCGGCCGACCGAGGGACCGCCTGACGGCTGAAAACCCCATCTGTGATTACTGCAGCTGTATTAGCACTCGAACATCTACATTTATGGTAGTTACAAAACTGTACTTTCTCTTTAATTTGTAACCTTTCAGTTCTTCTGTGTTCTAGGAGCATTTCTGGTGGAACATGAAATTTGGATTGAGTTGTTTTATAAAAAGGCAACTTTAAGAAACACTCTTTGGTGTTTGCACAGCATCTGAACACTGTGTTTCAGTTGACTATAGTATGAGTTTCCAGATGCTTTTTTGCTGTACTGTTAACCTCATTGTTGATGCAAAAGTTCTGAATTTTTTCCCTAGCTTTATTACATATTTCTTTAATGCTGTGCTACAGGACTTTGAATGAGATATTGCTTCCAATAATTACTAATTAATAACCCATTGTGGGCTATGGGTCTTGGGAGTATAATAATTCACTGACTCCTTCTCCCTACTTTTTTTTTTTTTTTAATATTTAATTGACAAGTTCTGTCTGGGTATAAGAAACATACCTCTGTACTAAGTTCTTTATGCCCTTCATAATAAGGCTAGATTGTGGGTAAAAACAGTCTGAGGAAAAGCTCACTTATCTGGTGAAAATAAATAGTTAAAAATCAAATAGTGTTTTCATAACAATTATGAATGAATACATGCAGATTTTTAGTTTTGATTTAGTGCAAACATTGGCTAGTTTGTGTGTACATACCCAGCTACAGCCACTCCACCTTTAACAACAGTTGTCGTGCATCAGTCCTGCATTACCCTTACGCATTAAAAACATCAAAAATGTTTGTCAAAACTGCCTTCAGCATATATCCCAAGGATTTTTTTGCAGGGGTACAACCAACCCACATTTCCATGTGGGGGGACACCTCCACAACCCCACAAACTGTTATATATATTTCAACTCAGGGGTCATAAAATGGAGAAAAAGGGAAACTCCATTGTCATTTTGGTGAACTTAATTTAATTATTTTACGTTTGTTGAAACAAGCTTCAGTGACCAGACATGCCCCCTAGTACACCAACAAAATATCCCAGTTTATTAATCAACCATAGCTTCTTGCCATGGCATACTACAGAGGTTTCCGATGATGTTAATGTAGAAATCACCATGGTCCTGTGTTTTGTGTAGTTCTCATTTTTTATATGCACAGCAGCAGTTCTGCCCATCTTTAGCTTGGTGTCTTATGACAGCTTTTCTTAAGACTGAACATCACACACAATGATTGCAGCATGTAAGCATATAACACAAAATCAAACATGTCTGATATCCCAGCCATGACAAGAGTGGAACAGAGCTAAAACAAGCTCTTGAACTAACTGCGTCATTATTTTATAATATGATTTTCATTTGTCTGATATAATGACAATCTCATACATGTATGTGTTTGTAGTATTTCAGTTCAGTTGTACATTTGACCATAAGATTTTCGGGATGCATTATGGGCTTCTTCAGAAGGGAGGGAGGGGACCAAAAATGTGTTTTTCTTGGTAAAATTAGATGTGAATAGAACACTTAAATAAATGACTGTTAACACCCTTGTGGGAAATAACAGTAGAGAATGGCTTCTATGCTATGCAGGACAGTATACATAACGAGTGTCCAAATTGTCCACGCATTTAGTCCCTGGTAAGGAAGCTGCTCCTCACCTTCTCATACAGACATGGTAAACTCCACAGGTGCAAAAGGTGTCATGTGACTTTCCTTCAAAGGATAGCAACTCCGCACTTCCAAAAACATCTTTGTAACTCAAAGCTGCTGAGGACTCCTCCCACAAAATCCGTCCAGGGTTAGAGATAAACACATATGACACACCTACTTAGCTCAGGCCTAAAGTACCTCACATGACTTCCTGTAAAGCTTCTATCTGCTGTCAACAACACTCTCTCCAGGGTGCAAAATAAGCCCAGTCAGGACTCTTCTGCCTTTCCTACTGCTGCCCTTAGAGTTCAAAAACTGAGTGCAGACCAGAGACAATATCACATGATCTTCTGTCAGGATAAAACCATTAGTTCTTCTTCCAGCAGATGATGCCTAGGCCTGGGACATGTCATCTGTACTCTACTGATACTTGGCCTGGGCAATTCACTGTGTTAAACTGAAATGGATTTAGTAATAAAGCTGACATGGCAGAACTGCTGTCTGACTGTAGAGCTATTGAAAGCTTACATGGTCCCTAACTAGTAAAAATTCTCTGCTCAGTAGATAAAGCTTAAGGGTAAATAATGCCATGAAATAATTAGACACTTTCTCTGTCGCTTCATACTTCTGTTCAGTGTTACTTAACTTCTGGCTTCCTATTGGGGATTCATCACCTTCAACATCTTGTGCCATGAATTGTTCTTAAGCATACATCAGAGGAACATATGCAACCATGCAATTTTTAAAGAATTCCAGGACTAATAGGAAAGGTTCTGCACACATGCTCTCTAACATTTTGAACACCTGATCTGTCTGATATGTTCCCTTGACATGCAGTATTGCCCTTCATTTGGCTATATTAGTCAGGGTGCATCCAGTGGTTATGAAGAGTCAAGTACAAGTTTGTGGTAGTAGTTGTCCAGGCTCAGAAATGCCCTTGGTGATGAGTATGGTCTAATTTTATAAGCATAGCTGGGCTTAGGCATAGGTGAACTAGATGGCCACCTAGCACACCGCTCTAGCAGGGGTGCTTTTCCAGTATTGGTTTGTTTGTTTATTTTTTTTATTTATTTATTTTTTATTTATCATTTGTTGACCAGGAAAGTCCGACTAGGTTCCACAGAGCCTGTTTTCAGCGGAGGCCCAGGGAGAAATGCTCCAGATGCATGTCTTTGGAATGTGGGAGGAAACCGGAGTACCCGGTGGAAACCCACGCGAACACAGGGAGAACATGAAAAATCCACACAGAAGGCACCCCAGCCGAGAATCGAACCAGAGAACCTCTTGCTGTGAGGTGACAACGTTAACCACTGCACCACGGCGCCGCCGTTTATTTTTTGTATTTTTTGGGTGAAAACCAGAAAACCCAAAGAGTAAGACAACCTGTAGGAAAAATGAAGAAAAAAGTAATCTGGATGGTGTAGGTAAACCAAGACGGGGGCACCAGGTAGTGTGGGGGCACTGTGGAGCCCTTTTGCCTAGGTCACCAGTTGACCCAAGGTTGCCCCTGTTTATAAGGCTGTTTTCTATCTGGATTTTTTCCATGCCTTTTCCTGTTGTATAGCTAAAATACCAAGCGTCAGCCACATCCAGTTTACACTTGTCTGAATTAGTCAATGACCCATTTTTGTCATATTTGTCATGAAGAATTTAAAACAGCTTGGTCTCGGGACTGTCAGTTTTTCACTCTTCAGGGAAAAAAATACTTAGTACCTAGAGTGTGGACAAATAATCTGGGGCATAAACCCATGAAACATTTCCAGTGCAGTATGGAGGCCTAAGACCATACCCTGTTAATTGAATAAGGCCAACAGGTGTGGAGAATGCCACTTTTTTTCCCTTTGATACTGGAGTTAATAGGACTTTCCAATAACCCTTGCTTAGCTCCATTGTGAACAGGAGTCTAACCTTACAACCTTACCCAGCTCTTCTACTGATTCGTATACTATTGGCATTGGGTAGGAAACACATTTCAACATATTACTTGGTTTTCTAAAATATTCCAAAATAAAGAGCAAACCAGGATTCATGGATAGGAAAGCATTATTAAACTCACTGAAAAGAAAAAAAAAACAACTGCTTTCACTCATTCAGAGTTTTCTTTAGGTTATAACTTAAAAAATGCTGAATGATGTTTAAGTTAGCCAGATTAATAAAGCTTCCTCAAACATGGATCCTTATTTCATGTTTGTTTTGATGGGTTTTGTGATTGAACCTGGATTTGTCTTGAGATATAAAGTCATTACAAAATCTTATAGTCTCTTCAATTTGAGAAGTTATTCAGTGTGATTAGACCGTGTTGTGACTGCTACATTCCATCCATCTTCAGTATTTTTGGTGTTCCCTCTGCTAAATCCTTGGGGTTCTGGTATTCCCTGTGGCTCTAGATTGACATTTCCACCTGGGATAGTGTCAAAGCTATGCTGAATTCAGTCCTGAAAAGGAGTTCTGAGAATATTTCCCTTTTTCTTATTACTGGGTATACATTATTTTGCAGCGGTACTCCCACAGCCAGCAAATTGCCACTGATGCAGTTACATGTTTCCATGTAATTTACTTCATTCAGTTTCTGACTGTAAGCCATTTGTAATTTAAGTATGAATAACCCAAAACCAGAACCCTTCAAAAGAACATTGGAACTTAGCAGGCAATTTGTTTTCAGCCCTGAGCAGGAACACAAGCCCACTGTTGTGCTTGAACATTTGGATTATATGTTCTGTATTGGATCACTTGTGCTGCTTTTCAAATATTTCCTGACAACACACATTATAGCTTTTAGCCAGTTCTGAAGCTCTTTGTAGTATCCAATTAGACTCATAAATGAATATTTTTTCTTCACAGTTTCCCTTACTATGCTTGGCAAAAAGTAAGCCAGAAGGGATAAATCCAGTTGAAGCTTGGGATACTTCTCTTACACCAAAGAAAAGGTATAGAAGCAGTTGGTCCCAATTTACCCATCTTATTCTGTAGCTTTGCATAACATGGATTTGATACAATAATGGATCACTTTAACAAAATAGTTTGGCGGTGGTATAGATAGGTTTTCAGCAGTCTCACCTTAAATAATTGAAATATTTCATATATTACTCTGGGCATGAACAAGGTACCTTAGTCTGTATGGGGTTTTGGTGGAAAGCTACCCTAGAAAACAGTTACCCCAGGTCTTTCACTGTAGCTTTATTTTGTAATCATGTTGGGGTCTGCTTCTGGAAATGTTTTGTAATTATTAATAACTAGTATCTACTGGTAATCTATGCATGATTTCACAATGATAACCAGTATCTACTGGTAATCTATGCATGATTTCACAGAGGGCATCCAAAGTCTATAGCTCTATAAATGAGGTGACTTTGATGGGTAAGGGTATAGAAGGATTCATAAAGGTTAGCGGCTGTCATCTGCAATTCTGGGCAAGCAGCAGAAATTAATATCTATTTCCACCATAATAATTGGCTAACAGAAGCTAGCTAAATTCCTAGAATTCATTTTATCCGTCCCTAAATGCTCACCCAAAATGTGACTGTGCTAGCTTCATTATGAGAGGTCCAAAAGGTGATAGGATTAGTAACACATGCTTGGTATCTTTTCCTTCTGTCTTTCTTTAGTTCCTCTATAAAGGAAGTTTTATTTAGTTCCAACTATGAGTATAAAGTGTGAGTCTTCTGGTAGGGGTTTCCCCTTCAATACTTGATGTGTTTTCTCTAGCTCTTTATTGATAGTCAACTTCCCACTGGATTTTTTTCTGTGATTGGCTTATGTGAAGATCAGGCAGATCAGCCTTATTCTTATCAATAGCCTGATATGAAGAGGAGGAGGGAGTAGCTTCATCTCCTAGAAAGACTTGGAACCCTTTCTGTCTTCACCTAACTCTTCCTCCAAAAATGGTAATTCATGGATGTAATTTTGTTTTGTCTGAGGGGCTGGTATGTGTACTGTCTCTAGATTTTTTTAATTTTATTTATTATTTGTTTACTGGGAATGTCCAACTTGGAACAAAGCCAGTTTTCAGTGGAGGCCTGGGGAGAAATGCTCTAGACACAGGTCTTTTAATTGTGGGAGGAAACCGGAGTACCCGGAGGAAACCCACATGAATGCAGGAAGAATATGCAGACTCCACATAGAAAGCACACCAGCCAAGAATTGAACCGGAGAACCTCTTGCTGTGAGGCGACAATGCTACCATTGCACCACTGCACCGTTATTTGTATCTGTATTTATTATAACATTAGAGTCAGAGGTTCATACGAACTCACTAGCTTACTGATGTGCAAGGATCCTTAAACGCCTTGCCCTGCATTCCCATGATGTTTATAGCCCTTGTAATTTAAATATGATTAACCCAGAAACATGCAAAACATTTACGTGTTACCCATATCCTTAAGGGACAAGGGTGCTAAAGTATGGATGAATTTACTGATTCCCATCCCTTCGTCTAGATTATATTTGAACAGAGTAAGGAAAGTACTTTGCTATATGTGGATAGGAAGATGATTCTCTGTGATACATTTCTATCCCTACAATATATTCTTTTTGTGTTGGAGAAGAGATAAAAATCTCCTGAGAGGATATTTACTCAATGATCTTGGCTTTGGAAAGCCATTTGAGGACTTGTTCTTGCGAGATTTGAAGGGTGTGCAGATGTGTTTATATGATCTGGGAATGTATAGGAAGTCAGGGTAAAGTAAGTTTTAAATTCATCTGCTAGCAGACTGGCTGTGTCCTCAGAGTCTGCGTATGTGAGATCATTTGGTTTTAGCTTTGTGCAGTGCCGAGTGTTGATTCTGAAGTTTCTAACTTAGTTAATGAAGGCTTTATGGTTGTCTTTTGCCTGGGTGTCTAGTTTTACCTCATGTCTAGCTTTGATTTACTTGATCAGGGACCAGAGTTCTTTGTTAAGTTTAGCAAGAGCATTTTGAAATCTTGCTAGTTAAATTTATTACTGCATATAATGCGTTTTTCCATTCTTTGTAGAGACTTTTTGTATTTGGGATCTACCACAGAGGTTTACTGGTAATGTATTTGTTTTGGAAGGTAGGTGCATCTATGCAGCTATTAAATGTGCATAAAATTTGGCATTAAAGGATTCCGCATAGACAGTGGGGTCATCAGGTCGTAGGGGGATTTTGAATTTAGCTAGGTAATCACTTAGTATTCATTGATTAGCCTTCACTTAAACTCTGAATAGAGGCATTTGAGGATGCTTTCACCTTCAGTCTTATGGTGAATGTGATTGATTTACAGTTCAATTTCACAAAGAAGAAAATTGTATCTGGTAGGAGCAAAGCTGTCCCATATTGGTGAGGACCAAGTCCAGGATTTTGTCTATCTTAGTTGGAGTGCGGACTAAACTGGTCTAGAGAGTTTGTATTTATGAACTCCATTTCTCCATTTTAAGGAGTGCCTCGAGTGAGTGCATTTTGAGGTTTAGACTTCTAGCATGGAGTAGCATTACCCTCAGATTTTGCTTGCTTGTACCTGTTACAGTGGTGAATTTGTCATTTGAATCTTGCCTAAAAAAGGCACTATAGGGGTAGCAAGAGCCTTAGCCAGTATCCGGAATCCCAAGGGGGACAGGTGCAGGCCATCTCTGGCAAAGCATCGTGGTTTGTCAATCATGTCATCCCAGGCAGATAGATACTGGATCCCCTTAGAAGGACACCAGAAGCTTAGCCAATTGTTGAAGTCAATCATTTTGTCCTTGTACTGTGGTATCATTCTGGGTGATGGCAGGATGCTACTCAGGGCTAGGGTCATACCTGCCTGGGCTACAAGATCAGAAAGCTCCTCTATGTCTCTTTTCATGTAGTCCAGGGAGGTACGTCTCAGGTCATTCACACCAACATGGACAATGACAGAGTCATATTTGTACTTGCTGTGGAGGGACCTCAGTGCATGCGTTATGTGGCGGATCCTGGCACCTGACAGGCAGCTGACAGTGATTTTCTCTTTGTTTAGCCTGGTGAGTGGAACATCAATGTGCCTGACTATAGAGTCACCTATGACTAGAGTGTTGGGTATGTTATTCCTTATGGGCTGTGGTTGAGTGGCACACTGAGTTTCTGGGCTATGTGTCATTTGGGTTGTGTTGGGGGGGGGGTGGAGGTTGCTTGCGTTTCTGCTTTGGAGGTCCCTGTTGCTTGGGTAGATTTTTTTGAGAGCCTCCATGAATGTAGGTGTGTGTTTTGTGTTTCTATGTGTGTTTTGGTGGTGTAGGTTTTGAGGGACTATGTGATGAGTGTGGTGTGGTGCAAGTGTTTACCTTCTCCTCTTGACTGTCTAGTCCAGTCTTGGGTGAAGAGAGCTTTGCTTCCAGTTTGGTTATATAAGTGCATCTCTTACAGGTTGTAGTGTTGGGTGGTAGGAGGAGAGGGTTGTCTGTGTACATGAGGCAATTGCTACATTGCCCCAAGATGCCCAGATTCATCAGGTAGACAGGAGAAAACACAGGGAGCTGACCCTTAGACGTGCCTGGATAGGTGCTTATTTATTAAGTATTAAAAACTGTTTTCCTCTAGACAAGTGAGGAAAGTTGAGTGCTGTAGTAATTTGTAGCTTATTTGGTGCTTACAATGAGTTCTGAACAAGTGCTGAGCTCAAAGAAACAGATTTGAGTGCTGAAACAAGAAAACTGGCTAGTTCTAAGAAACAAAATTAAGCTAGAAAGCTTCCCTCCAACACAGAAAGGCTTGGGGGCTCAGAAGCTTACAAAACAGTCCTGGATAGAGCAAATCTGTATCTGGACTAGACAACTTATAGGAAAGGCAGGAAACAAACTTAGAATTTTTTTTTTTTTTTTTTTTTTTTTTTGTAAAGTGGAAAGGAGGAGCAGAAGCTAACTGGATTGGCCTTCTCAAATAATCTCCCTGGAAAAGGTAGAATGAGGTAATGACACTAGACTGGGAGGAGTGTCCCAGATCAAATTTACAGTAGGGGTGGGCAACTGCAAAGCCACCAAGTACAAAAACCAGAACAAACAAACCCAACCAGATGCTTAACAATTGTAGAAAATTCTACTTAATACCTCACACACAGTGAGTAAAATAAAAGTGCTATAAATAACTCAGAAAAAATAAGCAAAAGAACAGGATACTTAATGTTATATATCTCAGATTCGTTAGCTCAGAGCCCTTCCTCCGATTAGCTCAGTGTGAAATGGCAGAAATAGTCACAAGTTAACTTCTTAAGTAACAAAGTTGAAACCTGAAACAACTTTTAAAAAAGCTTGAAAGAACCAATGAGGTGCTTATTCCAAGGCGTAGTCCAGGCAACCCCAGTCAGCCAATGACCACAAACAATTCACTCTCACTGAAATGCTATACTGGCCTTGGCTAAGCTGTGATGACCTGGGACATGTGCTCAGACACGCAACCTCTACTAACAAACAACTGGACCCAAAATACAAGCCTTCTTGTAATTATGGGCTCTCTTCAAAAACTCTGTGCTGACTTCTCTCACTACTTATTTTCTGCTGGTCCTTTATGCAGAGTATCCTATTTATGAACCTTCACTATCTGTGTCTGTATTGCCTTTTTTCATAGTTTTGTCCACTGACATCATTTCGTCAGACACAGACTTAAGTTTGTCTTTTACACAGATCCAAACCTTACTGCCTTCTGAAGTTTCTAATTCCACAGTTTTATCGTTGTCATGACTGTGTATTTCTGCCAAAGCATTATATTTTTCTCTGTTGCTCACATTTCCAAAATTCTGGAAATGGGAAAAGCCCTGCCCAATTATCACATTTTGCATTAAGTTAGGCACCATACTTATCGGAAGGGACACCTTACCTATCCACGTTTGCATTTCTACTTGGGCTGTAAGAAACTCATTGCTACCTGTATGCACATACTTTGTCTAAATTTTCTGATGCCTGTTCCATCTTGTGCTTACAAAAATGTACTTGTACAAAAGTAGTCATACTTCCTTTATTGAATAGTCTTTGTTACCCCTTTTCATCTACAAAAATTATACATTTAATAAGTCGGATAATGGCACAGTGGCAAAAAGCACATTATACATTTGTTGAGGATAATCACTCATTTAAATCATTGGATCTCCTTCAGACAGCAGTTTGCATTCCATAGATAATTTGAAGGGCCTTGTACATGGGATAAAGCATTTAGGAGCGGCCTCTGTCCATTAGTAGCACAGAGGGCGGTCCTGAGCTAAATTTTGTCTTTCACAGCCATAGATCTAAGTTGCACTTGAAAATGGACAGGGACGAACATTTCTTTTATGTGGATGGTGAATCTGTTCCGCAACAGTGGTATGCTCTGTGAAATATACTTGTCGCTCCAAACCATTCTATATACATTGCAGAAGATGTTTAGATCCCTAGACCAATTATTTCTGATGTCATTTGGCTTGCTGATTTTCAATAATTATATCAGTGATAAGTCAGAGGATGTCTTGTATGGCAGATACAGTTCACCTCTTAGCAGTCTGTAGAATACCAAGTATAGTGACAGGGCTTTGAGTTGGTCTAAGTAGGACATGTTGTTTAGGCTTGGTATCCTTTTTGTAAGGTATCTGGAACTTCAGTTGTTGCATGTGTCTAAACAGATGCATGCCAGCGTGGACATTATATTCAATGACTGGCCTAATGAGGGCTGAGTAAAGAAGGTCAGTGACATCCCTAGATCTTGACACAATTCATTTGTTTATAAGCTGTGAAATACAGAAGGTATTTTTAAAACTATAGATGCATGTTGGTCAAAAGTTAGGTCACTCTCCACATAAATTCCCAAATCCCGATTGACTGGGTCAACTCTTAGGGGCATGCTGTCAGTGATGTAGCTCCCTGGGGTAGGTGAGTTCCTAAAGAATACAATAATGTATTTTTTGGCATTTAGTTTCAGACCATGATTTTGACACCAGTTATTTATTTGAGACAAACCTTCCTGCAGGACAGCTAAGTTATATCAGGATTCAATGACTGCTCCTAGCTTGCAGAGCCAGAGGCCTTTGGAACTGGCTTTTTACTTCATAAAAGTAGATGCCAAAGAGGAGCTGTCCAGCACAGATCTCTGGGGGACTCCACAAGTGACTGGTCTCTTTGTGGAGGTAACTTCCCCCATTTGGATTATCTGCAACCATACCTCTCAACTGTCCAGATTTTTTGCAGAATGTCCGGATTTTTTACTCATATTTTTGGTCTGTTCCTCATAAAATTTGTGTTTTTTCTGGCAAGTCATTAAGGATTGAAGTCCCTAAAAATACTAAATAATGACCTGTGTTTGATTTTTATACTTCATATCCTTCACAAAATAATCATGCAAAACCTATAATTCTAGCAAATTTCTAAGTTTATAGCAGCAATATTTAAACTCTGTCCCTATTTTTGGACCTTTGCCCCCCCCCCCATTATTTCTGGCTTTGTCCAGATAAGAGGTTGAGAGGTATGTCTGCAAATGATCTGGGAGACAGATGATAATCCAAAGGGTGATCTAGGAGTTTACTCTCAGTTTTTTAGCTTTTCAACTATGCTTGAGTGGAGAATTGTGTCAATAGCTTTGGCCAGGTCATGGTATGTGTGTGTATCATTTTGCCTTCGTTCATTACGTTGGTGACCTTTTCAAAAAAATCTACCAAGCTTAGTTATTACCCTTGATTCCAAGCTGAGATGGGTCTAGTGTTTGGAGGATGTCCTTCCTATCACTTTTGCAGTAGTCCTAATGTAGGCGATCTCCTGCCAAGGACAGCCTGACATCCTGCTAGTACACCAAAGTCTTTAGTATCTACAGGCACCGTACATCACATGTATTCTCCCCATGCAAGGTGTAGGGCATAAAGATATCATACGGATGCACACAGTTCAGAACTTCTTTGCTGCCTGTCCTAACGCCATCATTGAACATCGATCTGTATGCTTTTTCTTTTGTGCTGGTTACCAGGCAATTTTTCAGATTAATGCCCAGGTGAAGCTCCTCCCTAATTTTCTCTTTATTTTTATTGTTGGTTTTGTGTCATCCAGAAAGGGAGAAAGTTCAGTGTGGGAGGCAGATTCTCCATAAAGGTCATCATAACAAGTGTCTCTTCTGTCTGAGTGCTTCCCACGACCATATGCAATGTTCTGCCTGCCAAGCATTTGTCCCCAAGACCCTCCATAGTCACCTCTCCTCCTTATCTATTTACCTTGAACAGCAACATCTTAAGCTGTTGGCTCAGGGTGCTATGGTGGAGTCTTCCCATTCTGAGGATCAGCCATTGGCCAAGAAAAAGGCCAAAAAACTCAGGTCTGATATGTCTGCTATCCAGCTTCCCCAGATTTCTATCTTGATGCTAGAGAAAGCCTAGAAGATCATCCCATTGCTGCTCCTAATTTCTCTGCCATGACCTACTTGGGGGCTGGCATGGATCCAATTTGTGGCACGTCCTCGGAGACTTTACAGATGTCTGCTTCTGATGATAAGGGGAAACTTGGCAGATTATTTCTGATGGACCAATGGGAAATTCTACAGATTGTATTAAGGGAAGAGATCCCTGCAATGCTTATTGAGTCTTGACAACAGTTCACCCCTCCCATGGCTTTTCATATGGATGTCCTACAGAAAAACAAACAGAAAACCAAACATATTTCCTGTTAAGGCAGGATTTTACTTGGGGGTTGTTTAATGCCTTAATGGCTTTGAAGCCGCCTCAGGTGGTCTGTGTGCCTTCCCCTCCATGTCCTCCCTGTTCTTTTACTCCTCTTAAGAGGCCAATGGAGCAGGATTCCTCTTTTATGGATCAGGATTCAGGGGAAGAGTCATTAGACTACTCTTCTGAGATTGGTTCCCTTTTGGACTGTGGTTCAGAGGAAGAGGATTCTATTAGTCCATATTCGCCTTTAGATGAACTCTCCTTTGAAGATGCTGTTTCCTCTATGATAGAATTCTTTAAGTGGGACTGTTCTTAGGTTTCTAATATCAAAACAGTGTAAGAAACTTCTCTGTGTGGAAGATTTTCATTCCATATATTTCTAGTTAATCACTGTATATTAATCAGATATAGACAATGGTAGTAGAAGTAGCGAATGTAAACTCGTCAAGTCAAAAAGTAATAATAGAAAATATACAATTTGAAATATTCTACAGCATTACTAAGTATTCTAAAGTAATCCAAGCAAGGCAGGCAGTCTGTTTCCAGTCAAAAATCCTTTATTAAGTACACAGACAAAGACATCTGTGTATTTAATAAAGGATTTTCGACTGGAAACCGACTGCCTGCCTTGCTTGGATTACTTTAGAATACTTAGTAATGCTGTAGAATTATATATTTTCTATTATTACTTTTTGACTTGACGAGTTTACTTTCGCTACTTCTACTACCATTGTCTGATCTGATTAATATACAGTGATTAACTAGAAATATATGGAATGAAAATCTTACACACAGAGAAGTTTCTTACACTGTTTTGTTTTTAGACCCACTACACTGTAGTGGGTTGTTTTGAGACTTCGGGGATACCACGGAGATTACTTGTTTTTTAGGTTTCTAATATCCAGATGAGCTATTATAAGCTTCTCCAGATGGAGTCTCTCAAGCCATCTTCTGTTCCTCCAGTTCTGCTTACCTCCTTGGATACCTTTTCAGTAGCTTCTGTAGCCCCTGGATCTTGGCCCCCACCTTGAAACCTGACAGATTTTAGAAGGTGCCGATGATTGTGAATTTCTGTATAAATGCCCTTCTGCTGATCCTTCTGTGATGTTCATCTCTAATGACAAACCCTCCAAGCTGTTGGCCTCTACCAAACTGCTTCCTTCAGGTAAGGCTAGTAGGGCCGTGAAGAGGATGGACAAAAAGGGCTGTACTGCTGCCACCCTGTCTTTTATGGCTGTGAATTACCAGAGTCACATGACCAGGGATGTTATAGCCCTCCTTTCATAAGTCTTTGAGATGATTTCTGACCTTCCTGATTCTGAGAGGAAGGTGTCAGCCCTTCCCTTGTTGAGTTTTCTCTCTCAAGTTGCCTGCAACACTAAGTGCAGTTGTGATGCAGCCGGTGCTTCTTCCAGCACTCCTCCCTTTGGCTCTCTTATGAGACTTTACTCTGTGGCTTTGTATGCAGGAGTTCCCTGATGACATTAAGGCCAAATTATTGGATTATCTTTTGGATAATAAAAATCTTTTTGGTGCTGCTGCTGAACTTTTCAAGGCTGTCCATGATAGGGGCAAAGCCTTGCAGAAGTCAAAACATATTTTTATTTCTCTTATTCCAAAGTGTCAGATGAATTACCCTTCCAAATGTGCTTTTGTTTGCAGACAGTCTTGCCCTCCACCCAAGGGTTAAAAGGGATCTAGATGTGTAGCTCCTGCTAAATCTACACAGACCCCTTAGTTATCAGAAGCCCCCTTTATAGGACAAGGTAGGTTCATTTTGACAGTTTGCTTCCCTTCTCCCTTGGCCAGGTTTCCTTGACCCTTCACCTTTCCCAGGCCCTTCCATGGCCAGGTTTCCTTGACCCTTCACCTTTCCCAGGCCCTTCCATGTTGGTTAACCATCACAAAACTACAGCAGCAGCAGCCAACAAACCAAACACTGAAGAAACAAGGGCTTCTTAAGGTCCAGAACCTCTTGCACAGTCCAAAAAATACCTCGTGCTCATTAAAAAGTGGTTTTATTCACAAAATATTAAAAAACAATGATAAAATAAGCACTTTCATTTTACAATGAAAAGTTTCTTCAGACCAGAGGATTTTAATGAGCACAAGGTATTTTTGAGCTATGCAAGAGGCTTAGGAAGGCTTTGTTTCGTCAGTGTTTGGTTAACGATCACAGCAGATTCTTGAGTTGTCAAATATCCGCCAAGGGTATTTCGTGGTTTGGAAACCTCTTCCTCCCTTTTCAGGCATTCCTCTTCCTCCAAAAAACATATTCCTCTCTTCCTTTCTCCCTAGAGGTGTTTTATTCTCTTTTGACCCAGGACACCACTCACGCTGTGCCCCCCTGCCAAGGAAGGAGTTTTTTTTTTATTCCAGACTGTTTCTGGTTCCCAGCAAGGTGGGCACCTGGAGACCAATTCTGGACCTTTCTCAACTCAACACCTTTCATGGTCTTCTTTCAGATGTTGTCTCTTCAAACTTTATTTCTTCTTCTTCTTCCCCAGGCCTTTCTGGTCTGTCTGGATCTCAAGGATGCAAACCTTCATATCGCAATCCATCCCTGTTTCAGGAAATGTTTGTATTTCTCTGTTTCTTCCTTGTATTTTCAGTTCTCTGCTTTGACCTCTCTACTGTCCCAGGGGTATTCACTACATCCCTTACTCCAGTCATTGCTTTCTGGAGGATGACAGGAGTTCAAATCCTTCCTTATCTGGATGGTCTGCTCATTCCAGCCTTGTCACCCAACACTCTGTTTCAGGATATGCAGTTTACTATATCCCTGCTGCAGAGTCTGGGATTCACCATTAACTTTGAAAAATCAGTCTCAACTTTTTCTCAGGCTCATGTCTTCCTTGCTTGCAGGATCCAGACCATCCTCATGCTGGTATCTCTGTCTGCCCCCAAGGTCCTGTCTCTGACTGCATTTTTCCAGTCTCTTCTTCCTCCTCCTCTGGATTCAGTCACAGCCAGGGACTTCCTCAGGGTTCTCAGGTTTATGGCTGCCACCATTCCCAGGCTGCCTCTGACCAGGCTTCACATGAAAAAGCTTCAGTGGTTCCACAAATCAGTGTGGCTTCAACATTGTCACCTCCAGACTTCTTAATTCTCTTTCTTCCCTGTCTCAATCTTGAGCTTCAGTGGTTGACTCATCAACTTTCTCTCAACCTGGGGCTTTCTTTCCAGTCTCTCATTTTAACTCGAGCTCTTTACAGATGCCTCAGGCAGTGGGTGGGGGAGCTTTATCTGGCTCTCTCAAGGTTCATGTTCACTGGCCTCTTCTTCAGAGGTCAGACCACATCAGTGTCAAGGAGATGAGGGCTCTGCTTCTGGCTCTTCCAACTTTTCATTCCCTGTTCCATCCCAAAGTTTTCACAAACGATACTACAGTGATGTGGTATGTCAACAAGCAAGGGGATACAAGGTTCTACCTTCATTGGAAGCTCACTCCTCAGGTCTGGGAACTAACTGTCAAGTATCAAGTGTCTCTTCGGGCTGTCTACATTCCATCAGCGCACAGTCTAGGGGTGTACTGTTTTAGCAGGTCCAGCACACAAGCTCAGAAATGGATGCCTCATAGACATGTGTTTCCAGACATTGTCTATTGGTGGCGTACTCCACAGATAGATCTTTTTGCCTCCCCTCTGAACAGACAACTTCCTCGTTTCTGTTAAAGAGTCCCAGTCCTATGGTTTGGAAAGAGAACACCCTGTCTTTTTCTTGGAAGGGGATGTTTCCGTATGCTTTCCCTCCCCTTCCACTTCTTTTGAGAGTCTTGCATAAGATCAGACAGGAAGGACTGTCCCAAAATCTTGTTGTTGACCTCCTTTTGGCCTTGACAGCATTGGTTACCATTCTTTCTCTCTTGCCCAGGAGCAATTACCACAAGTTACTTTACTGGATTGATTTTTTCACACAAGGCAAGGGGTGGATCTCTGATCCATTCTAACCTGATCACACTTCAAATGACACTGTGAGTGATAGGGTTTTGATTCCTGCACCTTTTTTTGAGGGCATGCTTGTGGTCCTGTAGGAGGCCAGGATGCCCACTACCAGGAAATCATATTTGTAAAAATGAAGATTTTCTGTCCGGTGCCCCTGTCACCATCAGGATCCTCTACCTGTAAAGGCCCCTTTGGTCCTGTCTTATTTGTGTGATCTGCTCCATGAAGGATTGGCATATTCTTCTGTTAAAGCTCATCTATCAGCAGTCTCTGCTTGTCTTCCCTTGAATCCTCCTCTGGCTTCCAGTTTTGAGGTGAGACAGTTTCTTAAAGGCATCCTTCATGTTAGAACTCCCAGAAAGCCTATTCTACCTTCTTGGCACCTCAGTTTTGTTCTTGAAAAATTAACTCAGGCTCATTTTGAACCTGCTACTGTAGTTTCCTTACATCACTGTACTTGGAACACTGTTCTTCTTTTGTTTCTTAATTTAGCCAACAGAGTTTCAGAATTTCAGGCTTTCATGGCTGTTCCTCCTTTCTTAGTTTTTCACAAGGACAGTGTCTCTCTTTTACTAATAGGTTCACAGGGGTTTACTAGGCAAATGACCACAAGGGCTGCTTTAAGCCTAGCCATGCATCCCAAATCTCTGACAAGGTCTGGTACCCTTGATAAGTGTAAGCATGGGCCTGGGAGATGAACCATTTACATGTTGCCTGTGTGCATTCGTGACATAGGTGACAAACCAGGGATGAATTTCCAATTTCCCATCCACTTATCCAAGTTGCACTTGAATTGGGTGCAACTTGGACAATTGGATGGGAATCCAGAAATTCCTTTTTATGCCCAAAGTGGTCAACGAGTTGTCCCTTAATCAATCTATTTATTTGCCTTCTTTTTTTCTTCACTGCGGTCTACCAGTGAGAAGGTTCTTCACACCTTGAACTTGCAAATGCAACACAGATATTATTTGGCTAAAACCAAAGTATTTGCAAATCTGAGCAGCTATTTCTTTCTTCGAGTTTAGTTGTTTCTAAGCAGACCCTCTCTTCCTGGATTTCTAAACCCATTTCTTTTTATTTCTGCCATGACAAAAGTATTTTTTCTTGAGTAAAGGCTCACTCTACCAGAGCTGTTGCTTCCTCTGGTGCTTTCTTCAAGATGCCGGATAATTCCATACACGAGGCTACTACTTGGTCCCCTGTTCATACTTTCACTAAGCATTAGAAGTTGGATTTTATTTCCAGGGCTAGAGCTGGCTTTGCCAGGGCTATCCTACATGAGTTTTTTTAAGCCCTACATATTGCGTGGGGAGCATACATTTGATGTATGGTGCCTGAAGATAGTAAAGGCTTTGGTATACTTGCAGGACGTTGGACTGTCCTTGGCAGGAGATCTCTTACATTAGGAATACTGCAACATTGAAGAGAAGGACATCTACTGTTATGGCAAGATTTTACACATTTGTACTTTCCTGATGTCCTGATTGATTAATTCAATAAGTCTTTCTGCTGCTTTGCATGTGAGGTTGGTCATTCTTATGGGTCTGTATTTGCCTTGGTCTGTGTAAGGTCTTCATTATGCAGGGGAATGACTGTAGCTGTTCTCTGTTTGCTTGGTACAAAACATGTATGAAGGTTAAGACTGAACAGTGTTGTTAGATGTGTGGCTAAATGGTGAATTATGCTATTCAAGGTGCATTCAGAGATATTGTCAGGACCCGTTGATGCAGTATGTTTACATTTTGATAGAACTTTTAGGACCTGGTCTTGTGTGAAAGCTGGAGACAAGCTAGTTTCAGGTATATCTTGATGGGCAGATAGAGGGAAGAGTGAAGTAACGTTCGAACCAAATTTATTGGCCAGTAGGTGAACTATATCTTCAGCGTTAGTGTGGGTAGCATTATTCAAAATCAGCTTAGTCCATTGCTGCATTGTACTTTTGAGATTATGAACATAACTAAAAAATGCGTTGCAATTGGTTTGGCTTTGTTAGATATCTTAGTCTCAAACATGGCTTTGGTGGATTTTGTTAAACTCCTGAGTTGTTTATTTCACTGACAAAGGCTCTAACATTCTGGGAATTACTCTTCTTAATTTTGGCCAAAATTCTTTTTCTTTTATTATAAAGCTTTTTTATATTGTGTTTCCACCATGTGGGTTTGTTTCTGGGCTTCTCCTGCACTTGTTCTTTCGGGGTGCAGCTGCATCTGTACAGCTGTTTAAGTGCTGTCATAGTGTGGTGGTATACATTTGTGCGTATTCAGTGGAGTTAGCTGGGTTTGGTGAGGACTGAATGTTCTCAATGTATCACTTAGGAGTAGGTAGTTTGTCTTTTAAAAAAAAATCTAAAGAAGGATGGGAGGGATCTCCATTTTAAGTTTCATTTTGAAGGAGTATGCTTTATGGTCAGACCTAGCAAATGATGAAGATACGCAAGGGATGGTACAAGATGCTCCAATATTATTAAGGGAAGAACCAAGATGTTATTACGTCCAGTAGGTACTCTGACTTATTGCTCCAGGGCATTTGAGTTGAAAAAGTCTAGGAATATCTGTGTTTGTGCACTAGTGGTGGTGTGGGATAATTTAGATTGCCTAGGAAAATGGTATTGGGTTTAATACTGAGTGTTTCTATTTCCTGTAGACAGGCATTGTGGCTTTCTTGTGTCATGTAGGGAGTTCTATAGCTAGCTAATATATGGTACAGGATCGTTCTGATGGTTATTTGGACATGAACTCTACTGCATCTTGTTGCTTTACCAACCCAGTAAGCAAATGACCAAGTAATTGTTTGTTAGCTGAGTAGCAGCTGCATTGTTTTCTGCCATTTGTTTTAGATGGACCGCAGCATTTATGTTAGACTTCTCTCAGGTTTTAATAACCTTCTCCACTTTAAGGCCAAACACTGCAGCTGTAGTCCACGTACATACAGATTTATTTGGCAGCACACTCACCAGATTTGCAAGTAGTTACAAATTGCAATCTCTCAGCTGTATATTTAAGAGGTTTTATATTATAGCAGTAATTTTCTAAACTGTTTCTTAGTCACTGGGGGTTTGTATTCTTCCCTACCATAGTTCAAAATGCATAGCAAATATTTTAGCACTTGCTAAACAATTTGTATTAGTGGAAAAAAATGTCCATTGCATTTTTTCACCAAACATAAGTACTTAAGTTTAGTAGTAGATACAGAAACATCATTAATCATCAGTTTCTCATGTTTCAACATGGATTTATTTACTAGAAAGTGCTTTTTTGGCAAAACAGGTAGAAGAACAAATGAAATGCAATTCTTAAGCAGTACTTACAAATTTGTAGAAAATATCTTAGAATGGCCTTCTTCCCAGCACACGAGTTTCTGAAAACTTGTCTCAAATGTCCACAGCTCACCAGTATTTCTCTTTATTACCTTCACAACAAAATTAGTAACAGAGTCACAGATGTTCATCGTGCATACAGCTGCAGTCATAACAGATGGGTTCTCCTGCCGTCAGGCGGGTCCTCAGTCGGCCGAATTCCAAAGTCTAGGTGCGGCGTCGGTTGTCGTCGCTTCTTCCCTGACGTCAGTGCGACAGGGGTATAAAAGAACCAGCCGACGCCATTTTCTTCAGTCTTTCTTGCCGCGCGGTGCCCGAAGCAGAAGCAGTTCGCAAGTGCCGGTCGGCCAGCTCCTGAGATTATGAAAAATTTGGAAACCGAAGTCTTCTTAAAAGCTAAGTACCCCGTTGGGGAAACTTTTCTTGCCTCAGACCGATGTCAGACAAAGTTAATAATTGTATTTCTTGTGGGAAGCAAATACCGCATAAGGATTTCCATTCCCTCTGTATACCTTGTTTAGGCCCAGAACACGACGTCTCGGTCTGTCGCTTTTGTGCTACATTCAACAAACGCACTATTAAGCGTCAGGCAGAGTTCGCCCAGCATTTTTTTGGAAAAGCATTTAACTATACTATGTCGTCGGATACTCCGACTCCGGTTTTGTCTAAAAAACGCAAAGACAAGGACCGACACTCGAGGTCCACGGCCTCTACCGACACCATGCCAAAGCCGACTACACGTGGTCCGGTTCTCAGCGAGGCGCCTACGCAGCCCCTGATTACCGACAACACATCTTTGGCGGTGTCTCCTGTACCCGAGGTCGCAGGCTCCTCGGCCCACATCCCGACTACAGATACCGAAGCCACTCTTGGCGTTGAAACACAGAATGTGGACAGGTCCACCTCCACTCAAGGTGTCTTCAGACCTTCTTCTTCTTTCTCCATCAAGGCTTTCACCAAGTCTAAAGCAACCATGCACCCTAAGAGACCAGCTACACAGGGCCCATCTCCAGGCCCCATGCCTAAGAAATAGATGCTTAAAATGGCTGAGGATTTAATTACTGTAATCAGAGGTTCTCAGCCACCTCCGGACAAAAGGCCCAGAGTGGAGGAAGATTCCCCCTCCTCTGATCAGGGCTCCATTATCTCAGAACACTCTGATGATCAGGAACAGTCTTACTCCCCTTTTGAAGACTCTGATGCAGAGGAGTCTATTCCTTCTGTATCCCCCCCTGAGGATTACTCATTTGGGGAAACTTTGCATACCTTAAGGGAACACTTCCACTGGGAAGGCCAGGATTATTCAGATCCCAAGAAAAGGCTCAGGGAATTTCTTTTATTACCCCAGCACAGGCCTTTGGCTATACCTCCTGTCTTGGACATCATAGATGATGTTTACTCGGAGGCCTGCCTTAACCCGGACTCTCTACCTCCAGCTCCAGTTAGGCCTGACAGGTACTACAGGGTTCCTGACTCACACCAATTTCTATACAAAAGCCATGCTGCTGACCTAGAAACCATCTCACAGGGGCCCAAGGGAGTTAAGGCCTCCATTGCCAAAAATCCATTGCCTTCCGAGAGAGATTCTAGATCCTTAGAAAGGTGGGGAAAAAAGGTATATACCTCGGCTACCTTATCCATGAGGGCCTTAAACTGTCAGTTTCATATGCTAAAATACCAACAGTTTCTGTTATCTCAATTGAAAAGTAAAATGTCACAACCTGAGCAACCAGACTTGAAGGAGTTGCAGGATTTGATGCATAGTGCAGAACAAGTGGGTAAACATACCTTACAATGTGGTTTTGATGCTCTAGAGGCCTCAAGTAGAGCTGCTGTTACAGGCTCAGTCATACGTAGGCATGCCTGGCTCAAGGAACAAGCCTTGCCTGATCATGTCAAAGCTAAATTACTAGACGCCCCTCTTCAAAAGGATGTACTATTTGGGGCAAATGCTGAGGAAGTATTATGGAAAATGGAGGAAAAGGCTAAATCAATGCAAACTGTGAAAGAATTTCTGCAGGTTCAACCCCCCCCCCCCCCGTTTTAGTAGAAATTGGCCTTCCAAAAACTGGTCCTTTCCTGCCACAGACAGACCCCAAAGAGGCAGATACAGGCACCCGAGGGGCAGAGGACAATCCCAAGGATCGTATAGAGGCAGACAATGGCAAGCTCCTACACAAAGAGGTGGTGAGGACAACTCGCAGTCTTTCAGAAAGCAAACCCAATGACTTTCCCCTTTGCATGTCAACCAGGTATCAAATGGCAGCCCCCTTAGGAGGAAAGCTGGCACTATTCTCAAAAAATTGGCATGTTGTCACAAAGGACAAATGGATCCTGGACATTATAAACAGAGGCTACAAATTCCATTTTCATACCCTTCCAAAAATGAGAGGCATGCCAAACCTGCCACACAATCAAAGGGCAGAGGCACAACAGCAAATTTCAGATCTTATAAGCATGAAAGCTATTCAAGAGGTACCTACACACGAACAAGGTCAAGGTTTTTATTCCAGGCTATTTCTGGTGCCAAGGAAGGGAAAAGATTGGAGACCTATTTTGGATCTTTCCATCCTAAACACATTCCTACTCGTACCAAAATTCAAGATGCTCACTCTACAGCAACTTCTTCCCATGCTGGGCAAGGAGTCTTGGCTGGTAACATTGGACCTCAAGGAGGCATACCTGCATATCCCAATCAGACAAAATTGCAGAAGATACCTGAGATTTCTTGCAGGTTCAACCCATTATCAATTCTCTGCATTGCCCTTTGGCTTATCTACTGTGCCCAGAGTATTCATGAAATGCCTGGCATCAGTAATTGCCTACTGCAGACTTCAACGGATACAAATATACCCTTATTTGGACGACTGCCTGATCCAAGCGGACAGCAAGCACATTCTTCTGAAACATCTGGCTTATGTAATAATGTTATTAAACTCTCTGGGATACACAGTGAACAAAGAGAAATCAAGGCTAATACCCTCTCGGAAGATAATTGTCCTGGGTGCCAATTTGGACACAAACACCCAGATGGCCTACCTCACGCCAGAGAAGCAGGGGCAACTAATTCAATATTTCAGAACACTGTCAAATTGCACCAGGCTGACTGCAAGGAAAATCCTGCAGGCTCTGGGATTCATGGTATCTTGCATCTTACTAATCCCATGTGCAAAGCTGCATATGAGAAAACTACAATGGTACCTAAAAAACATATGGTCTCAACACAGCCACAGTTTGGAAACAATAATACCACTAATTCCATGTCTACAAAAGGAATTTCTGTGGTGGGCTCAAGCATGTCAAACAAACACAGGTCTTCCATTCAGCAAGCCTCAAGCAAATCAAGTCATCACAACAGACGCCGGACTACGCCTGGGGCACATGACAGACCGGTGCATTCAGGGCAAATGGTCCCAAAAGAAAAGCACCTTCACATCAATCAAAAGGAAATGCTAGCAGTAATAAATGCTATTATAGCTTTCAAGGACCTTCTACAACCAGGTCAACTATTGATAAGAACGGACAACACCACAGTTATGTGGTACATAAACAAGCAGGGAGGAACACATTCTTATCCCCTATGCAGACTGGCCATGTCACTTTGGAACATGGCCATGGACTTACAAATGGAACTACAAGCACAGTACTTGCCAGGCAAGGAAAACACGCTGGCAGACAACCTAAGCAGGAATATGACAGATCCACACGAATGGAAGTTGCATCCAAAAGTTTTTACAGAAATAATCCAAGAATGGGGAAGGCCAGACATAGATCTCTTTGCCTCCCACAAAAATCATCAATTAACAAAATTCTGCTCAAGGATCTTCCATCCAAAGGCCTGAAGAGTGGACGCTCTCTCTTTCAGTTGGACATCAATAACAGTTTATGCCTTCCCGCCTCTTCCTCTGCTGCCCAAAGTCCTATTGAAGACCAGAGAAGACAGACCAATGATGATCCTTATTGCTCCGGACTGGCCAAGGCAACACTGGTACCCATTCCTGAGGAGCCTGACGCATTCCCCACCATGGACCCTGCCTCTAATGCCTCCTCTTCTGACTCAGCACAGCTTCAAAACTCTTCACAGTCAGTTAAAAACACTCAGTCTAGCCGCATGGAAGATTCCTTAGCATCACAGCAGGCCCTACTCTCCAAGGAGGTGCAGGATGTCATTTTGGAGGCCAGAAGGCCATCAACTAGAAAAGCTTACTCTGCAAAATGGAAACGTTTTTGTGTCTGGAATGAGAAAAAGGGCCAGAACCCTGGAAAACTGAATTTACCTCAAATACTACAATATTTGGCTGAACTACTAAGCAGTGGACTTTCGTTCTCCTCCATCAAAATCCATGCCTCAGCCATTTCTGCAGAATACAACACTGATCCACCTTTATTCTCTCACCCTCTATTAAGACAGTTCCTCAGAGGGGCTAAGAATTAAAGACCTCCAAGGAAACAACCAATACCTGCTTGGGATCTTAATTTCATTCTGGAAAAACTGACTTTGCCTCCTTTTGAGCCAGCTGCCGCCTCAGATTTGCAATATTTGTCCTGGAAAACAGCTTTCCTTCTGGCTATCACCTCAGCTCATAGAGTTTCAGAACTACAGGCTCTCATGGCTGTCCAGCCTTTTATCATCTTCTATCAGGACAGAGTTTCCTTACGAACCAACCCGTCCTTTATGCCTAAAGTGGTATCCAGGGTAGCTTTAAATCAGGCCATACATTTACCTACTTTTTATCCTAATCCTCAAAACAAAGGGGAGAGATTACTACATTCCTTGGACATCCACAGGCGACTGCGTTATTATTTGGACAGAACAAAACCTTTCAGAAAATCAGAACAGCTCTTTGTGGCCTATGCGGTAGGAGCTCAAGGAAAGCCAATTTCCAAACAGACAATCTCAAAATGGGTAGCCCACTGCATACGCTTTTGCTATTCCTTTTGTGGCAAAACTGTACCTACAGGCATTAGAACTCATTCCACTAGGGCTACAGCCACCTCTGCAGCCTTCCTCAGAGGAGTTCCTACCAAGGATATTTTGGAAGCAGCCACTTGGAGTTCTGTGCATACCTTCTCTAAGCACTACAACCTACCATTATACTCCAAATCTAGAGCAGGCTTTGCCACTGCAGTCTTGCAGGGCATTTTGGCTCCTCCTAGTTCCACCTAGTGCCTACCACCCCTTTCTTAGCTTTGGGACTCTACCCATCTGTTATGACTGCAGCTGTATGCACGATGAACATAGTACAGTTTTGTACCTACCATAAATGTAGATGTTCGAGTGCTAATACAGCTGCAGTCCAGGTTTCCCTCCCTCCTTCCCCTCTAGGGGTATTCGTTTATGGTGTATTTGCTTGCAACTACTATTTTTTGATTATATTGCATTGCATTATTACATAATTTTATGTATTGCCTTCCTTCTGGGGGCACCTGACATCTGGGGCAAGAAAAACTGAAGAAAATGGCATCAGCTGGTTCTTTTATACCCCTGTCGCACTGGCGTCAGGGAAGAAGTGACGACAACCGACGCCGGACCTAGACTTTGGAATTCGGCCGACCGAGGACCCGCCTGACGGCAGGAGAACCCATCTGTTATGACTGCAGCTGTATTAGCACTCGAACATCTACATTTATGGTAGGTACAAAACTGTACTTTTTGAATGATCCTCAACAGCTTCCTACAAAGGTGCGGCAACCCCCAGAAGTACAGCTTACTTAATTCAACTTTTGTTAGTAGGATGATAATTCAATCCTTCCAAAACTATCTTATTCCGCTCTCTTCACAGCATAATTAGTGACAGTTCCACAAGATAATCTAAACATCTTCCGCCACATGCCAGGTAACATCCACATGTGAAGCAGTCTTCATCCAAGTTTGATTCAAAGGATAATAACACTACTTTTCCAAAGACATCTTATTTATGTATGTACATATTTATTTATTTATTTGACATTTGTTAACCTGGTTAGTCTGACTGGGCAGAATGCAGTTTTTCAGCAGAGACCCAAAGAGAAAAGCTCCGTTACAAAAGTTAGAAATACAGTGAGAAAGTCACAACTGGAGGAGTGAATGTTTGGTCATTATATATAGCTAAAAATAAATACATAATACAGTATTTCAGACATACAAGTAATATTATAGCAACATTATACAATAATTATGATGGCATGAACTCGAGAATTTATGACACCAAGAATTCAGCTTAGGAGTCCTATCATTATTAAGCAAAAATAGGACTTAATTTCTTCAGGAGTAGCTGAGAAAGGTGAATGTACTGGAGGGCAGGTAAAGGAAATATAGAGACAGGCAAGAAGGTGATATTCAGGTGGGATCAACACAGGAGCAGATGCAGGAGTTACGCAGGAATTCCTTTAATGCTATTTTAAAGCTGGATGTATTCTTAAGTAAGCGTATGTGGGGAGGAAGTTTGTTCTAAGCAGAGTTGACTGAGTGACTGTAAAGTATTTTGCCAGTGAATTTGTTGGGTTTGGAGATATGCAACAAGAGTTTGCAAGAGCTATGTAGGTCGCGCTTAGGGATATAGGGGGAGATAAGATTTGCAAGAGATGGACAAACTAGGGGTTGGTGAAGGATAGAGTGGTTCAGGTGGAGCTGTGGCAGGAACGGGGGTTGATGTTCAAGCCAGTGAAGTTTTTTTAAGGAAAGACAGTGGTGCGATCAATTATTACTGGTGAATCTGGCTATTTTATTATAGGTGAGTTCAAGTTTGGTTGTCAGGTTCTTTTGGAGGCGAGTAAATATTGGGGCAGCATAAGGTGAGAAGTAGGCAAGCTTGAGCTAAGGACAGTTTATATTCTGGAGTGAGGAATTTTTTGTTCCTGTACAGTAGTCTTGAGTTTTTGGTGTGTCTTTTTAATACAGTTATTAATATAGATGTCAAATTTAAGTTCATCATCTACATAAACGCCAAGGAGTTTAGCGTGAGATTCAACACTGATAGAAGTGTTATTTAGAGAGGAGACAGAGAAGGAAGGTTTGAGGTGTTGGAGAGATTTGGGCAGGAAGAGTAGGAGCTGAGTTTTGTTAGGGTTAAGAAGCAGGTGATTGGCAGTGAGCCATTTTTCAAAAGAATGCAGAGATTCTTGAGTGAGGGTGAGTAGGTGAGGAAGATTGCCAGATCTAGAGATGATAGCTGAGTCATCAGCCTATTGTATCAGGGTGGAATGTGGACAAAATTGGTAGAAATAGTTAGTAAAGATATTAAATAACAGGGGCCCCAGGATGGAGCCTTGGGGAACCCTGGTTTTAACAAAGAGGAAAGGAGAGGCAGCAGAGAGCCATTTAAGAGATTGTAGTCAATCAGACAGGTAACTAGAGAACCAGATGACAGAAGATTTACAGAGGTTGAGATAAGCTAGTTTGGAGAGAAGGGGGTTGTGGTATACAGTGTCAAAAGCTTTAGAGAGATTAAGGAACAGGCAAGAGACTAATTTGTTATTGTCACGAGATGAAGTGATAGAATGAGTAAAAGAAATAAGTGCAGTAGTAGTGCTATGATGAGGTCAGAAACCATGATGTGTGTGGTGGGGGGTGCGAAGGTTGTGAGATAAGAAATGAGCTGTTTGTGTATATACTTTTCAAGAATTTTAGAAAGGTGGATAGGACAACAATATAGGCCTGAAATTGGAGGGGTCAGTGGAGTTTTCTCCTTTCTGTAGGGGTAAAACACATAATTTTTTCCAGATGGCAGGGACAAGGCATTCCTGAATTGAACGATTGATAAGTATGGAGACTGGGTAGGCAATGGAGGAAGCTGCTTACTTAAGAGAGATAGGTGGTATGTTATTAGCAGAGGAGAAGCAGGGTTTAAGTTTATTGAGAAGTAATTGGATAGCTGAAGTGGGGATTGATTTAATAGAGAAAGGAGTAGTACGGGAAGTGGGGGAGAGGTACGACTGCAGCAAATCAAACTTTTAAAACAAAAACGGCCAAGCCGATAAAAAGTCTGCAACACCGGATTTATTCACCAATAGATTGTAGAACAAAGCAAGTAAAACTTTAAGCGCTTTTCATCTGCTCACAGGCAGACTTCTTCAGAAGTTACAAATTACAATCAATTAAGCATACTTAAATAGTAGAAGCTATAAAATGTGCGGGAAACTTTTCACTAATTAAATAGTTAGTAAAACTACCTTAACTTGAACCCTAATCTTTGTTGTTGAAAACCTTAATGTATACATAAAAATTCTTACATAAAAAGCATATATAAATAACCTATTAATACCATTATACTTTACAAGCAATGTCATTCATATGTCTAAAATTAACACATCTGAAAGGTAAAGTTCTATAAAAAATGTTTGAGAAGTAATTAACTATCTTTGTAAGCTTTTAAGCTTTAATGTGCTCATAATTGAACATGCTTCATTTAAGTGGGGGAGAGGTGTCAGGGTTAGAGTTAGATTTAGGTTCATAGGTTGGTACTAGGCTATCGGCCCTAGGGCCTATACAAGCCTAGTGTAACATCAAAAAAGAACCTCCTGCGCGGGTGCAATTGCACGGCTCAAAGGCAAAAATCAAGAAAAAAACTGGAATGACAGTGACACTGAGGAAGGCTGTGTTTTTCAATGCCAGCTGAAACTGGTCTGGATGTCTTTTTGTTGTTTTAATAAAATTTGTTCCAGGCTAACAGTTTGCTGGCTCATTCTGTTTTTTTCCTATACAAGCCTAGCCATAACAATTCCCTGGCTATTTCTTCCCACACTATTTAATTCCCTGGACCCCTGTCTAGCAGGGCGACCGGCGTGATCCCCAGGGTGAATTTCCTTTCTCCCATCCAATCATCAAGGTTCCTTTTGAAGAGGGCCAAAGAGGCGCTCTGCTTAACATGTATGGGCAGTCTATTCTAGAGTGTCTGGATCAGGAACCTATCCCTCCAGCATGTTTTGTTTATTGCGATGACAAGGCTTAGATCCCTGGAGTGTGTGTCTCTGAGGGATTGGGATTTCTTTAAGTGTAGCATGTCCAACAGCTCTGGGTTTGACATGGCCTTGTATGTTAAGCAGAGATCACCTCAGAGTAGATGATATGCAACAGAGTATAGCTGGAGTTTTTTAAGGTGGTCAGCATGGGGCATCTGCTTTAGGCCTGTGATTCTTTTAGTGAGGTATTTCTGTGGCCTTTCCAGTTGTTGCAGATGTCTTGAGAGGTACATACCCAATGGGGTGTTGTATTCTATAATGGGTCTAATGAGGGATGAGTACAGTGGGACAATTACCTCCATTTTTCTGGATGAAAAGCCCTTAGTGATGAGGTGTGTGCCACATAGACGGATTTCCTGACTGTTGTGGTGATGTGGTTATTGAAGGTGAGACCACTGGCCACCTGTGTCCCTAAGTCTCTTATCACACTTTTGGTGTTTAGTGTACTGCCACCTATGTGGTAATTCACGGGTACATGTTTTTTTCCCAAAGGGGATAACTATACATTTCTTGGCATTGAGCTAGAGCCCATGGCTCTGGCACCAAGCATCTGTTTCTGTAAGGCCATTTTGTAGAGTATCCACATCATTTGGGGAGTCAGTAATGGCTCCCAGTTCGCAGTCATCTGCGAACTTTGTTAGCCAGAGTCCCTTAGTGTTGGCCTGTACTTCAGAGAAGTACATGCCAAACAAGAGAGGTCCCAGGACTGAACCCTGAGGTACTCCAGTTTTCACTTGTCTGGAGCAGGCTTTGGAGTCAGCTACTTTTACAGTGTGGGTTCTGTCAGTAAGCCAGTTGGCAACCCATTGAGTGATGTAGGGATTAATGCCCAGCTTAGTAAGTTTATCTATGATTCCAGAGTGGGGGATGGTGTCAAAGGCCTTGGCGAGGTCCAGATAGGCTGTGTGGACTGCCTTACCCTCATCCACAGCTCTGGAGACAGATTTAAAGTAGTCAGTCAGGTTCAGGGAGACAAGATTGGCCCTTCACGAAACCAAACTGCGTGGGGTCCAGTGTTTGAAGGTTGCCAATGTCTTTGTTTATAAGTTCCATGATAATACGTTCCATGGCCTTGCAGATTAGGCTCGTCAGATTGATGGTGTGGTAGTTCCCAGGATCCAAGGTGGATTCCCCCTTGTGGAGTGGGTTAACTGTAGCTATGCGCCATTCAGTGGGCACGAAGACTGAGGTGAGGGTATGATTAAACATGACACTTAGGTGAGGTGCCAGTTCATTTTGTAGTTCATGTAGTACACAACCCGGGATGTCATCTGTCATCTGGTCCCATGGATGCTGTATTCTTAGCTTTGGAGAGTTCGTTATTTACCTGTGTGGCCGTTATTACCAGAATTTGACAATCTTCTGGTATTGAGATGGGCCATTTAGGGGGTGAATGGGGGGTGAAGTTGGCACCGAATCAGTCTGCCAGGATATTGGCAATATCCTTGGGATCAGTATATTTAATGCCATTCTGTTGTAGCTCAGAGCAGATCTGAGCATTGCCATTGAGATTCTTAACATAGTTATAGAATGCCTTGTGGTTGTCTTTGGAATCTTTGGCAATTTTATTTTTGTAACTAGCTTTGGAGGATTTTATGAGGTTTAAGTAAGTCCTGAATGGAGTTAATGAAGAAGGAATTCAGCAAAGTGGCAGTTTTGATTGAGGAACAGTTGGGAGTGAGGGGTGAGGGGAGATGGGTTTCCTGGGTGTAAAAGCTTGTTGATAGCAGAGCAGAATTTTTGGGGGTTGGAATGAGGGTTATTTTGTTGGTTAAGGTAAAATGTCTTTTTCTCTAGGTTGATTTGTTTTTTAGTTACATTTTGAAGTTCTCTATAGAGCTTGAGATTCACAGTAGTTTTATGCTTATGCCAGGATTTCCAAGCACCGTCCGTTTTCCGCATGAGGGAGAGACAGTCTTTGATAATCCAGGGGGCATAGTTGGTTTTAACCCTTTTTTTCCTCATGGGGGCCAAAGAGTTAATAATAATGAGAAATATGCTGTTAAATTTTTGGACTGCTTCTTCGGGGGGGGGGGGTCAAAAAGGAAAGGCCAGTTGATAGAATAGAGAATTTGATGAAATACATTTGGGTCAAAGTTAGATAGGTTATGGCATTCTCTGCATTTGTGTTAGATGCTTGGGGGAGTGACGCTGAATAGAAGTTGGAAGGTGATCACTAAGCGAGTCAGGTAGAATAGTGGGGTTATGATAGCAGTTAGGGTGGGAGGTAAGAATCAAGGCAAGAGTAGAGCCGGTATTAGATTGTTAGTTAATATGAGTGGGTGAGGTTATAAGTTGTGAAAAACTATATAGGTTGATGCTAGTGGTGGGAAAGATAGAGGAAAGAGTATTCCAGTCAATGTTGACATCACCTAGAATCATGGTTTCATAGGAAATGGTTTGAGAGATATAAGCAAGGAAGATTTCGAGGGTAGGGATCTTGTTACTGGGAGGTATATATATATGGTGGCAATAGCTGTTTTCTTTCATTTGTTTAAGTTATAGTTGACTATGAGAATTTCAGCTGCATGAAAACTAGGAGGGGGTGAAAGGAAGTGGATGGAGGACGAGATGTTCAGAGTATGGTAGAGCTACAACTCCTCCTTTTTTATAGGTCTGTCTTGGCAGAAGATATTGTAACAATGGAGTAAGATTTCACTATTAGCTATGTGAGGCTTTAGCCAAGTTTCAGAGATGGAGAGACTATCATGGTATGGAGTGATATGCAGGAATGGAGTTCAGTGACTTTGTTTAGGATACTATGGATATTGAGAGCAATAATTTTAAGATTTTTTAATAGTTGGGGTAGTAAATAGTTGGGGGCTAATTTGAGGAGAGGAAGAAGTTGCAGAAATGGAGAGATGAGTGAGGTGGGTGCCAGGGCCTGGATTGGGATTAATATCAACTGAGAGAAGCAGATTAAGTAAGAGGGAAGTGGAACTGGTGAGAAGAGAGTTGAGATAGACAGATTTGAGTTTGGATTTTGAGAGGAAAGAATGAGACAGAGGCAATGTGATGAGAGGAGAGAGAGGGTGATAAGGGGAAAGAGTAGGGTCTTGGGGTATGGCAAAGGATAATAGGTGGGTAAAGTACAAAAAGGATGGAAAGTGGAACATATAGAGTAGGGTAGTGTAGACTAAAACTTGGGATTATGTTTTGAGGTAGGAAGAGTAGTACACTTTAAGGAAGGTAGTTAGAGATGTATTTTGTGAGAGAAATGGGTGGGATTAGTATGTGAAGGAGTCTGAGAAGGTGATTGGAGGAAATAAGGGGAGGGGAGATGGGGAGTGGCCTAAACATTAGAGTATAAATGTATGCTTCATTTTGATGGTACTCTGGTGTCGTCTTCAGAAACCTGTCTGTGTTCAGAGAAAAGTGCATCCAGCAAGCCTCATGAGCTAAAGTCCGAAATGCAGCTAGATGTTCATCGTGCATACAGCTGCAGTCATAACAGATGGGTTCTCCTGCTGTCAGGCGGGTCCTCGGTCGGCCGAATTCCAAAGTCTAGGTCCGGCGTCGGTTGTCGTCGCTTTCTTTCCTGACGTCAGTGCAACAGGGGTATATAAGACACAGCCGACGCCATTTTCTTCAGTCTTTTTTGCTGCGCGGTGCCCGAAGCAGAAGCAGTTCGCAAGTGCCAGTCGGCCAGCTCCTGAAATTACGAATATTTGGAAACCGAAGTCTTCTTTCAAGCTAAGTACCCCGTTGGGGAAACTTTTCTTGCCTCAGACCGATGTCAGACAAAGTTAACAATTGTATTTCTTGTGGGATGCAAATACCGGATAAGGATTTCCATTCCCTCTGTATACCTTGTTTAGGCCCAGACCACGACGTCTCGGGCTGTCGCTTTTGCGCTACTTTCAATAAACGCACTATTAAGCGTCGGGCGGAGTTCGCCCAGCACTTTTTTGGTAAAGCTTTTGATTATAAAATGTCGTCGGAGACTCCGACTACCGTTTTGTCCAAAAACGCAAGGACAAAGACCGACACACAAGGTCCGCGGTCTCCACCGACACCATGCCAAAACAGGCTACACTTGGTCCGGTTCTCAGCGAGGTGCCTACGCAGCCCCTGACTACCGACGACACTTCTCTGGTGGTGTCTTCTGTAACCGAGACCGCAAGTGCCTCGGCCCATACCCAGACTACAGCTACCGAAGCCACTGTGAGTGTTGAGCCTCCTAATGTGGACAGGTCCACTTCCACCCATGGTGTCTTTAGACCCTCATCTTCCTTTTCCATAAAGGCCAGGCCCCATGCCTAAAAAGCAGATGCTAAAAATGGCTGAGGATTTAATTACTCTTATCAGGGGTTCCCAACCCCCTGCGGACAAGAGACCCAGAGTGGAGGAATATTCTCCCTCTTCTGACCAGGGCTTCATTATTTCAGAACATTCTGATGAAGAGCAACACTCGTACTCCCCTTTTGAAGATTCTGATGCAGAGCAGTCCATTCCTTCTGTATCTCCCCCACAGGATTTTTCTTTTGGGGAAACCTTGCATACCTTGAGGGAACACTTCCATTGGGAAGGCCAAGACTTTTCTGATTCCAAGAAAAGACTTAGGAAATTTCTTCTGCTACCTCAGCACAGACCTCTGGCGATACCTCCTGTCTTGGACATACTTGATGATGTTTACTCGGAGGCTTGCCTTAATCCGGATTCCCTGCCTCCTGCCCCAGTCAAGCCTGATAGGTACTACAGAGTTCCTAACTCTTATCAATTTCTTTACAAAAGCCATAATGCTGACCCTGAAACCATTTCTCAAGGCCCCAAGGGAATGAAGGCCTCTACTGCTAAGAATCCACTACCTTCCGAAAGAGAGTCTAGATCCTTAGAAAGGTGGGGAAAAAAGGTATATACCTCGGCCACCCTAGCCATGAGGGCCTTAAATTGTCAGTTCCATATGCTTAAATATCAGCAGTTTCTGTTATCACAATTAAGGAATAAAATGTCACAACCTGAACAACCAGATTTGAAGGAGTTGCAGGATATGATGCATAGTGCAGAACAAGTGGGTAAACACACCTTACAATATGGCTATGATGCTCTAGAGGCCTCAAGTAGAGCTGCTGTTATAGGATCAGTCATTCGTAGGCATGCCTGGCTTAGGGAACAAACCTTGCCTGATCATGTTAAAGCTAAACTACTAGATGCTCCTTTACAAAAGGATGTATTATTTGGTACTAATGCTGAGGAGATACTACAGAAAATGGAAGAAAAAGCTAAATCTATGCAAACTGTCAAAGCTTTCCTACAGGTTCAACCACCACGTTTTAGCAGAAATTGGCCTTCAAAAAACTGGTCCTTTCCAGCCATGGAAAAGCCCCAAAGAGGTAGATACAAGCACACAAGGGGCAGAGGACAATCTCAAGGATCATATAGAGGCAGACAATGGCAAACTCCAGCAACAAGAGGTGGCGAAGACAGTACACAACAATACAGGAAACAAACCCAATGACTTTCCCCTTTCATGCCAAGCAAGTCTCAGCTGGCAGCATCCTTGGGAGGAAAGCTGGCATTATTTACAAAAAATTGGCATATTATCACAACAGACAAATGGATCCTGGACATTATAAACAGAGGCTACAGATTTCATTTTCACACTCTTCCAAAAATGAGAGGCATGCCAAACCTGCCACACAATCAAAGGGCAGAGGCTCAAATACAAATTTCAAAGCTCATGGGCATGAAAACTATTCAAGAGGTACCTACTCATGAACAAGGTCAAGGTTTTTATTCCAGACTATTCCTGGTACCAAGGAAAGGAACCGACTGGAGACCCATTTTGGACTTATCCATCCTAAACACATTTCTGCTCGTACCAAAATTCAAGATTCTCACCTTACAGCAGCTTCTTCCAATGCTGGGCAAGGAGTCTTGGCTGGTAACATTGGACCTCAAGGAGGCATACCTGCAAGTCCCAATCAGACAAAGCTGCAGAAGATACCTCAGTTTTCTTGCAGGTTCAATCCACTATCAATTCTCTGCATTGCCCTTTGGCTTATCTACTGCACCCAGAGTATTCACGAAATGCCTGGCATCAGTGATTGCCTACTGCAGACTTCAAGGGATACAAATTTACCCTTATTTGGATGATTGCCTGATCCAAGCGGACAGCAAACACATACTTCTGGAACATCTGGCTTATGTAACATGGTTATTGAATTCTCTGGGATACACAGTCAACAAAGAGAAATCCAGGCTAACACCATCTCAGAAAATAACTTTCTTGGGTGCCAACTTGGACACAAACACCCAGATGGCCTATCTTACGCCAGAAAAACAGGGGCAATTAACTCAGTACTTCAAAATACTAGCAAATTGTACCAGGCTAACTGCAAGGAAAATCCTGCATGCTCTGGGCTTCATGGCATCTTGCATTCTTCTAATCCCATGTGCAAAGTTGCATATGAGGAAACTTCAATGGTACCTAAAAAACCTTTGGTCTCAACACAGCCACAGTTTGGAAACAATAATACCAATAATTCCATGTTTGCAAAAGGAATTTCTATGGTGGGCCCAAGCATGCCAAACAAACACAGGTCTACCATTCTGCAAGCCTCAAGCAAATCAAGTCATCACAACAGACGCCTCAGACTACGCCTGGGGGCACACATGACAGACAGGTGCATTCAGGGCAAATGGTCCCAAAAGGAAAAGCACCTTCACATCAATCAAAAGGAAATGCAAGCAGTGATAAATGCAATTACAGCTTTCAAGGACCTCCTGCATCCAGGGCAATTATTGATAAGAACAGACAACACCACAGTAATGTGGTACATAAACAAACAAGGAGGAACACATTCATTCCCCCTGTGCAGGCTAGCCATGTCACTTTGGAACTTGGCTCTGGAATGGCAAATCGAACTTCAAGCACAGTACCTGCCAGGATTGGAAAACACGCTGGTAGACAATCTAAGCAGAAATATGACAGACCCACACGAATGGAAGTTGCATCCTCAAGTCTTTACAAAGATAATCCAAGCATGGGGAAGGCCAGACATAGATCTCTTTGCCACCCACAGGAATCATCAATTGACAAAGTTCTGCTCAAGGACCTTCCATTCAAAGGCCTGGAGAGTGGACACCCTTTCTTTCAGTTGGGCAGCACGGACAGTTTACGCCTTCCCACCTTTGCCTCTTCTGCCCAAGGTGCTCTTGAAAGCAAGAGCAGACAGACCGAAGATGATACTGATTGCTCCAGACTGGCCAAGACAACACTGGTACCCACTCCTGAGGGGCCTAACACATACTCCTCCCTGGACCCTACCTCTAATGCCTCTTCTACTGACTCAGCACAGCTACAAAACTCTTCACAGTCAGCTGAAAACACTCAATCTGGCTGCATGGAAAATTCCTTAACACCACAACAGACCCTACTCCCCAAAGAGGTGCAGGATGTCATTTTGGAGGCCAGAAGGCCATCTACTAGAAAGGCTTACTCCGCAAAATGGAAACGGTTTTGCGCTTGGAATGAGAAAAAAGGCCAGGATCCTAGAAAACTGAATTTGCCTCAGATATTACAGTATCTAGCTGAGCTGTTGAACAGTGGACTTTCATTTTCCTCCATCAAAATTCATGCCTAAGCCATTTCTGCAGCATACAACACTGATCCACCCTTATTCTCTCACCCACTCTTAAGACAGTTCCTCAGAGGGGCTAAGAATATAAGACCTCCAAGGAAACAACCAATACCAGCCTGGGATCTTAATTACATTCTAGAAAAATTAACAATGCCTCCCTTTGAACCAGCTGCCTCAACAGATTTGCAGTACTTGTCCTGGAAAACAGCTTTCCTTCTGGCCATTACCTCAGCTCGTAGGGTTTCGGAACTACAAGCCCTCATGGCTGTGCAGCCCTTTCTCATCTTCCATCAGGACAGGGTTTCCCTATGAACCAACCCGTCATTTATGCCTAAGGTAGTATCCAGGGTAGCTTTAAATCAGGCCATACACTTACCTACCTTTTACCCCAATCCTCAAAACAAAGGGGAAAGGCTGCTACATTCCTTAGACATCCATAGACAGCTACGTTACTATTTGGACAGAACAAAGCCTTTCAGGAAATCAGAACAACTCTTTGTGTCCTATGCTGTAGGAGCTCAAGGGAAGCCAATTTCCAAGCAGACAATTTCGAAATGGATAGGCCACTGCATACGATTTTGTTACTCCTTTCATGGTAAATCTGTACCTGCAGGCATCAGATCCCACTCCATAAGGGCCACAGCTACCTCTGCAGCCTTCCTCAGAGGAGTCCCTACCAAAGATATTTTGGAGGCAGCCACTTGGAGTTCTGTGCATACCTTCACTAAACACTACCACCTACCTTTATACTCCAAGACTAGAGCAGGCTTTGCTACTGCTGTGTTGCAGGGCATTCTGGCTCCTCCCATTTCCACCTAGTGCCTACCACCCTGTGCGTAGCTTTGGGATTCTACCCATCTGTTATGACTGCAGCTGTATGCACGATGAACATAGTACAGTTTTGTACCTACCATAAATGTAGATGTTCGAGTGCTAATACAGCTGCAGTCCAGGTTTCCCTCCCTCCTTCCCCTCTGGGTACAGACCTAGTGGCTAACTCCTCATCTTACAACTTGATTGGGTTATCCTTCTATGGTGTATTTGCTTGCAACTCCTGATTTTTGATTATATTGTAATGCATGATTATATATTATATATATATTTATATATATATATATATATATATATATATATATATATATATATATATATATATTGCCTTCCTTCTGGGGGCACCTGACATCTGGGGCAAGAAAGACTGAAGAAAATGGCGTCAGCTGTGTCTTATATACCCCTGTTGCACTGACGTCAGGAAAGTAAGCGACGACAACCGACGCCGGACCTAGACTTTGGAATTCGGCCGACTGAGGACCCGCCTGACGGCAGGAGAACCCATCTGTTATGACTGCAGCTGTATTAGCACTCGAACATCTACATTTATGGTAGGTACAAAACTGTACTTTCTACCCTCACACTACTTCCTGTTTCCTGCCAGTAAATATTGCATCTGCTATCAACAGCACGCAGTCCAGTGTGTAAAATCGGTTTAGATGGAGCTTTCGTGTATATATACACACACACACACATATATATATATATATATATATATATATATATATATATATATATATATATATATATATATATACATATACATATATATATATATATACATACATATATATATATATATATATATATAGATATATAGATATATAGTAAAATGTATGGATATAAAATGCATATGTAAATCTATGTATTCCTTCCTCCTTTGCATCCACTTCCCAATGAAGCTGTTGCTACTTGTTCTTTGTCCTTCCTTACCTTGTTTGGCTCTGTGTGACATTTTTCTAATGTTTTCCTAAGTCTTGCAAGCCTCTTCCTTGTCCCTTCTCATCCTTCCTCTTCCTCATCTATTTATCCTCTGCAAGCCTGGCTGGGTGTGTTTGCGCTAATGACATTTTTGGACATCATCATCATATTCATTACTATTAATAGCATACAACTCTCTGTTGGCAACTGACTGGTTGCTTGACACATAGATTGTCTCTCAAAGGTGAGTCATCTCTCAGAGCATCAGATACAAGAAAGTGCACTTTCTGGATCCATCCTTTCATCCTTTGCATTTGGTTTATTGAAGAAAAAAAAAAAACAGGACACATTTTAATGGTCAGTTCTCGCAAGTGTCTTTTTTTGAGTCGTGGGTGTGACTTCATAGATGAAATGGAAATACTCATGTTTGCCCTTCTTTATGAGGAAAAGTCACATATGACCCTTTTATTTTATGGTCTAAAACACCAAATCGTATTATTTTTATTTTATTTATGCCTTTTTTTGTCCAGGTTAGTCCCACTATACTGGTATCTTGTTTACAGGGGAGACTCAAGGTGGTATTTATATTACCATGGGGAAATTTGTGTAGGGTATTGGGGACCTCCCCTACCCTTTTTTAAAAGGTGCCATGTGATCTTTTACATCCGCTAACACCAACTCAGGCATTTTCCATTCACAAATAAAAGCACATTTCAAGACTGTAGGAAGATGCTACCACTGTCTCTCTGGTGACAAAACTTAATCTCTGCATTTCCTTCTTCCATCTACATACTTTGCTCTGACTCTGTTTTTGATTTTTATTGTTTCAGCATGTCGACTCTTAATTTCCTCACTATATATAATGTTTTTTCACTCACTCGGTATATAATGTCATTTATCTATTGCCTTTATTCTCTCAAACCATGATATTCACATTGGATATAATATGTCTTTATATATGTTGCTTTTTTGACGTTCACTTTGTGTATAATGTCATGTCATTATTGTGTTCTCCCAGGGCTGAGACTGGAACAAGTCCAACGAGATCAGTGCTCTACCCTGGTTAACAATTCAAAATAAAAATAAGCTGATGGGACATCAGTTGAACTTCTCATCCAAAGGACAACACACTCAGAATTGCATCATCCCCTGCAGTGTCAGTAATTGGTTTACCTGGTGTGAGAATAGAACCCACAGCCTTCTGCATTAAAGACAAGTATGCTACCTGTTGTGGCACAGACACAGCTACAAAATGGTTTTAACTGGGTAAGGTGTTGTATTAAGCCACTATTTCTGAATATCACTCTGGGTTCTCCTACATAAATTGAATGGGCTCTGCCATATGTAGTAATGGGCCCACAACACTGCATGTTATGAAGGACCTGCTTTATGTTTCTCCAAGATCATCATTGTCTTCAGCACTCACCATATGTTGAAATGGAGCTCCCTTGTCCAACAAGGATTCTCCTGCTGAGGAATCTCTGTGTTCTCTCCAGCTGCTGCATGTGCTTTGCGAGGTACATGCCAAATGGGGCATTGTACTCAATAATGAGCCTTATAAGGGAAGAACACAGGGATGTTATGACCTCCTTGTTCCTGGATGAGATAGCCTTACTTATTAGGTGGACCATGTAGAAAACTTTCCATATAACGGAAGCAACATGGTGGTCAAATTCAGATTGCTATCAACCTGGGTGCCCACATCCCTCATGACTGATTGCGTGCTTAGGACTTTGTTAATAATGTGATAATTTGTGGGGACATCACTCTCCCGAAAGTTGATGATGATGATGCATTTTTTGGTATTCAGCTTGAGGCCATGTTTCTGGCATCAGTCGTTTGTTTGGATGAGACCCTCTTGGAGGTTATCCACATCACTAGGGGAATTGATGACAGCAGCCAGCTTGCAGCCATCTGCAAACTTGGTCAGCCATAGTCCACTGGTTTTGGCCTGCACCTCCGAAAGGTATATCCCAAATAACAGAGACCCCAAGACCGAACCCTGGTGTATGCCACTCGTTACGGGTTTACTGCTTGAGGTGGCTTCCCTTATTTTAACTAGGTGGCTTTATATCAGTGAACCGGTTAGCTACCCATTTGGAACCATATGGATTGATGTTACCATACAGATTGATGTTACCAGTTCTGTTTTAATTAATGCCATTGTTTAATGTCAATACACCATGGCAAGATTTTTAATAATTCATAAATTTACCCAGAGTGGATGGCTTTCTTTATCAAGTTTTAGCACTTTTGCTGCAAGCTCATTATCATAAAATGCCCGACCCATCATAAGTAAAATATGAATTACCTAGGCTCTACAATAATGTATCACAATAGCAATCTACTGAAACAACTAGGCCATTATTCTATGGTAAAAATGACTCATTTGAAGTGTCAAAAGCACACAAACCAATGTTTAAAAGCGCAGATTTTTATTCTTTGAGTTATTAGGTCACGTGACAGTCTTACAAAATTACTGTATGCAGCACATTCTTACTGTTGCTTAAGCTAATTCTGGATGGCTGCATAAGTAAAACGACATATTTTTTCAGTCTCTGATGACTATTTGATAGTGAATTGATTACCGAAATAGTTTACTCTAGATGGATAAGCTCTGCACACATTTTATTCTGTTCTAGCTTTATCATTCTCAAAAGTATTTGCTTAAACCTGGCTGCTTTACTATTGGAAGTTTGCAGCTGATGATTTTGCTGATGGCTGGCCTTTGTAGTAAAGTATAACAGCAACACAGAGTTTACTTTTTCTGTATCATTTTCAAATACATTTCCTCCTATTATTGCACTTAATTATGACAGATTTTGTGTAGTACTTTTATTTTGTGATACTTATTCAGTACAACCCATAATATCAAATGGCTGTAGCAGTCACCTACACCACCAAAATATCTTATGTCTACAGAAATCAGATCTGTCTCTTGTATGCTTTGAAAAGTCATTAAAATGCATGCATTTCCTTCAGTGTAATCTGCAGTGGAAGTATTTATATTTCCTATATATTATTGTAATGTATTTCTCAAGTCTGTTGGTTGCTCAGCCAAAAAATATTCAAACTGCTTGTTCATTGCTAATATTTTTACTGTAATATGCTATAGGTCTTGACCTAGTCATATTTAATTATATTATATCTTTATTGTTTTTATGAAATGGTTGCTTGACCATAGCTCACTGACTATCTGCTTTATAATTTGAGTGTAATTATGGTCATTAAGTGCTTTCCTGTTCTCTCATTATTATATTTCCCGACTTGTAAAGTACTCAGGGAAATCATACTCAACTAGTAAAACAGATCACGTTAAAGTGCATTTTTCTGTTTATACTACCTCACAAGTACATCTGTCAAAGGTTAGTACTAACATTAATTAAAGTGCACTTACTTCCTGTTATTGTTTGCGTTTTCTTGTATTTTTTACATAATACTTCTGAAATGACTGGTTATTTTTACAATAATTCCTTTCTCGTTGCTAATAGTTTTGGAGTACTTGGAATTGTATCTCACCACAGGTCTTGACTTTCAGAAACATTTAATTGTTTCACAACCTCTTTGTTATCTTATGATATGTTTACATGACTTTAGGTCTCTGACTGTATCTCTTATAGAATTTCTCTCCTTATGCATGTGAGAATACACATATTATACCTACCAATCTATCTATATAGATACATATTTATATGTATGTATGTACGGATGCATGTCTGTATACTGGTTGTTACTTGACTTGCAGCCCAGCGGACCATTGAGGAGACTAGCTCAAATTCCCAGCTGCCCCAAGTACTCTGGTTAAGTGACTTGCTCAGGATTACATGGTAGACACACAAGGGCTGAGGGAATCAAACCTTGGACCACAGGAACTCTATCACACAGCCTGAACTGTCTGTAATAACTGCCAAACTGTAGACTATTGCAAGCCTAGCTTATAACCAAAGGTCAGAATCAAAACCTTTACTTTGTGCCTGTGTGACTAAGACTTTATCCTTATGCTAATACTTCCTATGTTGTTGTTCAGTTAATTGTTTAAACACAGTAGTATGGACACACCTCTTTCTACCTGGATTTTATTGTGGCAGGAACTTTGCAAAGTAAGAAATGTATAGTAAGAAAAGTGTGAATCTGAGCTTTGCCGATATGTCATAGTTGAAATGTATTGTAGCTGTGAATAACAGCGGTATGTCAGAATATCATATTCTATGTCTTCTTGCTTGGAGCTTTTAAAGAAAACGTGGAAAAGAAGCATATGTTCACTCTGGTGAGCTGTGGGCATTTTGCTTGGAGCATGACAAAGTACAACATAATGAAAAATGTTCAGAAATTCAACTAATTTGAAAGTGGCATTTCAAGAATTACATGAAACATTTGTTTCACCCACATGGATTTATCTGTTACAGATTATAGTTCTTAACAAGATAATTTGCATACATTTGATATGGTGAAGTGTTATTCCATTATCTATTGCAGATTATTTTAACATGTATCATTTTTCTTGATTAAAATGTGGTATGGAAAAAATGCATTATTTCAAGTTGTACTGGTACTGTTGGTTGTGTCCATTTCCACAAAATATCAACAACCAAAGGTGGTCTAGAAAACCCATTATAAAAAAGTTCCCTTATATTGTACCTTCCGTTATTTGTAGTCAGATTTATGAAGGATATTAATAGGGAATGACCTGAGAGACAGATAGTGCTTTGATATATAAAACCACAAATATCTGCATGCCATTCAACTTTAGTCATGATATATATTGACCTTCATAATAAGTAACAATCAGTGTGCTGGAAGAAATGTCATATAAAAATACAGCTGTCTGTTGGGATGTACCCCCAAAACTGTAAGATTTCATCTATGAGCATAAGAGGTTACTAGGCTATTGGCCCTGAGGTCCTTATAAGCCTAGCCATGAGTTTAGCCCATGTTTATGCAAGTCAACACCCAGAGCCCCTGTCTAGCAGGGACACAGGTGGAATCCCAGGGGTGTATTTTCTGTTTCCCATCCAGTTATCCAGGTTGCACTTAAAAAGGGATAATGAGGTGTTCTGCTTGACGTGGAGAAGGAGTCTGTTCCACAGATGTGGTAGTCTCTGGGACACACATCTGTCCTGCCAGCAAGTCCTATTGATATCACAGACCAGGTTGCGGTCACGCGTATGGGTTGCTCTAGTGGAGCTTGACTTCGTATATGCAGCAGTCCCATCAAGGTGGAGTCCGAGATCACCTTCTACGCCAGACAGAGGTCACCTCTGAGGAGTCTGTATGAAACTGAGTAGAGGGACAGGGCTTTTAGCCTATCTGTGTAGTGTAGGTGTTTGAGGCCCTGGATTTTCCTGGTGAGGAATCTCTGTGGTGTCTCCAGCTGCTGCATGTGCTTTGCAAGGTACATGTCGAAGGGGTCATTGTACTCAATAATTGGCCTTATAAGGGAAGAATACAGGGATCTTATGACCTCTTTGCCCCTGGATAAGATACCCTTACTTATGAGGTGGGCCATGTAGAAAGCTTTCCGTACAATGGAAGCAATATGGTGGTCAAATGTCAGGTTGCTATCAACCTGGATGTTCAAATCCCTCACTACTGATTGGGTACTTTGGGCATTGTTATTAATGTGATATGTGGGGATGTCAGTCTCCCCAAAGGGGGTGATGATGTATTTTTTGGCATTCAGCTTGAGGCCATGTTTCTGGCACCAGTCATTTGTTTGGGTGAGACCCTTTTGGAGGACGTCCACATCACTTGGGGAATTGATGACTGCGCCTAGCTTGCAGTCATCTGCAAACTCAATCAGCCGTAGCCCACTGGTTTTGGTTTGCACCTCAGAGAAGTATATCCTGAATAACAGAGGTCCCAAGACCAATCCCTGGCGTACGCCAGTCATTACGGTTCTACTGCTTGAGGTGGCTTCCCCTATTTTGATTAAGTGGCTTGTAATGCATTATGCAGTTCATTTAGGCAATATGATATAATTTGCTGAGTACCATAACTCATGGAGATATAATGTACACATTACAGTTATAGGCACTATACCAGTGTTACAACCCCCCCCCCCAACACACACGAGAGCTGTTTCTTGTTGAAAAGCCATTATGTACCCTATACATATTGGAAGTAGTGGATGCAATGAAACACCATCTCCGTCTAAATCCAAAGTTTGTTTATGTGAAAGGTAAGAATTTAAACGAAAGGTTGTGCTATAAAGATCTTAGAATGAGAGATAATATAGTGCCACAAAAGAAGGTCACCTTTCCATGTCATAACTGTATTTGTGTGCTTATAAACACAAATTCCTTCTTTCGTCTTGCTGTTACAAAAACTGAATACAGATTTAATAGTTGTGCAACCTGTAACACCACTAATGTTATGTATATTAGTACCTGTATGGAATGTGACTCATTCTATATAGGTAAGACAAATGGCAAGCTTAAAGAAAGGATTATTGGGTATATGTTTGATACAAAGATAGTAGTGAAGACAAATGTTTTGCTGAAGCATATAACAGAGAATGATGAAACACATCACTTTACATTTGTAGTTTTACAACTGGTTAAAAACTGTGATAGAGGTGGGGATTTGGTAAGCAGAACTGAGGCTCTAGAAATAAAATGGATGAATATGTTATGGTCTTATCAGCAACCAGGGTTGAATGAAATGTGTAATTTAAAACAATTTTTAAAAATGCAACCACCGAAACAAGGAATTTTTATTGTTTTAAACGTGGATGTTTATATTAGACTACTGTTTGTTTGCGTATAAGAGATGAGTAAGCTAATTAGGATGATGTCACTGAATGAGGTTATTTAAATGATTCTGTTTTTTACTGGAAGTTTTAAACCTGATGAAGCATGTTCTGTGAAAGCTGTTGAGCTAGTTATTCTGAAGTTTATATATTAAACCTGTGAAGTACCTGGAAGGTTTTTCAGCTATTCTTTCTGCGGAGCTTTTAAGTGATGCTTTGTCAAAATGCAGTGTCCCTCCAAAACCCAAAAACATAGCAGCCTATGCTGAATTGTTCACAGAAACTTTGTACAGCCATGTCAGTGGCTGCATAGAGGCTGCTTTACTTACCAGAAGTACGCCCAGTACTAGCCCTAGAAATTAATCGCCCTGATGGTAGCCTAAATTAAACAGGGTATTCACAAAATGAAAAAAAAAATATGGCAAAAATCAGGAAGAGTAATTCCATAAAGATAAAACCTCTCCCATTAAACTAAATAGGCAACTAAGAGGGCTTATTAGGTGAGGCAAAAACAATTTTGAGGTTAAGATAGTCTGTCAGGTGAAAGATAACTATAAGGCCTTCTTCAATGATATCAGAAACCTCAAGGGAAGCACCCAGCAATGTGCTGAACTGGTGGTTAATAGTGCCACTTTCGCCAAGCCAGTTGACAGGGTGAATCTATTAGTAGACAAATTCATTTTCAGCTTTAATTCTGTCTCACCCACTACCACCCTCCCCCCAAAAAATACCCTTAAACATAACCCCACTAACTATAGCCATGGAGTGTGTATTAGCTGCAATCACTAAAGCCAATAATTAAGGCCACAGTGGGCCCCGATATTATCCCAGGATGCCTCCTGAACAGCCTAAAATGTGACCTATCAGGACCTCTGTTTTCATTATTTAACTACAGTCGTTTAACAAGTTTAGTGCCACATGAAGGACTGCTACAGTCATCGCCTTCATAAGGGAGGTCCTTCTACATAACCTGGAAACTACAGACCAGTTACTCTGACTAGTCTTATTCGAAGACCTCCAGACACTGGATCCATCCCAGGTTTTGCCAATGGAAGGTCATGCCTACTGAGTCTGGTGGACTTATTTGCAAGGGTCACTATGGCAATGAATTAGGAGAAAATGGTGCACACTGCCAACCTAGATCTGGCTAAAGCATTTGATATAATACCTCACTTGGGTGTTGTATATAACCTTGCGGAAAGAGGAATAAACCCCTGTATAACATGCTGGATAGCTTGTTGGCTCACTAAAGGGAACTAGAAGGTTAGAATCAATGAGGACACCTCCACGAAGAGGCCAGCATCCAGTGGAATACCCCAGGTCTCTGTGCTGTGCCCAGTGCTCTTTGGCATCTTCTTCTCAGATGTCAAAGATAGTGTCAAAGACCTCTGTCTAACCAAGTTCACAGATAATTGCAAACTGGGAGAGTCATTGAATCCCCCAAGGATAAAATCACCCTTCAGGAAGCTCTAACACAAAAAAACACTTGATGCCAAAGCCATGGCTTAAAACTCAGTACCAAGAAATGCATTATTTTACCTTTTTGGAAGTCAGCCGCCCTAGGTAACTAAGTCATAAATAAATCACCCCTAAAAGTTGATTCATTTATCATGGCTGTAGGAAATCCTGTAGACAGTAACCTAGCCTTCAGCCAGCGTGTGTCCAAGGTAGTAAGAAAATCCTTCTATGTTGCTCAACTTCTCAGTAAGGGCATGGTCTCTAAGCCCAAAGAGTTCATCACACCATTGTACTAGGCCCTCATAAGACTTATTATAGAGTATAATGCCCCCTTTGGTATGTATCTGACCAGACACAAGCAGAAACTAGAATGTCCTCAAAGGTTCCTTACAAAAAGAATACAGGGAGTAAACACAATGTCCTATGGTGATCACCTCAAAGCCTTGTCTCTTTAATCAGTATCATACAGAATTCTGAGAGGTGATCTTTGCTTGAGATAAAAGGTATCCCTGGACCCTGTTTTGATGAATATTTTACACATCCACAAAACAAACAGCATCAGTACTATGTTTCTCGGAGAATTCCCCTTCTCTGGAACAGAAACAGACTTCACATCCATTTAAAGAAGAGTTTGCCTCTATCCCAATTTATGTGCAACTTGGACCAATGGATGGGTAATTGGAAATTCATCCCTGGTCTGGCATCTGTATCTCTGATGGACAGAAGCAGTCAGTAAATCACTCCCTGTATAAATCAAATTTGTGATCCACATTTGGGTTGCATGGCCAGGGTTGCAAGGGCCCTAGTGGTTGTTAGCCTAGTAAACAATTTGTGAAACTATGAACCTATGAAAGTAATAAGAGCTGGCATCCAAAAATCAGACCTTACCTTAATTAACCACCATATGCTGTGTGTTTGTTTCTGGACTAATGTTACTGAAATCCCATATAGAATTAAAGCTGATATGATAATGTCGGAATCTATTTAAAATGTGTAATTTGAGTGTTGTGTTTTTAGTGACCCGCCATCTCTGTTTTCCAGAACTCCAAACTATATAAAATCCAGCTGTATATATATATATATGTATATATATATATAATATATATATATATATATATATATATATATATATATATATATATATAAAATTAATCAAATATTTCTACAGCATTAACTAAGGGTCTAAACTAAACTTTAGTACATCCAAAAGAAGATCCAGCACAAAGGAAGAAAAAATTAAAAAGTTAAATGGCTTTTATTGTGGCAACTCCATCAAGCAAAGCAAACCGGTTTTGGCTAAAACATAAGCCTTCTTCAGTGCAACAGATAATTTAGTTACAGCGCATCCTAGTGTCTACTTATATATCCCCAAATTAAAGAGATATATACACACCCTGGATATAATACAAATGGAACTACCAAAGCAAAATTCCACTTAATTCATTTAAACCAGGTCTGAATAAAGCTCCCAGCCTGGTGATCCAAGAGGACTCCATATTGTCTAGTATTTCATGCCAACCTGCTTTGGAAGTTCTATACATCTGAATTTTGTCAATTATAGTAAACTTAAATTTCGCAGTTTTGTGTATAGTAGTGTGTTTGTATAGAGCGTTGGAAACTCTGTTATTTCTAATCTTGCTTAGATGTTCACTTATGCGATGTCTGAAGGGTCTGGATGTTTGTCCTACATAAAAGGATGAGCACGTACATGTAGCTAAATAGATCAACCAGTCACTGCTGCAGTTACCAAAAATTCTAATCTGGTACACTTTAGAAGTGTTACAACTAGTAAATTCTTTGCTTTTGAAAATATGTTTACATGCACTGCAGTGACCACAAGGAACACAGCCTACTAGAGAGTCACCAAATAGTGTTTTCTGCATTGGGATTTGTGGGTTGGATCTTTTGTAGTGTGTGAGATGTGAGTTAATCATTCTGCCCCTACGGTAAGAAAAAGCACATCAATCCGGTAATATCTCATTAAGATGTTCATGCACCTGCAAAATATCCCAATGATTGTTGATGATGTCCCTAAATTTAGGTGTGTTACTTCCAAATGTGGTGACTAATCTGATGGGTTGGGGTGTTTGTGTATTATCTCCAAACTAAACTTATCATTCAGACATGGTTCTTGGACTGCACTTTTATTTTGCAAGTCCAGTTTAGATGGTATGGTAGGTCAGTCTTTTCTTACTGAAGTTCTTGCAATACCTGAAATAAAAACAAATGTGCATTTCCTTTGTTATGTGTACATGAAGCCAGAATTTTACTCTGTTTTGTTATTAATATTGACAAGAAAGAAATGGGTGTACTAAGCAAATCCAAGAAACAAATACAAAGTAACACCCCGGAGGTATCAAATCCAAGAAACAAATACAAAGTAACACCCCGGAGGTATCAAATCCAAGAAACAAATACAAAGTAACACCCCGGAGGTATCAAATCCAAGAAACAAATACAAAGTAACACCCTGGAGGTATCAAATCCAAGAAACAAATACAAAGTAACACCCCGGAGGTATCAAATCCAAGAAACAAATACAAAGTAACACCCTGGAGGTATCAAATCCAAGAAACAAATACAAAGTAACACCCCGGAGGTATCAAATCCAAGAAACAAATACAAAGTAACACCCCGGAGGTATCAAATCCAAGAAACAAATACAAAGTAACACCCCGGAGGTATCAAATCCAAGAAACCAATACAAAGTAACACCCCGGAGGTATCAAATCCAAGAAACAAATACAAAGTAACACCCCGGAGGTATCAAATCCAAGAAACAAATACAAAGTAACACCCCGGAGGTATCAAATCCAAGAAACAAATACAAAGTAACACCCCGGAGGTATCAAATCCAAGAAACAAATACAAAGTAACACCCCAGAGGTAAAAAGAAACAGGCTGCACACTGTATGTAAATAAGTAAATAGAAATAAAATTTGAATTAAAATTGTAAGCACAGTGGCTGAACAATCAGGCATTCTAACACGTGTAAAACAAATATATAAAAAACAGTAACATTCCCTACTTTATCTACTGAAGTATAGATCTTACAAAAACAAAATATGAGCATCTGAAGATAACAATAACAAATGTTCATCGAGAAAGGGGATAAGAGAAATAAATAAGTGTTCCCATAGAAAATGAGAGATTGGCAGGTGAGGGAGAGGTAGCAAGCATTCATCCTAACCTGCCAAATCAGTTCCTTGTACTCTAATTTCATTTCCCATTCAAAGTTTTCCAGTATGGCAATTTTGAAATCCTTAAAAGCAATACATCATAATGTGTATCAAAAGAACGTTATTGGGATTTGTCATCCTAATTTCATAATAGTGCTCATAAATTCTATCAGTTTCCCCCATAGAAACCAGCATAAGTTTAGCACTTTACAAAATAAACCACACCCAACATCGCACAATTACCCATTTGTAATTGTATTCTGCTAATAAACCACACCCAACATCCCACAATTACCCATTTGTAATTGTATTCTGCTAATAAACCACACCCAACATCCCACAATTACACATTTGTAATTGTATTCTGTTAATAAACCACACCCAACATCCCACAATTACCCATTTGTAATTGTGTTCTGCTATTGAGGCCATTATCAAGACTTAATACTTCTGCCACCAAATGTAGAGCATCACATGTCCTAGTACTGTTACAATTACAGGCTTTTTATTGTTGTTGGGGTCCATACCATCATTCTCTTTTTCAAGTAAATTTTTAAAGGTCATAGCAATTTTAAAATCAAATCTAGGATGGGACCCTACTGTTTCAAACATGGTTAGATTGTTTTTAAAAAATGCTCCAGTTGTTAGTCTCAATTCTTTTAAGCTGATTTTAACCTGATATATATGTATATGTATATGTATATATGGGTCTGCTTTGATTAATTGAAAACTCATTTCACTGAATTTCAAAACACTCACACCAAATTGCTGAAAGCTCAAATCACTGAAAACTTGTTTCACTGAATCACATTTCACTGAATGTAAGTATTGTTGGGCAAATAAAAATGTATATGCACTTTTCCCCACTGTAGTGTAATCCTGGAGTTAGTATATATATTTAGGGGGTGTGGGGGGCATAGCCCCCCACATACTTTTGGTTTTGCATTTTTAGCTTTCAGTTTAAAATGAGATTCATAAATATAAAAGCAAAGTAGTTACATTCAGTGAAATGAGTTTTCAGTGATTTGAGCTTTCAGTGATTTTTTTTGAAGATGAATTGAAATTCAGTGATATGAGTTTTCAGTGAATCAAAGTAGACCCATATATATGTGTGTGTGTGTGTGTGTGTGTGTGTGTGTGTGTATATATATATATATATATATATATATATATATATATATATATATATATGTATCTACCTGACAACATCGACAGTGCATAACACCGACAACGACATCACCAACACCACATAATCGACAGTTCACAAACACGACACCTCATACACTCAACACATCATAACAACAACCAACAAACAAAACAAATCCCCTGTCCAAAAACCACACACACAACACAAGCACACCAAAATCCTAACAAACAAACACTAAACCTTACATACACAACTATCTACAACCCTAACCGAAACCCTAACCCTAAGGTCCGTCACTATCGCACACTCACCTAACCCGCCCCTAACCCAAAAAATATCACTACTGCACCCTTACCTAACCCATGCCCTAACTCACTTAACCCACCCCTATCCCTACAGACCGTCAACATCGCACGCTTACCTTACTCGCACCCTAACATCCATCACTACCGCATGCTTACACATCCTTTCCCCATCTCGGTGTTCTCCACGTTGGTGTTTTCATCCGTCGGTCTTCTGACTTGTCGATCTTCTGGCGTCGGTGATTTCATTGTTGGTCTTCTCATCTGTCGACGTTCTCGGGTAGACCCATATATATATATATATATATATATAAAATATATGTATGTATGTATATATATATATATATATATATGTGTGTGTATATATATATATATATATATATATATATATATATATATATATATATATATATATATATATAATATATTTATATAGACATACACGGATACATACCCACATATATGCATATAGGTTCATATAGGTTATATATATAGCATATAGGTTCACAGATGGTTACTAGGCTATTTACCCAAAGATCTTTATGAGCCTAGCCGTGCATACCTAGTATAATACTAGAGAAACCCAATATAAGGATCATGCATAAACTCAGTATCTTATTTAGCAACAACTGTCCATATCTAACAGAGTCATAGGTGAAATCCACGGAAAGAATTTATGGTTTCCCATCCAGTTATCCAGGCTACGCTTAAACATTGTCATAGAGGGGCTCTGTTTGATGTGAATGGTTAGCGTATTCCAGAGGAGTGGCAACCTCTGAGGGACATATCTGTCTCTCCAGCAGGTCACATTTATGGCACAGGCCAGGTTAACGTCCCTGGAGTGGGTGACCCTTGTCGCATTTGACTTGCGGATGTGCAACATTTCCATTAGTTTTGTATCTGAAACTGCTCTGTAGGCCGGCACTCTAAGTAGTCTGTATGCTACTGAGTACAGTGACAGTGACTTCAGTCTGTCAATGTATGACATGTACTGGAGACCCTGAATTTTCTTGGTTAGAAATCTATGAAGCCTCTCAAGTTGCTGCAGGTGCCTGGTAAGGTACATAACAAAAGGAGCACTGTACTCAATTATTGTCCTGATGAGGGTTGGGTACAGGGGTGTTATGACCTCTTTTGCTCTTGAGGCAATGCCTTTGCTAATGAGGTGTGCAGTGTAGAATACCTTCCTTACCACAGTAGACACGTAGTGGTCAAAGTTTAGGCTACAGTCTGCTTGTGTTCCCAAGTCTCTCACTACTGAATTGTTACTTAGGGTATTATTATTTAGATGATGGTTTGTAAGGATATTGTTTTTTTTACTGAAGGGGAGATAATGCATTTTATAACATTGAATTTGAATCTATGGCTTTGGCATCAATCAGTGATTTCTGTAAGTCCCTCTTGAAGTATACTGACATCGTTTGGGGATTCAATGATTACAACATATTTGCAGTTGTCAGCAATCTTAGTCAGCCACAGACCCTCTGTTTTGGCCTGAACTTCTGGAAAGTATATTCCAAACAATAGGGAACCCAGCACTGACCCCTGTGGAACCCCACTGCTGACACGTCTGCTGGTTGAGGTAAAGTCCCCAGCTATGACTGTGATCTGTCAGTGAGCTAGTTAGCAACCCACCTGACAACATAGGGGCTGATATTCAACTGGGAGAATTTATCAATGCTTCCAAATGTGGGATTGTGTCGAAGGCCTTAGCTAAGTCAAAGCAGGCTGTATGCACAGATTTGCCTTCATCTATGGCTCTGATGACATTTTTGAAAAAGTCCACCAGGTTTAACAGGCACGACCTGCCTTTGACAAAATTAAGCTGTGTTGGAACAAGGGTTTGGAGATCACCTCTATCCTTATTTATACGGTCCGTAATGACCTTACAGATAAGGCTGGTAAAGCTTATGGGTCTGTAGTTCCTTGGGTCTGTCGCTGTACATTCTTTATGAAGGGGCATGACTGTTGCTGTTTTTCATTAAGGAGGAATAAAACCAGTCCTCAGACTGTGGTTGGGGAGGGTATCTAATGAAGTTGCTAACTCATGTTTTAGACCATTTAAAACGGAACCTGGGATGCCATTCAGTCCCATAGAGGCTGTGTTTTTAGCATTAAGCAAAGCACTAATTACTTACTCTTTGGAGATGTAAAGTGGGGAAGATGTATAGGCAATGCTTTGTGGAATGTTTGGAGCAGATATGAGAGTGAAATTTTCACCAAACCTGTCAACTAATAGGTTAGCTATTTTTGCAGGATCAGTGTGTGTGTGATGCCACCCGCCATTAGTTCAGCTCACATCTGCATCCTACCTTTTAGGTTATGGATATAGCTGAAGAATGCCTTATGGTTATACTTAGCTATGGTTAGTAATTTTTTTTTTGAAGTTGCCCTTAAAGGATTTTATAACTTGTGTTATTTGTTTGTTCAAGCAGAGGAGGGTGTTCTTCCAGTGCTGGGACCTCTCTTTTTTATTCTTAGACAGCAACTTTTTCTTCTTGTTGCATAACTTATTAATGCTAGATGTCCAACAGGGAGGCTTGTTTTTT
>NC_056745.1:1458621535-1458634035 GCF_019279795.1 Protopterus annectens | reverse complement strand
AGAAGTTATGATGTTAAACAAAAAAACTTGCTTGCAAGTAACATTACAGTTCTTACATCTGCCGCATTTCAACATACCATTGCTCCTAATCTCACTGGGTGATTAGAATTGAATCCCTCCCTCAAGAAATGCTTCAATGGTTTAGTTTTTTTGTAACAAAACTGTGGTCTAACACCCACTACATTGTACAAATTTGTTTTCCCTTTTATAATACACCAGTTTCTGTTGATAATGTCCCAAATAATGGATATGTCAGAAGTAATAGGCAGAGGAAATCAAAGTTGGTATTCAGCTGAACGTTGATGTACATGGGGGGGGTGAAGCCATATTTTAAAATGGGTGGGTACTTGATGTATCGAGAGATCATAACCTCGATCATATCATCAATAAAAGCATCTGGGTAATGTCTATTTTTAAACAATTGTTTAACGACAATACACTCTGCTGAAAATATCTTGTCACCAGTGCTCCTAGATAATCTAATGTATTGTCTCTTAACAATGTTAGTTTTCATAAAAATGGGATGCTGGCTCTTGAAATCAAAATAATTATTTCTAAAGGTTTTCTTCCTATTCATATTGGAAATAAACAATACATTTTCATTGCCAATTGCCAAATCAATGTCCAAAAATGGTATTTTCAACCCTGCATTAGAAATAGTAAAGTTGAAAACCCAACACTCTTCTTATGCTCATGCAAAAATGTATTTATTTCCCCAATGCCACCCTGACAAATAAAAAAGATGGCACCCTGACAAATAAAAAAGATGGTTGTCTATGTATCATTTGCACAATCTAGTTTTGGTGAAGCCAACTAAATGAAACAACACATGTGCTTCCCATGCACTAAGCACCAAATTAGGGCAAGCTGGAGCCATCCTGGCCCCATCACTATACCCTTTTGTTGGTGATAAATGGTGTTATTAAATGTGAGAAAATTCTTTTCAAGAACAAGTTCAATGAGGTTGCAAATGGCGTTAACCTCTGAGTGGTTTACGGATCTGTGTTTACACAAATACTGTGTAACTGATTTGAGTCCAGGCGCATGAGGTATACTAGTGTACAAGAATTCAATGTCCAAACTTAGTAGCATCCTATCATGTACAATGATTTGGTAATCTGATAACTCCTTTAAAAATAACCAAGAATCTTTAAACAATGTTTTTCTGAACTAACGGATTTAACAGCTTGTCACTGAATTCAGAAATGTATTCGGTCTTACTTCTTTTGAGGCAAACTATGTGTCAAAATAATGGACCCATTCATATTTATGGATCTTTGGGACCCTGAAAAATTTACAAGACTGGGGCGCTTGACAAATATGAAATTATATTCTTGAGATGTAACTGCTTCCTGATGTAAAAGGTCTAACAAACACATATCAATGTATCTAAACTTCAAAAAACCATCCTTTTCAGAAATAACTTTGTAACAATTATCAAAAGCTAAACGTTCTTTGATTTTCTACACATGATTTTCATAGTCTGTCACTACTAGCCCTGTCCCCTTATCCACCATCATTATTTAAATGTTACGATTGGTACTAAGTTCTTTTAAAATCTGATATTCATTGGAGGGCAAGTTAAACCATTTTAACTGATTTTGCTGCCTCAGTAAATTCCTGACGTCTCTTTCACACACTTTAGCGAAAAGAGTAATTCTTTTGTGTAAGACAGGATTGTATAAACTTTTCTTTCTACAATGTTACATTCTACCACTTCATTCAGTGCAACCTCATGCAAAATATATTTCAGATTTAATTTCCTAGCAAACAAACCAGTATCTAACAAAACATACGGTAAGTTGGCTCGCTGTGCTGGAATGAAAGAAAAACCTTTTTGAAGCACACTGAGATGGTCATCAGAAAATATATTACTAGTGAGATTAAACACTATTATTAAAAATGTCACTACAAAAATGTTCTAGCAACAATCTCAACCCCAACTCCATCCTCTGCCTCTCAAAACCTGATTATTCTCTCTTCTATTTCCTCTTTCAGATAAAAAAATCATTGATCACTGTTTGATTAATTTAACTACTGGATGTCACTGCTGTGCCAGCATTAACATCACTTGCAATTGTGGGTTCAGCTGGCACGTTATTGGAAGACACATTGGAAACATTTAATAATGGAAAAACATCATGAGATGCTAATAAATTATTAACATCAGTGAAACTGTCAGTATTAATAATACTCCAGTGATTATTTTTGAGGTTTATACCTCCTTTCAAAATGTATGCAGTTTTGTTACTGTTTTGATCCATATTTCTAATCAGCTTCTTCTTCTTTTTAACAATAAAGAGTGAAAACATGCCTTGACCGTTTGGCACTAATACATTCCTATAAATACTTAACATTCCTGAAAAAAGGGATATTTTGGGATAACTTCATGTAAGAATCTAATTTCTTTACTTAAATTGTCTAATTTGAAATGGTTATACTTTACTAGCAGTTTAAGAACATTAATGCCGGCATCATTGTAGATTGGACAGACAGTGATAAAAAATTGCCCATTGTCCTCTGTCCAATTAGGGTTCATAATCCCATAGGGAATATTTCATTCTGAATGCATCAGGTCAAGTAAAAGATATAGTATTCAAAAATTTGCACATACATAATCTTTCAATTTTAAAAATCAAAGACTTACAGTTCAAAACAGATGGTTCTGAGAGTTCACCAATACCAGCGATCCTGGGTTAAGATTGACTTCTTCAAAAGGGTCATAAGTAGTGTTTGCTAGAGATGATTCCAAAAATCTATACCACTTCTGGATGGGTTTGTTGAGGCAGTACTTGAATCTGTGGTGCTAAAATTTAGACTGCGAAGATCTCTTGCAACCAGATATACCTTACCAGAATCCTTTAGCAATCCTTGAGCTTTGGTAATGGCATCACTCAACAGGACAAACTGAAAATATGTATGTATATATATATATATATATATATATATATATATATATATATATATATATATATTGTTTATTATCAATATGTTGAATGTGTCTTGTATTCAACTTACCTGCACAGTAGTCGGAATACAGAAAACCCTTTGGAAGATGGTTGCAATGCTGACTCAGGAAGACTGATGACGGGGACAGTACAGATCGTGAGATCTCAGAGTTGGAATACATAAGTGGCAGGGGGGCTTCCCCCTGCAAAAACATGACTGTCAGTGCATTGTAGTATGGACACCGGAGTGCAGGAGTCAAATTCAGTTTTGCCTGCATTGGTGTCTGATCTTTCATACTATCTCCTATTCTCCAGCAGGAAAATGATTGTCTGTGGGACCTGCGTATTCAAACTCCTATGCAGAGGAGGAAAAATGTCCACGAATAAAATACCCTAGGGAAGCTAAGAATAAATGGATGACCAGGTAGGCCGCCTTAATAAAGGTATGGTGGGATGTCGGTGAAGAAGCTGGGCTACCGGTAAAGCCTTGAAAAAGGCTGTGCGTACCCGAGCGCTTGTGGTTGAAGGCTGAGTAAAGCCTTTAGAAAGGATTCATATACAGGTCATAGTTCCGGCTGGTCAGGTCGCCTGCTGAGAGGAACCGCTAGTGTGACAGCTAGAAATCAAAGATGAAACACACAGAAAAAACAGGCAAAACAATGTAAATGTGGCTCGGCCGCAGTGGTGGCAAAAAATCAACGTAGTCGAAGTTCAGATTCTAGAAGGTCATACTTTATTGAAGTAAAAAGTACCAGAAGTACAATCACCAATGAAGCGTAGTTCTTTAATTAAAAAACCTTTATTGTGATTGGGCACGCCAACTTGATATCATACCTTACAATCTGATAGGTTAGATACCCTAAACCTACAATAGTGAAGTTCAGCTAAAATTAGCTAAAAAAATGTAGTTAACTAAAAATAGTCTAGCTGGAAAAAAAATCAACCCTTGCTGGTAAAATACATTGTTAGGCTACACTTTTCGAAATGTTTGTCAGGATGGTGGACAACCTAAAAGAGCATAATAAGTAAAGCCGAGCGTACTAGAGAAATAGCAACAACATGTATGTAAAAAACATGTATGTAAAATAATAAACAGGCTAGAAAACCAGAAAATAAGACCAAAAAATAAGAACCAGGCTAGATATCCAAAAAATAAGATACAGAAACTAAAAAGAGAAACAAAATAATGAAAAATTCTTAAATAATGGATATCAATAGAAACTAATGTATTAAGATATGGAACTGAATGAGGGCTATTAATTAAAAACAATCTTAAAAAGGCACTGATATGTAACCTGAAAAGCTAGAAAGACATGAAAAAAAAGTAATACTGAACCATTGTAGAAAACATGAAAGAAAAAAACATATATATAGATGAACCATTGACCAAAAAAAAATGAGTCCGAATTTGCCAGGGGAAGTATCAGACCATGGGCTGGAGGTAGACTGGTGAGATCAAAACTGGCTGTCGCACGAAAGGTAACATTTCATCGGTAAATCTGTTAGAGGTCCAGGCGCAGAGGTTGTGGTATACAGTGTTGTATCTTTCTGAGATACAAGACTGGGGTCAAATATTCCATATAGTTAAGGCCTGGTCTTTTCCTTGCCTGCAAACATATTTGCCACTCGAGTTCCCTCTTTTCAAGCAGCGAGTTGTAGTCCCCGCCTAATGGGGATTTAGGGATATGTTCAAGAACATGAAATTTGAACGTATCATGTCCTAGGTTCCTGAAAGCATGCACTGCCAGCTGGTTTGTCACTTTCAAGTATTTTAAGTCATGCAGGTGATTTGCTATCCTCGTTTTAAGGGAGTTGACTGTCTTGCCCACATAGAAAGCATTGCATTTGGTGCACACTGCCCTGTAAACCACTCCTGTGACATTGCAGTCGCCTCTGACATTAGGTGTGTAGTGTCTCCTGCCATTGGGGCAGTAAAAGCCTGCGGCACCGCTCATGTGTCTACAGTAGTGGCAGGGAAGCTCACTGCAGGCAAAGGTACCAGGGTTGTCAAGTTTAACTTGGCAGGGGTGTTCCAGAAAGTCCCTAATGCTTCTCCCTTTTCTAGCTGTGAAGGAGAGTTTCTCTGGAAAAATGTGGCCAAAAGACCTGTTATTTGTGATGATGGGCCAATTGTCCATTACGATCTGGATGATGTCTTTGTAGTCCATAGAGAAGTCCAGGATGCAGTTGAACTGGAATCTAGTTTCTGGGGTGGTCTGGATCCTGGTGTCAGTTAAAGCCCTAGGGGCCCCAAGTTGGCGCTGGCTGATGATGGGGTCGAGGATCCTGTTGATTAGCCCTTCTGAGTAGCCTCGGGCTAAAAAGTCCATTTGTAGATTTCGAATGTTGGTCAAGAAATCCATCAGGTCCTGGGAGACTCGTGCTATATGGATCCCTTGCGATTTAATCATGCTCACCTTCTGTTTGAAGGGGTGCATACTGGTGGTGTGCAGAAAAAAGTTTACCCTAGTGGGTTTTTGATAGAGGTTGTGTGTTAGTGTGGTGGAGCCTTGTTTCTTCCTCAGGTAAAGATCCAGAAATTCGATCTCGTCTGTACTTTGTTTGCTGGTAAAATGCAGGAATGCAGTGGTGTTGTTGATATAAATGAGGAGTTCCTCCAATTCAACTTGGTTACCCTTCCAAACCAGGAAAATATTGTCGATAAACCTGTAGTAGCACGCTATGTTGTTAAAAAAGGTGGAACCGTATATGTGGTCCTGCTCCCACTTCCTTAGTGCCGTGTTTTCCAAACTCGGGGCCATAGCCACTCCCATAGTGATCCCAGTGCTCTGGCGATAGTAGTGCCCATTGAAGTGGAAATAATTGATCTTGAGGAGTAGGGAGAGGAGCCTACCCAGGTGGTCCACTTCCCCTGGTATGGCCGTGTGGTCCTTCATGTAGGCTTCAGCCATGGCTGCAATGCAGAAGTCATGTGGGAGTGCAGTGTAAAGGGACTCCACATCGCTGATGACCAGGATCCAGTCTCTGTCTATGGCTATGTCCTTGATCTTATTGAGGAAGTCCATAGAGTCTAAAATAAAGTACCTGTTGTTTTCTGCGTGAGGTTTTAGGTGGAAGTCCAGGTAGAGAGCTATGGTTTCTGTGGCGGAGCCTCCGCTGGCTACTACAGGTCTATATGGAGGGTCTGCCAGGTTTTTGTGTGGCTTTGGTATCCCAAAGAACTGGGGAATACTTGGGTGGTGGATGGAAAAGAATTCTGTGAGCCCTTCGTCAATTAGGTCCATATCCTCTAGCCTCAAGATTTCTGTTCTGATGTCCTCGTAGGCTGTCAGTACTTGGTTGTGATCTACACTGTCATATTACCGGTGGTCGTTGAGCATACTGTGGAGCTTGTCATTGTAGGAGGTGGTGTCTGTCACTAGTATCCACCCACCCTTGTCAGCCTTCATGACCCTTCTCGAAGGGTCTGACCTGAGCTGTCTGAGGGCTGCAAATTCTTCCTTGTTGGTGTTAAAAATCCTCTTCTTCCTCTGTTTGCATAAGAGAGACCTGATCTCAAGTTCACACTTGTCCTGAAAAGCACCAAATGCAACACTTTCTATGTGGGCAAGACAGTCAACTCCCTTAAAACGAGGATAGCAAATCACCTGCATGACTTAAAATACTTGAAAGTGACAAATCAGCTGGCAGTGCATACTCTCAGGAACCTAGGACACAATACGTTCAAATTTCATGTTCTTGAACATATCCCTAAATCCCCACTAGGCAGGGACCACAACTCGCTGCTTGAAAAGAGGGAACTCGAGTGGCAAATACGTTTGCAGGCAAGGAAAAGACCAGGCCTTAACTATGCGGAATCTTTGACCCCAGTCTTGCATCTCAGAAAGATGCAACACCGTATACCACAACCTCTCTGCCTGGACCTCTAACAAATTTACCGATGAAATGTTACCTTTTATGCGACAGCCAGTTCTGATCTCACCAGTCTACCTCCAGCCCATGGTCTGATACTTCCCCTGGCAAATTCAGACTCATTTGTTTTTGGTCAATGGTTCATCTATATATATGTTTTTGTCTTTCATGTTTTCTACAATGGTTCAGTATTACTTTTTTTCATGTCTTTCTAGATTTTCAGGTTACATATCAGTGCCTTTTTAAGATTGTTTTTAATTAATAGCCCTCATTCAGTTCCATATCTTAATACATTAGTTTCTATTGATACCCATTATTTAAGAATTTTTCACTATTTTGTTTCTCTTTTTAGTTTCTGTATCTTATTTTTTGGATATCTAGCCTGGTTCTTATTTTTTGGTCTTATTTTCTGGTTTTCTAGCCTGTTTCTTATTTTACATACACTTTTCTTTACATATATGTTGTTGCTATTTCTCTAGTACGCTCGGCTTTACTTATTATGCTCTTTTAGGTCGTCCACCATTCTGATGAAGATTTCGAAAAGTGTAGCCTAACAATGTATTTTACCAGCAAGGGTTGATTTTTTTCCAGCAAGACTATTTTTAGTTAACTACATTTTTTTAGCTAATTTTAGCTGAACTTCACTAATGTCCTTCAAGGATGCATCTGCAGTCCTAACATATGGGTTGTCCTGCCTCAGGCAGCCCTTCGGTCGGCCGGATTCCAAAGTCTGGGTCTGGCCTCGGCTGATGTCGCACTTCACCCGACATCATAGCTGCTGTTTATTGGGTATAAAGGCATCAGCCGATGCCATTTTCCTCAGTCTTTCTTGCCGCATGGTGCCCGAAGCAGAAGCTGTTCGCAAGTGCCGGTCGGTCAGATCCAGAGATTTCTACTACCGAAGACTTCTAAAAAGCTAAGTACCCCGTTGGGGACTCTTTCTTGCCTCAGCCGATGTCAGACAAAGTAAATAATTGTTTAACTTGTGGGAAACAAGTACCTCATAAGGATTTCCACTCGTACTGCCTTCCTTGCTCAGGCCCAGACCACGACGTATCAGCTTGTCTAGCCTGTGCTTCCTTCAACCGACGGACACTTAGACGTCGGTCGGAGTTTGCAGAGGAGTTTTTTGGTCCCGCTTTTGCATACAAAATGCCGTCGGAGACTCCGACTACTCAATTAGCTAAAAAGCGCAAGGAAAAGGACCGACATTCGCGGCCCGCGGTTTTGGCTGAAACCACGGTTAGGCCTACCGCGAGTGTCTCGGTTTCAGCTGAAACCGAGTCCCCGGTTCTTCCTTCGGCCGAAAGCATGCCTCCGATAGCCGAGGCCTCACAGAGCATGGCTGAATCTGCTACTGAATTTACTGCTACAGTAGCAGGCACCCAGGATTTGTCAGACACTATTCCTTTAGACATATCTACCCCTGCACGTGGGGCTGCTAGACCCCCTGCTTCTATGTCTATAAAGGCTTTTGCCAGGGCTAAAGCAGCTAAATATTCTAAGGCCTTACCTGCTAAAACTCCCTCACATAGGCCTACCTCTAGTTTCCAAATTCTCAGCCTGGCTGAGGATCTCATTTCTTTGATCAGGGGATCCCAACCTCACCCAGACAGGGCCTCTCAGCCCCCTCCAGATAAGAGGCCTAGGACTGAACCCCCGGAACCTGTCTCTACAGACTACTCCTTGGATGACTCGGACATTTCAGACCCTCAGGAAGGCCCATATTTTCCTTATGAGGATTCTGATGCAGAAGACTCCATTCCTTCTGCTTCCCCTCCTGAAGAATTTTCCTTTGGGGAAACCTTGCATGCTATGAGGGAACATTTCCAATGGCAGGGCCAGGATTTTTCAGATTCAAGGAAAAGGCTAAGGACTTTTTTACATTTACCACAGCATAGGCCTTTAGCCATTCCTCCAGTACATGATTCAGTACCAGGAATTTTTGTTAGACCAGCTAAATAAAAAAACTGTCTTCTCCTGAACCTTTAGACCGCAAGTCCCTTCAGGATTTGGTACATAACTCTCAGCAGGTCAGTAACCATTTCTTAAAATGTGGCTATGATGCACTGGAGGCTTCCTTTAGATCAGCTATGACTGGAACAGTGATTCGAAGGCATGCCTGGTTAAAAGAACAATCCTTACCAGATCATGTTAAGTCAAAACTCCTAGATGCTCCCATGGAGAAACAAAGTTTGTTTGGCTCCCCTGCACAGGAGGTTCTAAAGAAGGTGGAAGAAAAGCAAAATCTGTCCAAACAGTCAAGGATTTCTTACAGGTCCAACCTCCGAGGTTTAGCAGAAATTGGCCTTCGAAGAATTGGTCCTTTCCAGACAACTCCAGAGCGCAGAGAGGCAGAAATAGACGCCCAAGAGGCAGAGGTCAATCTAGGGGTGCCTACAGGGGACGTCAGTGGCAGCCTACCAACCAGAGAAGTACTGCCACAGATTCAACTACAACCACTTCCACAGGGCAGACACAATGACTTGGCTCTGGTTCCGCCTACCAGGGAACAACTGGAAGCACCCTTGGGCGGAAAGCTAGCCTTATTTTCCGACAACTGGCATTACATTACAGGAGACAAATGGACTTTACAAACAATAGACAAGGGCTACAGGTTTCACTTCCACACTCTACCAAAAAGAGAGGAATGCCAAACCTACCACCAAGCCAAAAAACAGACGCTCTAAGACAAATCAACAACTTATTAAGGATGAGAGCTATAGAAAAGGTACCACCTATGGAACAAGGCCAAGGATTTTACTCCAGGCTTTTCCTTGTACCAAGAAAAGAAAATCAATGGAGACCTATTCTAGACTTGTCCGCACTGAACACATACCTCATTGTTCCAAAATTCAAAATGCTGACCCTCCAGCAGCTTCTTCCCATGCTGGGCAAGGAGTCTTGGCTGGTGACTCTAGATCTCAAGGAGGCATACCTGCACGTCCCTATACGACCAGATTGCAGAAGACACCTCAGATTTCTTGCAGGATCAGAGCATTATCAATTCTCAGCATTGCCCTTTGGCTTATCTACTGTGCCCAGAGTATTCACGAAATGCCTGGCATCAGTAATTGCTCATTGCAGGCTTCAGGGAATTCAAATTTACCCATACCTGGACGACTGCCTAATACAAGCGGACAACAAGGCAAAATTAACAAAAGATTTGGAAAATGTCATACAACTGTTGCAAGCCTTGGGATACACAGTCAACATGCAAAAGTCAAGACTAGTGCCATCCCAAAGGATAACATTCTTGGGTGCAGAACTGGATACATCAAATCAGATGGCTTTTCTCACAGAAGAAAAACAAAAGCAACTACCAGTCTACTTCATGACATTAACAACACAAACTCAGCTTACTGCAAGAAAAGTCCTGCAAGCCCTGGGTTACATGGCATCCTGCATAATATTGATTCCGCATGCCAGGCTGCATATGAGAAAGTTACAATGGTACCTAAGGAATGTATGGTCTCAACACAAGCACAGTCTAGAAGCCCAGATTCCAATAATTCCATGCCTGAAGCAAGAATTCCTATGGTGGGCTCAGGCCTGTCAGTTGAACAGAGGATTGCCTTTCCACAAACCTCATCCAAGCCAGACCATCACCATGGACGCCTCAGACCTAGGCTGGGGGCACACATGGTGGACAAGTGTATACAAGGCCTATGGACCCAAGACCAGCTGAATCTACACATAAATCTAAAGGAGATGCTGGCAGTGAAACATGCGATCCAGGCATTCAGACCACTCCTTCAACAGGGTCATCTGCTGATAAGGACGGACAATACCACAGTCATGTGGTACATCAACAAACAGGGAGGTACACATTCATATCCTCTATGCCGGATGGCAATGGACCTGTGGAATGTGGCCCTGAATCTCAACATTCAACTTCAGGCCAGATTTGTACCAGGAAAAGAAAATTCTCTAGCAGACACCTTAAGCAGAACTACCACGGATGCTCACGAATGGATGCTGCATCCAGATATCTTCAAAGCCATAACAAAGAAATGGGGACTACCAGACATAGACCTGTTCGCCTCCCCACACAACCACCAATTGAAGAAATTCTGCACAAGAGCATACCACCCACTTGCTTGGAGGGTGGACTCCTTTCCTTCAGCTGGAAAAACCTGACAGCATATGCATTTCCACCTCTTCCTTTGATGTACAAAGTTCTACTGAAGATCAGAGAGGATCAGCCAAGGGTAATCCTGATAGCTCCAGACTGGCCGAGGCAACATTGGTACCCGCTACTGAGAAGCATGTCTCGGACACACGCATGGCCTCTACCTCTAGGTCCTTTACTTCTAACACAGAACAACTACAAGATCCTACATCCAAACTTGAAAACACTGCAGCTAGCTGCTTGGAATATTGCATAAAACAAAATAACCCAGGTTTATCTCAGAGGGTTAAGGACATTATCCTGGAGGCACGCAGACCCTCCACAAGGAAAACTTATTCAGCCAAGTGGAAAAGATACCTCATTTGGAGTGCAGCAAAGGGAGAAAATGTCTCATTGGCAAGCATAGCACACATCCTGGAATATTTAGCAGAACTGTTCCACAATGGCCTGTCTTACTCCTCCATTAAGATTCATGCATCAGCAATTTCAGCAGAATACAACTTGGATCCTCCTGTCTTCTCTCATCCTCTACTCAGGCAGTTCTTGAGAGGAATTAAAAATGTAAAACCTCCAAGGAAACCACCTTTACCTACATGGGATCTCAACTTTGTGCTGGAAAAGTTAACACTTCCCCCTTTTGAACCAGCAGCAACAGCAGAATTACAGTTCTTGTCTTGGAAAACTGCTTTCTTGCTAGCAATCACTTCAGCAAGAAGGGTATCTGAGTTACAGGCATTAATGGCGGTACAACCCTCCCTTATCTTCCATCAGGATAGAGTCTCTCTGAGAACTAACCCTACCTTTATGCCAAAAGTGGTCTCCAGAGTATCATTGAACCAAGCAATTCATTTACCTACATTCTTTCCCAACCCACAGAACAGGGGGGAAAGACTGCTACATACCCTGGATGTGCACAGACAATTACGCTACTATCTGGACAGAACTAAGACCAGCAGAAAAACTGACCAGCTTCTGGTAGCATATGCAACAGGAATGCAAGGAAAAGCAATTTCAAAACAGACAATCTCAAAATGGATAGGAAATTGCATTCGATTTTGTTACTCTTTTCATGGAAAGACAACTCCTGAAAATATCAGACCTCATTCCACAAGAGCTACAGCCACCACTACAGCTTTCCTACGAGGAGTGGCTACCAAAGACATTTTAGAAGCTGCTACTTGGAGCTCCGTGCATACATTTGCCAAGCATTATAATCTTCTCTTATACTCTAGATCCCGAGCAGGTTAACTACACCATCTTTATCTTAGTGCCTCCTCCCCCAATTTGGCTATGGTATTCTACCCATATGTTAGGACTGCAGATGCATCCTTGAAGGACATAGTACAGTTTTGTACCTACCATAAATGTAGATGTCCGATAGGTATGCATCTGCAGTCAGGATTACCCACCCTCCTTCCCCTCTGTGGTATTCCTAGGGTATTTACCCCTCTTTTAGCTAGCAGGGGAAATCTATTATGATGTATTTGTTTGTATATATGTATATATATATATTTTTATATTGTTTGCTCTCTACTGTTTGGAATTAT
>NC_056745.1:1458461535-1458619035 GCF_019279795.1 Protopterus annectens | reverse complement strand
AAAAAAGCATAAAACAAAAATGGAGCAACGGAGTCCTTCTTTCCTCCATTGCTTCCTTTCCAAAGCACTGATGTACTGGGTATAAGTGGGAACGCAAGTCCAATATGCATGTGCAGTACATCAAAAAAGGCAAAAAGATATGTACCAGCCATGGAAGGACAGCACAGTGCTGTTATACAAAGACAATAAGAAAAGTAAGTTTCTTTTTTTCTTAAATAATATCATTGTATAGTAGCAATAACAGACTCTGTGGTGTTGTATATTAAGATTTACCCATGGTTGGCTTTATTTAATCACTCAGGTTTTGCCCTCATGATTAAACCGCACCAACCGTGGATAAATCTTAATATACCACACCGACATCAGTGGGTTATTGCTTAACTATTCTATTATGTGTTGTACTGTTACATTTCATTTTATTTTATTATTGCATTGTATAGTAGTATATGGAGCTTTTCTGTCTGGCCTTCTGCTGAAAATGGGTCACCAACGCAGTCGGAATTTTCCAGTAACCAAATATCAAATAAATAAGTAAATAACATATCTATGTGTGTGTCTATATATATATATATATATATATATATATATATATATATATATATGCCTAAAACAATAAGACATTTCCACCAGTAGTAAAATATATGTGTGTATATAATAGAGAGATGTTTATATCTCTCTCTCTTTCACCCTGTGTGTGTGCGTGTGTATCTATATATATATATATATATATATATATTTATCTATATCTATATATAGATCCATATCATGTGATTGAAGATTCAAACCTTTGAAATTCATATGAACAAGGCCGTATGACAGAAGTTTTCAAACATTGAACATCAATGAAAAAAAAATAACTTTTTTTTTTTTTTTGCAAATTAAATATACCAACTCCAGTGTAGCACTACAGTGAGGAAAAGGGTAAATTTCCTGATCCACTCTGTACTATGATCTCCATTCCAAATGTTCAACATTTCAAAAGTTCGACCATTTGGTCTTGATCATATGAATTTTGAAGTTTTGAAACTTCAGTCATATGATAGGGATCCATGTATGTGTGTGTGTATATATATATATATATATATATATATATATATATATATATATATATATTTTTTTTTTTGTGTGTGTGTATAAATATATATATATATATATATATATGTGCGTGTGTGTGTATATCTATACAGATTTATATGTATTATATATATGTGTGTGTGTTTGTGTGTATATATATATATATATATATATATATATATGTGTGTGTGTGTGTTTGTTTGTTGGTATATACATTTTTATATAGAGATATATATAAACTTCTCTAACTATTAAAAAAATGACAATAACTGAACAGGTAAAATTAGCTCTTTTGTTCAATTTTATTCTTAAACTTCCTCAAAAACAAATAAATTACACAATGAGCATTGCTATTTAAATTACTAAACAACCAGTAGAAAAGATCTGCCAAAAGATTTAAAAGTTGACTTCACTTCGTAATGATACGATCTCAAGGCACAGTTGATACTTAAATTATTGCTGAGACCTGGAAGGACATCAGCATTAAGAAACAGTTGCCATCTCGGTTCACATACTTCTAAGTGTCATCACCCACAAAATTAAATACATGTTCCAAAGCAATGTTTTGCTAAGGCATATTTAAGTCACAATTCTTAATGGATAAACATGGTTCTCTGATACAATCAGATAATTTTCTAGTAGTTTTACTTATGTAAAAATTCAAATGAACTTTACAGAAACCTGAAATAACTACATTAGATGTGTTAGAGTTAAAATAATTAGATATTGTCATGTTGTATTTACAATGTTTCAGTGTGAAACTAGCACATTGATGAGTATATTCACATACTGCACAGTTACCACATCTAAACATACCTTTCTTATTATTTGTAGAGGATCCAGAATTTTGAATTAAAAAGCATACATGTATATCTATCAATCTATATCTATCTCTCTCTCTATGTATGTATATATATATATATATATATATATATATATATATGTGCACACACACACACACACACACACACACACACACACACACACACACACACACACACACCTCAAGTGTTAGGCAACAGTCCTAATTTTTAAACTCTTACATCTGCTTTTCAACACACACACATATATATATATATATATATATATATATATGTGTGTGTGTGTGTGTGTGTGTGTATGTACGTGTATAACTATATGACACAAAACGTACATGCAAAGAGATTCCTGGATTTTGTAAACACAAACTCCCTGGACCAGATAGTCAGTAGACTAACCAGTCAAGCGACTATACTGGATATGTCCTCACTAATATGGGAGACTGCTGCACACCCCCTTCTGTAATGCCTTCCCTGGTAATGTCAGACCACAAAATGATCTCCTTTGAAGTAAAATAAAACCTGGACCCCCAGCTAAACCTGGAATATTCAGGAAATGTTCTTAGGCTAACCTCCTGTTATTAAGTGAAAACCTGGCAAAATTTCAGGTCCCCATTAAACCTGTCAACACTGCTTCCTGTGCAGAACTGTTCACAGAAACCCTGTACAAGCATGTTACTAGCTGTATACAGGCAGCTGTACCCTCCAGGAAGGAGTACAGAAATAACTCAAAAAAACAAAACACCCTGGTGTGGTCACAAAATCAATAGGCTGTATAACAAGGGAGAAATTAGGAGGTGCAACACTCAGCAGGATAAAATCACTCTCATCAAACTAAACAAATAACTCAGAGGACAAATAAAGTATATCAAAGCCAAAGTTGAGGTAAGTTTGGCCACCCAGGCCAAGGAGAACCACATAGCATTCTTAACTATGGCCACAACTACAAAGGCAATACACAATTGTGTACAGAGCTCATTGTAAGTGGGGCCACCTATACTGAGCCAGAATATATAGCACACCTCCTGGCTAATAAATAAATTCAGGTCCAGCTTTACATCTCTCTCCCCCTCAACCTTCCCTCAGCAAATATCATCAAATATAACTCCTCCTACTATCACTAGGAAACAGGTCCTTAATGCTCTCTCTAAGACCAAGAACACTGCATCAGTGGGCCACGACAATATCCCAGGATGCCTTATAAATAGCATGAAACATTACCTGTCAGGGCCTCTAGAATTACTGTTTAACTGTAGCCTTCAAACAGGCTTCATGCCTTAAGAATGGAGAAAGACAAAGCCATCCCTTTGCACAAAGGTGGGCAATCTACAGACCCTGGAAACTACACACATAAGTCTTATATGTAAAGCCATGGAAAGAATTATCATGGAGATGATCAATAGAGACATAGTAAACCTTCAGACAATGGACCCAACACAAATTGATTTGTCAAGGGCAGATCATGCCTCTACTCAACCTGGTGGACTTCTTTGAGAAGGTCGCCATAACAGTGGATGAGGGTAATGTCATTCACACTGCTTTCCTTGACCTGGCCAAGGCATTTGAAACAATGCCCGATTGGGTTAGGTTCAAACCCATATGGCACCTAGTGGATAGCCAACTGGCTCACAGACAGGATCAGTGAAGTAGAACTGGGAGTTCACCTCAACAAGGAGGCCATTCGCAAATGCATTCCCTCAGGGATCAGTCCTTGGACCTCTCCTTTTTGGCATTTACTTCTCAGCACTCAAGGCCAGTATCTGTGTTCTCTGGTTGACTAAATTTTCAGATGAGTGCAAGTTAGGAGCTGTCATTGAATCTCACACTGACACAAATCTTATCCAGGAGGGGCTGATACAAACAACTAATGTCAGAGCCATGGACTAAAATTAAACGCCAAGCAATGCATGATAGTATCCTTTGGGAAGTCATCCATCATTGGTAACTATCCTATTGACAGCACACCCCTTAGAGCTGAGTAGAGTAGTCGGGGACTTAGGGACACACATACATAGTAATCTACCCTTTGACAATCATCTGTCTACATTGGTGAAATCATTCTGTGTTGCACAACCTAAAAACAAAGGTATGGCATCTCAGTCCAAGGAAGTAATTGTTCCACTGTATTCGGCATTCATCAGACCTATCGTTGAGTGCAATGCCCCCTTTGGTATTTACCTAACCAGGCAAATCCAACAGTTGGAATGCCAACAGAATTTCATCAATAAAAGAATGCAGGGTATAAGTAAAATGTCCTGTGCAGACCACCTCAAGGCTCTCTCCCTGTATTCTGTCTCCAACACTCTCTTTAGGAGAGATGTATGGCTGGCATGCATGGCATTGTTAGACCCCACTTTGATCGTTGTCCTGTATATCCATAAAATGAACAGCACCAGACTTACCCATTCTAAAGACTTAAACCTTGCCTGTGATATAAATAGGAACTGCTGGATAGATAGATATGTATCCCAGAGAATACTCAGTCTATGGAACAGACTCCCCATCCATGTGAAGCAAAGTTCCTCTCAAACCTAATTCAAGTGCAACTTAAACAACTGGATGGGAAACTGGAAATTCATCCCTGGTTTGACCCCTATGTCTCTAATAAACACCGGTAACCTGTAAATGGCTCATCTTCCAGGTCCATGCTTACACTTATCAAGGGTTTTGGTACTTGTTAGAGATTTAGGATGCATGGCTAGTCTTAAAAAGGCCCTTGTGGTTATTAGCCTGTTATACACCTATGAACGTATATGTGTATGTACACAGACACACAAACGCACACACATATATATATATATATATATACATATATATATATATATATATATATATATATATATATATATATATATAGCTATAGATATATACATATATGTATGTGTTTGTGTACATATATATATATATATATATATATATATATATATATATATATTTTTTTTTTTATATATAATATATATGTTTATATATACAGTAGAAAGTCGATTATCTGAACTAATTGGAACCTAGGGCAATTCGGATAATCAAACATATAATTGAAATACTTCTAAACTCTTGTTTTTTTCTCCATGCAGGAATACACTTTTCAAACACTCATTGATTCCAGTGGACAGTATAGAATATTTTTCACACATGAGCTGGCTACAGTCTTAAAAAAACATGTTCACGCAATTACGTATAACGTTTACATATTCAGACTTTATGATTTTTCCTACCAGAAAACTTAGGAAGGCTAGTTCGAATAACTGATGTTGAGATAATCATATATATATATATATATATATATATATATATATATATATATATATATATATATATATGGATCTAGTACATATACTTAAATGCATAAACCACCAAATGTGAAATACACGAAAAGAAACCACCGAAAACACTAAACAATGAAAATACATTCAACCGAATCACTAATCACCGAACTTAGTATAGCACAATTAAGTACTAATTTATTGATTTACAGCAGTCCGTTTGATATAAATACAACAATCCGGTTGAAGTGTTAGAAGTATACAAACAAACATGGCTGATATTTGTAGGCTACCACCTGGTGTCCTAGGATGTCTGCTGCATGCCCACCCACTCCAAAGAGGAGGTCTCTCATTCGTCAGCAAGAGCAATTCCAAACCTTATTCTTACATAGGGAAGAGTACACTGCATTTGAGTATGTGAAAGCAATTGCTAATTTACTACAAATATGAACGACTGGATGTCTTTTTTCATTATGTACATGAACCAGTTACATAAAGATCTGAATGAATAGATAATGTGTTCTTACTTCTTAATCTAATGAAGTGTTACTTTTGCAGATGGGTTTTGTGCTAATATCACGTAAGTAAGTGTAGTTATACTGCAGTTCACTGCTGTGTTATCACTTTCGATGATTAGTGATTCGGTTGAATGTATTTTCGTTGTTTAGTGTTTTCGGTGGTTTCTGTTCTTGTATTTGTGGTTCACTGGTTTATGCATTTGAGCGTATGTACTAGATCCATATATATATATATATATATATATATATATATATATATATATACACACACACACACACACACACACACACACATGTGTATACATACTCTAATGTACTATTGTACTATTTATTGAGTAGTAAACTCATGATTAGCAGCTGTCTCTTCACTCTACATTGACTCTTCCATCCAAAGAATTGCTGTCCAAGTTATCTTGTAGATTCTGTAGCCTTATGAATGTAAAATCCAGTATTATCTTGGCCACATAATAGTGGATGGGATTTTTCCGGTTCATACAGTGCAGTGCAGGTAGTTAGGCACCCTTACTTGCATGAAGGTTATTTTTAAAGTCAGCAGAATAATACATCTGGTATATTGTGTACTGTCTGTGAAAAGTGAGGCTTACTCCAATAACCTTTTACACACTACATTTGAGCTGTATTAGGAGTGTCTTGTTCACCTTTGTCTATGAATAGTGGTGGAAGATGTCATTAATAGTATTATGAATAATTTTCCACAATTTCTTGCCAGAGGATTCTGGTTTAACTGTGCCAAAGTGTTTGGAGGCAAGTTTGATGTAGTATATTAGCAGGTATTTTGGCAATGACAGCATGTTTGTATTGATGGTGAAGTAGATACCTCCTCTATCGCAGTAATGGCTTAGCACCAAAGGACTTTGAATCCCACCACTGTCAACTAAATATGATAGATGAGTGTCACCCTGACACCAGATGTAGAGGTGAACTCTAACCACTGCCTTCAAGTGGTAAAATAATCAAAAAGTACACACAAATCTGTTTCACTAACTAGTTTACAAAGTATAACTTGATTTCAGGATCATAAATATGCACTACTGTCCTGTGTATGGACTTCCAACTTCCACAAGCAAAATAGACTGCATGCAGTCCACTTTCTAAGTTGAGTCTTTGACTCAACACACAAGTGTCCCTCTCTCAGCACTATCTCTGTAAACTAAATTATTCCAGTGCCTCTTTATGTATGGTAACTTCCTTTCATACAAAATATTTTCAAAACACACACACGCGCGCACACACACACACACACACACACACAGACACACACACACACACACACACACACACACACAATTCTCAGGAAAGGCTGGTAGAATTCTATTTCCAACAGCTTTCTTCTTAACCTGGTAGTACTGCCACACCTCTGAAGGTTAAATAAGCAAATACAAGTAAAATATTTAGTTTGGCAATAAATAAAGCCATTAACCTAAACAAAATTCATACAAAAAAAATAATAATAAAATAAGCTCTGGGCATCCACAGGTGTCTTACTTCAGGATGACTGACCCTCATTAAATAGCTTCTACTTTCAGATGGTTCCATACAGACAAAACAAAGGCACCAGCAACATTGGCTCTTATAGCATACAGTTATATATCATATTTTCCTCCAGCCTTTAGTCTTCATGTTATCATCATCCTGTTGTTGGGGAAAAATCATAAAACCAGTTCATTTACTCATAATAACAGCCACCATGGTTTTTGAAAACAGATCAACATCCACTTTCATTGAATTCTAAAGCCCCTTGTGTCTTGAAGATATCATTATAGCCATTACATTCCACTGGTTCTTCATCCTTGTTTATGTTAGCAAAAGGTGGCAAGACATCTTGAAGATGAACACATTTCACAGTCCAATTCTGTCCTTGGTCATCCAAAAAAAACACAGTATCACTTTCCTACTATAAGAGCATATACTGCAGATAAACATGAGAGGAAGTGAAAATAAATGTTTTTCTTTCAGCCTGGCATTATGTCTGCCTTCTGAAGCACTGCCTGAAGAGATCAGTGCATTTTTGGCAATATTTTCAGATATTCAATGAAGGCCAAATATGTGTATATGTTTTTGAAAGTAGCTACATTAGTGGACTTTTGCAGCTGTATTGAACCCAGAAGGCAATAAATGCATGCCATCCACTTCTGTATGATGTGTCTCTTTGAAATCAAGCCAATACATCTGACTTAGGATACCTCTGTTGTCAAAATCCTGTAAAAGTCTGGTTCAGACGTCTGCTGTTATATTTTAAACAGATATGATATTTATACTACTAGGGTTAATTTAACCAGAGCATTGGAGAACTTCCTGTACTTGCAATTGGTACTTGTGGAAGTGCTAGACTCGAGTATGTGCGCACATCCAATTCCTAACACATATATATATATATTATTCAGCTGCTCTTACTGTAACTGTCTTAGTTGCTCTTCTGCGTGCTGTTATCTGTTTAGTCGCTCTTACTCTGCACTTATTACTGCTTGTTAGTAGCCTTCTAATTTACTGCCTTCTGCACTTGTTTTTTAGTCATTTGTTAATTTAATTACATTTATTTGAACTGTATTTGTAGTAGCGTTGCTACAAACTCGGGTGTGCTGGCCTGCACTACAATTTGAATTGTATTTACTGCTGTTTTAGCTGCTTTTCTGTAACATATTTATAAATAAATAAAATAAAAAAAATTCTAAGCTTGTTTCCTGCCTTTCCTGTAACTAGTCAAGTCCAGATACAGACTTGCTGTTTCCAGGACTGTTGGTAAGCTTCTGAGCCCCCCAAGCCTTTCTGTGTTGGAGGGAATCCTTCTAGCTTATCAGTGGGAGTGGTAAGCACTAGGTAGCCTATCTACCATGGGAAGAGGGGGGTTATGGCCCTGAAATTGTAGTTCTTTGGCCGTTTGGACAGTGTTTTCCATCTCTTTCTACTTTCTGGTTAAAAGCCCGTTTTAGGTTTGGTTCCCGCCTCTCCTATAACTAGTGTAATCCAGGTACAGATTTGCTGCATCCAGGACTGTTGGTAGGCTTCAGAGCCCCCCCAAGCTCTTCTGTGTTGGAGAGAAGCCTTCTAGCTGATCAGTGGGAGTGGTAAGCACTAGGTAATCTTTCTACCACAGGAGGAGTGGTTTCTGGCCCAGAAATTATAGTTTATTGGCTGTTTGGGAAGCTTTTCAATCTCTTTCAACCTTTTGATTTAAAAGCCTATGTTTGCACTTGTTTCCTGCCTTTCCTGTTACTAGTCTAGTCCAGGTACGGATTTGCTGTATCCAGTACTCTTTGTAAGCTTCTGAGCCCCCCAAGCCTGTCCATGTTGGAGGGAAGCCTTCTAGCTTATCAGTGGGAGTGGTAAGCATCAGGTAGCCTATCTACCACAAGAGGAGTGGTCCCTGGCCCAGAAATTGTAGCTATTGGCTGTTTGAGCATTTTTTTTTCCATCTCTTTCAACTTTCTGGTTAGAAAGCTGCATTTGTGCCTGTTTCCCACCTTTCCTATAACTAGCCTAGTCCGGTTACAGAGAGCTGATGTATCCAGGTTAGTAAGCTTCTGAGCCCCCAAGCCTTTCTGTGTTGGAAGAAAGCCTTCTAGCTTATCAGTGGGAGTGATAAGTACAGGTAGCCTATCCTTCACGGGAAGAGTGAGTTTGGCCCAGAAATTGTAGTTTATTTGGCCGTTTGGGCAGTTTTCCATCTCTTTCAACTTGTTGGCTTAAAAGCCTACATTTGTACTTGTTCCCTGCCTTTCCTGTAACTAGTCTAGTCCAAATACAGATTTGCTGTATTCCAGGACTCTTTGTAAGCTTCTGCCCCCCCCCCCCCAAGCCTTTCTGTGTTGGAAGGAAGCCTTCTAGCTTATCTGAGGGAGTGGTAAGCATTAGGTAGCTTATCTACCACAAGATGAGTGGTTCCTGGCCCAGAAATTGTAGCTATTGGCCATTTGGGCAGTTTTTTTCCCATCTCTTTCAACGTTCTGGTTTAAAAGCCACACCTGCGCTTGTTTCCTACCTATCCTGTAACTAGCCTAGTCCAGATACAGAGTTGCTGTATCCAGGACAGTTGGTAAGCTTCTAAGCCCTGCAAGCCTTTCTGTGTTGGAGGAAAGCCTTTTAGCTTATCAGTGGGAGTGGTAAGCACTAGGTAGCCTGTCTACCACAAGAAGAGAGGTTCTTGCCCCAGACATTGTAGTTTATTGACCATTTGGACAGTTTGTCCATCTCTTTCAACGTTCTGGTTTAAAAGACCACATCTGCGCTTGTTTCCCATCTTTCCTGTAACTAACCTACTGGGTAGCACTAGAAAGCCTTAAACTGATACAAGCCTTCTAGCTTAGGAGAGAGACTTTGGAGTGATTAAGTATCATTTTTCTGTACTTTCTTGCTGTACTTAACTGTTTTCCACCTAAATACAGATTTTCCAGTGTTTATTGTGATTTAAAAGCTTGTTTTTTTCACATATTGTACTTATTTGACTGCCTGCACTTTTAAAAAAAATTGTTTTTGCTTAAATAATTTGTTTAACTGTTGTAGGCTATACACTAACATGTGATAGCCTTTTCTGGTCGTTTGTAGTCATTTAAAGCTGTTTTAAGTGTATTTTTTACTGTTTTTGCCTTATCTTTTCAAATAAACAAAAAAAAAAAAACGTTTCTTGTTTCCCAACTTTCTAAGCTAGTATAGTCCAGTTTTCAGGCTAGTGCTGAATTCAGGGCTGTAATACTAGTTTCTGAGTTGCCCATACCTTACTTGGATAGAAGGAAGTTTCTCTGTTCACCTGTGAGAGAGGGGAGCTTTGAGCAAACCTATCTGTCCCTGCAGGAGTGGTTCCAGCCCAGAAGTTAGTAGTTTATTGGCCATTTTGGGCTAATTTCTTTCTCTTTCATTTCCCTACAATAAAAAACACGTTTGCACACCGGGCAGTGCTGGTTAGCTACGGTTAAATTATTCCCGGCTCCACTAATTCTCCTCTTCAGTTTTTCCCTTGAAACTAGTCTAACTCTAAACCTAAGCACTCAAAAAGCATCTTACAGCCCAGCACGTGCTCAGACCTAATAGCAAGCACTAATATACTCTGACACTGATTGCCCAGCAGGGCAAGGTTCTTTATTCACCCCTCACCAACCAAGCGACTAAGCAGCTCGCCCTACTATTCAGGCATGGCCAAAGGGCAAATTCAGGTGCACTCTCCAGTCCAGCTGGTGAATCTGGTTATCCTGAAGCAATGTTACAACTGCCTCATGTACACAGACAACCCTCTCCTCCTAATACAAAATGCTAACATATGTGAGAAATGCAGTTGTATAGCCAGACTGGACAGCTAAGCTGTCTCCACCCAAGACTGGAACAGACAGTCAAGAGGAGGAGGTTAACACTTGTACCACAACTCCAGCCGCACACAGATCTACTAAAACAGCACTGGCAAAAAATACACATAAATACACAAAATCATACACGGAGTCTCTAAATAAAAACCTGCAAAAGCATCAGAGACCTCCAAAGCAGACACCCAAGCAACCTGCACTTCCCATCACAAACCAGACAACACATAAAACACAAAATCAATGTGCCGCACAATCACAGCCCTTAAGGTGAAATAACATATCTAACACACCAGTAATAGGTGACTCTATAGTCAGGCCCACTGACGTCCCACTCACTAGGCTGGACAAGCAGAAGGTTACTGTTAGCTGCCTGTCAGGGAGCCAGAATCCGCCACATAACACAAGCACTCAGGTCACTCCAGAACAAGTACAAATATGACTCTGTCATTGTTCACGTTGGTGTGAATGACCTGAGACGTACCTCCCTGGACTACATGAAAAGAGACATGGAAGAGCTCTCTGATCATGTAGCCCAGGCCGGATGACCCTGACCCTGAGTAGCATCCTGCCCTCACCAAGAATGATGCCTCAGTATAAAGAAAAAAATGATAATTGTCAACAATTGGCTAAGCTTCTCGTGTCATTCGAAGGGGATTCAGTGTCTGTCAGCCTGGGACGACATGCTCAACAAGCTGCGTTGCATCACAAGAGAAGGCTTGCACCTGTCAACCCTAGGCTTTCAAATACTGGCCAAGGCTCTTGCTGCCCCCAAAGTGCCTTTTTTAGGCAAGGATCAAAAGTCAAACTCACCTCCATAAACAGCACAATTAACAAAAAACTGAGGGTTATGCTACTAAATGCCAGGAGGTTAAATCTCAAAATGCATGCGCTCGAAGCACTCCTCAGTATGGAGAACATCGATATCTGTGCAGTAACTGAAACCTGGTTCAAGGCTCCAGAGAGCACCCTAGCACTACCGGGCTACAACTCATACCACACGTTTCGGCCACAGAACATGGACCGAAACACAAAAGGAGGGAGTGTATCCATATTCATCAAGGATACCTAGACCTCCAGGGTTAGTGGCACAGCATGATACCTCTGAGATCATCCATGTGCAACGAACATAAGGCAAATCTGCAATGCAAATTGTGGCCTGCTACAGATCATCCTCCATGACCCAGGACCACCACTCCACCTTTCTGAAGACACTGGAAAACATGAAGGTCCTAACAAACACCCTAATATGGGGCAATTTCAATTACCCTACCATTCACTGGAAAACTACTCGAGTACAAATTCTCAGACCCAGCACTTCCTGGAATTCATCAACTCAAATGCCCTGGATCATCTGATAAACTCCCCTACCAGAGGTGAAAACATGTTGTTCCACACCGGAGGTCAACCCGTCTCTGTTTAGATCAGACCATAAACTATTCACTCTTGATGTCCACACCCCACCACAACCCTCAATGAAGGAAACCACAGTAAAAAACTTTTCTAAAGCAAACTTCACCTTACTTAAGACAGAGGTGGTAAGTTTCACAGCCCCCACGCTAAAGGATAACGTTGCCAAAGATGCAAAAACCTTTGCAAATGCACTCTATGAGCACCTTCAAGGATGCACATATCGTGCCATCCCTAGCAAAACCAAGACTCACTCCTCTAAGACAAGGAAACCAGTTTGGTGGACCCCTGCAATGAACAGGCTGTACAATAGAAGGTGGAAACTAGTTCAGAAAAAAAGCAAATCCCAAGAAGGAAAGACATCCCTGATCAGTATCAGTAGGAAACTGAGGTCCCTCATGAAATCATCCAAGGCTAACCTTGAAAGAAAAATAGCCAAGGATTCAAAAGATAACCACAAAGCTTGCTTTAGCTATGTTAAGAATATGTGGCAACTCGCAGATATGCACTGAACTAGTGAAAAATAGAACAAAATATACTGAACCTACTGATATTGTCAACATCCTGGCAGATAGATTCAGTGCAAACTTCACCCCCCTCTCACTTCCAAAAAGGCCCACATCAATATCGGAAAAGTGTAGTGTCCCAAAAATCACAGACGCACAGGTGAAAACAGCCCTTTCAAAAGCCAAAAACACAGCATCAGTGGGACCAGATGGTGTCCCAGGCTACGTCTTGCATGAACTACAGAACAAACTAACCCCTCTCCACCTAAACACACTGTTCAACCTCAGCCTCTCCAGAGACTACGTGCTCATAGAATGGTGCACAGCAACAGCTATTCCTCTCCACAAAGGAGGGGCTACAACTGACCCTGGTGACTATTGCCCCATAAGCCTGACTAGCCTGGTCTGCAAGGCTATGGAGCGCAGCATCATGGAACTCATTAACAAAGGCATTGGGAACCTCCAAACACTTGACCCGACCCAGTTCGGCTTTGTTAAGGGCAGATCATGCCTACTAAACCTGGTTGACTTCTTCAAGACCATCACCAAGGCCATAGAAGAGGGAAAGGTGGTTCACACAGCCTACCTTGACCTTGCCAAGGCTTTCAACACCATTCCCCACTCGAGTATTACAGAAAAACTCACCAGCCTGAAGATAAAACCCTACGTCACGAGATGGGTTGCCAACTGGCTTACAGACAGAACTCACACAGTAAGAATAGTGGGCTCCAGGTCCAACTCTAAACCAGTCACAAGTGGTGTCCCGCAAGGCTTGGTCCTGGGACCCCTACTGTTCGGCATATACTTCTCAGAAGTAGAGGTAAACACAGTAGGACTATGGCTAACCAAGTTCGCTGATGACTACAAACTGGGAGCCATAATTGACTGTCCGGCTGACATGGACATCCTCCAAAAGGGCCTTACTGAGATGGACACCTGGTGTCAAAGTCATGGCCTCAAGCTAAATGCCAAAAAAGGCATAGTTATCCCATTTGGGAAAAACAAAACACCCACGAATCACCCCATAGGTGGCAGCCCCCTTAATACAGAAAAGGTAATAAGAGATCTGGGGACCCAGGTAGATAGTAATCTCCTATTTGACAATCATATTGCCAAAGTAGTTAGGAAATCCTTCTGTGTGGCCCATCTAATTACTAAAGGGTTCTCATCTTTAAAAAAAGAGGTTATAGTGCCCCTCTACTCATCACTCATTAGACCCATCATAGTGGACAATGCCCTGTTTGGGATGTACCTCACAAGACACTTCCAACAGCTGGAAAGACCACAAAAGTACCTCACCAAGAGGATTACTGGTCTCAAACATATATCCTATGCAGCTCGACTGAAAAAACTCCGGCTGTACTCAGAGGTGATCTCTGCCTGACTTACAAATCCATGTCCAACTCAGAATTGATGGACATGCTCCACCTAAAGAAATCCAAGTCACTGCAAACCACACACTTTACAATAAATAGAGCATGCTGGAGGGATAGATTCCTGTCACAGAGACTCCCCATGTTTGGAACAAAATTCCAAATTACATCAGGCAGAGCCCCTCACTAACACTCAAGAGAAACCTTGACGAGTGGATGGGTAACAGAAAATACACCCCTGGGATCACTTCATTGGCTCTGCTTGACAGAGGATGAGTTAATTAATCAATGGGGTGGCGAACGCCAGCACTCTGGCTTAGCTTTTTAATGCCCTCAGGCAGATAGCCAAGTACCTACCTATAAAAATGTTATATATGTGATAAAACATGACATGAAAAAAGAAATGTGAATTTGGATGTTATAGATGTAAAAAATGGTCATGTATGGATGGAATGCAAAGAAAAAAACAATTAATCAAGTATTGTAAATCAGAGTAATAATAAAAAATAAATTGAACATAAACAGGAGATAGAATAGATGACAAATTTGAAGAAGGAAAAAGGGAGATCATAAAAAAAAAAAAAAAAGATGAAGGAGCAGAATTAGTGGGCAAGATATAAGCTGGAACATAATAAGAGGAAAACAAGTCTATTTGTAAAAGAGGAAAAGCTAGAAAAAGTAAATTTTAAGGTATAAATATGAAAGAAAAGAATAAAGGAAATATAAATAATAGGAACTAGTACAGGGAGAAAACGATGGCCTTTTAATTAAGGAACAAAGAAATTAATAATTTAAGGATTCTACAGTCAATATAAAATATTATATAATTATATAACATTATATAATATAAAAACATAATAAGGCTAGGTATTTTAGAATGGTGCAACAAATCTGATGTTGATATTATTTTATAAGATATACTATTTTTGATATAGGTTCATAGGTTCGTACTAGGCTATCTGCCCTAGGGCATTTATAAGCCTAGCCAGAGTGTGTGTGGCTTTCACCACCCCTTAGGATGAGAATACTATGCCCTTTTAGGGTTTAGTTTACTGTGCCTCTGTCTAGTAGTGACACAGAGATGACCCCCGGGGTAAACCTACGATCTCCCATCCACTCGTCGAGATTTCTCTTGAATAGAGTCAGTGAGGGGCTCTGCCTAACATGGACTGGGATTCTGTTCCAGAGTGTAGGGAGCCTCTGGGTTATGAATCTGTCCCTCCAGCATGTCCTATTTATTTCTGTGTTGAGGTTTAAGTCTCTTGTTCTCGTGGCTCTGATGGATTTGGATTTTCTGAGGTGGAGCATGTCCATTAATTCCGGATTGGACATGGCCTTGTACGTCAGGCACAGATCACCTCTGAGTAGGCGGTATGCGACTGAATAGAGCTGGAGTTTTTTCAGTCAGGCAGCATATGACTTATGTTTAAGACCCTTTATCCTCTTGGTGAGGAACTTTTGGGGTCTTTCCAACTGCTGCAGGTGTCGGGTGAGATACATCCCAAATGGGGCATTGTACTCAATCATTGGCCTGATAAGAGAAGAGTACAGGGGCACAATGACCTCTCTTGATCTTGATGTGAAACCCTTCATGATAAGGTGGGCAATAAAGAAGGTCTTCCTAACCACTTTGGCAATGTGAGTGTCAAATGAGAGGTTACTGTCAACCTGGGTCCCTGATTACCTCTTCCGTACTTAATGGATTACCACCTATGTGGTAATTTGTCGGTACCTTGTTTTTCCCAAAGGGTATGACTATACATTTTTTGGCGTTCAGCTTAAGGCCATGGCTCTGGCACCAATTATCCGTTTCTATGAGGCCTCTCTGAAGGATGTTTGTGTCTGCTGGAGTATCAATTATGGCGCCCAGTTTGCAGTCATCTGCGAACTTTGTCAGCCACAATCCTCCTATGTTTGCCTGTACCTCAGAAAAATAAATGCCGAACAAGAGAGGTCCCAGGACTGAGCCCTGTGGGACACCGCTTATGACTGGCTTAGAGTCTGACATAGCTCCAGCAACTCTGACCCTGTGGGTTCTGTCCTTGAGCCAGTTTGCAACCCATCTTGTGACATATGGGTTTACATTTAAGCTGGTGAGTTTGTCTATGATGCCCGAGTGGGGTATTGTGTCAAAGGCTTTTGCAAGGTCAAGGTAGGCTGTGTGAACTGCCTTACCTTCATCAATGGCCTTAGTGACTGTTTCAAAAAAGTCAACCAAGTTCAAAAGGCAGGATCTGCCCATGACAAAGCCAAATTGGGTAGGATCCAATGACTGTAGGTCCCCAATGTCTTTGTTTATGAGTTCCATAATGATCCTCTCCATAGCTTTGCAGACCAGGCTCATCAAGCTTATGGGGCAGTAATTTCCAGGGTCCGTAGAAGCACCGCCTTTGTGAAGTGGGACCACTGTTGCCATACGCCACTCTTTGGGTACATATCCTGTAGTAAGGCTAAGATTAAACAGCAGCCTTATATGTGGGTTTAGTTCCTCTTGGAGTTCATGTAACACACAGCCCAGGACACCATCCGGTCCCATTGATGCTGTGTTTTTAGCTTTAGAGAGGGCGGCTCTCACCTGAGCATCTGAGATGTTAGGGAGGCTACACTCTGCTGGGATAGTTATTTCTCCTTTTGGGGGGGAGGGGGAGGAGAAATTTGCACTGAACCTGTCTGCCAGAATGTTGGCAATGTCGGTGGGTTCAGTGTATTTTGTGTCATTTTGGACTAACTCTGAGCATATCTGGGAGTTTCCACCCAGGTTTCTAATGTAGCTAAAGAAGGCCTTGTGATTGTCTTTTGCGATTTTTCTCTCAAAGTTGGCCTTGGATGATTTTATGAGTGATCGTAGTTTTTTGCTAGTACTGATCAGAGATGCCTTCCCTTTTAGGGATTTTGCTCTGTCATGTAGTAGCTTCCTCCTCCTGTTGTAAAGTTTGTTTATGGCTGGGGTCCACCAGACCGGGTGCCTGCCTTTGGGGGAATGGGTCTTGGTTTTATTTGGGATTGCTTGATCCATGCATTCTTGAAGGTGCCCATAGAAGGCATTTGCAAAGGATTCAGCAGTGTGGGTTGTGGTTTCCACTGGCCCAGGGGCCTTGAAGGATACCACTTCAGTCTTAAGAAGTGTGAAGTTGGCTTTTGAGAAGTTCTTCACTGTGGTCTTTTGTGCAGGGTGTGGGGGCGGATGTGGATTTCCAGTGAGATTAATTTATGGCCTGATCTTACTAAAGAGGGATATACTTCCGGTGTGGAGCATTTTGTCCCCATGTTTGTGATGATCAGGTCTAGTATATTGTCTCCTCTTGTGGGAATGGTGACTAGTTGTTCCATTGCATTTGAGTTTATGAATTCTAGGAACCTTTGGGCTAGGGTGTTGGGGCTTGAGTAATGTTCCCAGTCTATGTTTGGGTATTTGAAGTCTCCCAAAATGATGGTATTTGGAGAGACATTCATACTCTCCAGTGTCTTCAGGAAGGCTGTGTGGGATTCCTGAGTTTGAGAGGGTGGTCTGTAGCATGCTACAAACTGTAAGGCAGTTTTGCCTATGGTTAGTTGCACCTGGATAGTCTCCGATGCTTCGTGCGTTGCCACTAACCTGGAGGTGTGGGTATCTTTGATGAATATGGATACTCCCCCTCCTTTTGTGGTTCGGTCCAAGTTTTGGGGCCGGAAAGCATGATATGAGGTAAAACCCGATAGTGCTGGGGTGCTCTCAGGAGCCTTGAACCAGGTTTCAGTCACTGCACAGACATCGATGTTCTCCATACTGAGGAGGGCTTCGAGGGCGTGCATCTTGAGGTTTAGACTTCTGGCATTGAGCAGCATTACCCTTAGTTTTTTGAAAGATTGCAAAAAGTATAGAATGAGGATTCAAGAATAGCAGTATTCTTTAGAAGAGTAGTAAAGATTGTAAATGTTCTGTTAGTGAGAATGGGAAGATTATCAGCTGTCGATTTAAGATGGCAAGGAAAGATTTATAAAATTATATCTATATAACCTTATGTAACTTGTAAAGAAAGGGATAATTTATTTCACAGTGTAGTGGGTTAGCTCCCTATTACATTATTGAAAGTACAGATGACTTTGAATGGAGATTGTGGTACATAGTCAGAAACCATGTGCTCTATTTAAATACTAAATTCTTATACTGAAGTGTACATTTTGTAATGTTTCTTAATATAGATTCTGGCACAGTGAGGATTGGTAAATTTGCCCTTCTTCCTACTGTAGTGCGATCTCTGAGCTGGTTATATATATAATTTGCAGGGGGTTGGGAGTGTGGGGTGGGGGCTTGCCCCCTTGCATCATCATTAAAAAGGGTATACATTTTTGTTAAATTATTTGTTTAAATGGAGTTGCTGTTTTTTGTTTTTACAGTGATTTCCATTCAGAATCTCATACTGCTGTTTGACATGTACATTTGTAGTTCATAGTTTGAAGTTTTGATAATGTCAAATTTTGTTGTTTTGCACTTACAATCTTTTTGTGTCATTGTTTTGAATTTTGGTCTTCTGTATTTTGATAATATAATAGGGATCAATTAGTTTGTAGTTGTAAATGTGCAGATTACAGTTACAGCTGATTTTAATTATGATTTAAGGGGGGATAAAAAGAAAAGAGGAAATATGTAAAAAATGATGGCAGTTATGAAATTTGGAAAATTAGTTATATAGAATAGAAAACCATGGACATATGGGAAAATGACTTTAACATGTGAAATTGATTACTGTATAGTATCAGAAAAAATATGTATAAGAGGAGAGGAAACTTGACAAGTTTTTCAGATCATTTGGCAATATAGAATACATAAAAATAGGAAATGGTGTAAAACAGATAAATGAAAAATAATGAAATGAAAAAAGAAATAAAGTAATTATTCACTTACGAACAATCTTATTACCAGTAAAGCATTATTTGATAGCTGGCCTGAATGTTGGATTACTTTTAAAAGAAAACATAACTGGAGTTAATTACATTGGCAGAGTAAAGTAAGAAAGAAAAGCAGAAACGTTAAAAGATATAAAGATGTGTTAAAGAAGTTAGAGAATAATAGACTATATTAAAAAAAAAAACAGAAAGAAATTTATAAAAGAAGCCATGATAAAATTAAGGAATTATATAAACAAGGATATTTTACAAGGTAGACAGGAAGAAGTATCACCATATTAAACAAAATAGTGAAGGACACCTGCAGTGTGTTGAGAAAAATGAAAGCTAAAGAAGGTAATTTAAAGGAAAAAAAAGCTTATGGAAATTGTAAGTTACATGGAAGGAATGTTTAGCAAGGAAAAAGATACAAAGTTTAAGGATATGGGGAGCAATAAAATTCACTGACCAAATTAACAGAGAATTTGAAAAAGAGATTTTGATATATGAATTTGGAAAATGATTTTAAATAATTAAATGTAGAATTGGCAGCTGGTCCAGATGGAATTGGATTTAAAATTACGAAAATCTTGAAGAATGTCAGAAAAAGTAGTTTAAATTTTAAGGCTTTATATTGTGGGATATTAAAATTTAAAGGGGAAAAAAGGAAGAAAATGAAGATATAAGGAACTGGAGACCACTAGTGTTAACTTAGATTATTAGATATTTATGAAAATAATACAGACAAGATTTGAGAATAAGTTTATTATGTAATGGAGGAAAGTATATATGGTATTAAAGGAAAAGGATGTCAAGACCTATTACTGGTAGTGAAAAAATAGTGGCTGATATTGTAAAAAGTAATGAAGATATAACATTTATGGTAGGTGATATTAATAAAGAATTTGATTCACTGGGAAATTGAATGTATAATTTTAGCAACAGTGATATTAATAAAGCATTTCATTCACTGGGAAATAATTAAAATGTATAATATTAGCAACAAAATTAAGCAAGCATATATACCATCATATAATAATAATAAAGTGTGTTTAAGCAGTAGACATGAGTAATAGACATGAGTAATGGTATAAGACAAGGGTGTCTTATGAGCAGTGTTTTAGTTCCTTTAGTTATGAATGCAATAGTCAGTGAAGTTAATCATAGAATTAAGAATGCAAAATATGTAATTCATACAGATGTTGATATTCTAGTTATGATGTCATACACAGATGATAATTATAACTAACAAAAGTAGATAATGGGTGAAAGAAGTTATATTTTATTTACTTGATTGTGTAAAAGAAATAGGTATGACTTTAAATGAAGAATAAAGAAATGGGGGATAATAAAAAGAGGTGTACAATTCTCTATGAAAAAAATCTGTTTTAGGAATAAATTTTGATAAATAGAATGGGATATAATATTAAAGGAATTGAAAGATAGATGTATTTTAATGAAAATGTACAGATTAGCTTTAAGAAGAAAGAACGTCTGACTAATTCAGTATTATTAGGTAAGGTAGCATATTTATCAAGTGTTGTGATTCCTAGAATATGTAAGAAGCCTTTGTTAGAAATAGTTTTCTTTTATATGGGGATCTATATTAAACCCTGATAAAAGGGGAGTATTATACATGAACAAAGAAGGTGAAGAATTAAGCATGTTAAACCCAATAATGTATGCTGCATTATTACATTTGTATAACATTTTAAAATGGTTAAATGAAAATAAATGTCAATTTAGTAACAAGATTATTTAAATATAATTTTAAAGAATTGTGGGAAATAAGAAATAATAAAAGAATAAAATAATGTTATAATGAAGAAATGGAATTACCAGCAAAAGATAAAAATGTGGAAAATGAAGACTGATGTAGTGGAAGAAGATAGAAAAGTGGGTCTATATCAGTTAATTGAATGTCCTATTTAACGAACGTTTATTAGTCAAACACTAGTAAAGCTAAAACACTAAATATCGAACATTCATTTTAGTGAAACATTTTGCTGGGTTAAAAGTCAGTTGGTCAACCCTGCAAACCACAGAAAAACATCACCAATGAAAACTCATTGTAGTGGGGGGCTATGCCCTCCACTCCCACCAATTAAATATACAAACTTTGAGATCGCACTACATTGGGGAAAAGAGCAAATCCCCAATGATGGCTGAGTGGTTGTTTTCCCAGTGAAAGGTTTTGCTTAAATGAATGTTCAGTATTTAGTGTTTTTGCTTATTAGTGTTGCATTTGCTAAGTAGGGCATTCGATTATATGATATAGACAAAAATATTATGAGAAAATATGATTTTGTTAATTCATGGGTACATATGCCAGAAGAAAAGATTAAAGCAATTGAAGAAAGAAATGGTGTAGTCATAATGTTGAATTTCAAAATATTTTATGGAGCTTGGGAATAAAATAAATACTAGTAAAAGCAAATATGCCTATAAAAACAAAAGTAAAGAATGCAGAACATGGGTTTTCAAAATGTAAGAGTTATAAAACCGTGGGATAATTTATGCATTGATGTTTCTTTTTTAGAAATTGCAATGTTTCAGTATGCTAATTATGAGAAAAGAAGTTAATCAAAATTGAATTTGGATGAACAAGTATTTTATTTGGAATGAGAAGCTTAATGAAATGTTTAACAGAAAATGGGCATTGTCATTAATATTAAAAAAGATTAGACTTTTATAGAAAAAGGTGCAGGAGTTGAATTAAGTATATTTATATATAAACAGTAGAAAATAAAAGTTACTTTAAATAATTGTATAAAATTGTAAATGTGTACATGTAATTAAATATGTATATAATGTAAAAAAATATAAATAAGTAAAGGACCCCCTACTCATGAACATGTCATGGGATCTTTTACATGCTCCTGAGTTCACACCAGCTCAAGTCTGTGGGATCTCTTCTTATTTTCTCATCAGAAGGATAACACTGTTAGAAGTGCAAAACCCTCTCTAATGTTACACTGCACTGTTAAGAAGGCCAGTCACCTGGAGTGGGGAATTGAGCCCACAGCTTTCTGTCTTGCAGCACCATTAACACTACTATGACCTTTTCTTAAGTGATGCTCTTCAATTAGGAAGAATTCAGGAAAAATATAAACATGTGGGTGACATAACTAAAGGACTGTTGCTTTGTGTGCCTCCATCACCCCATCAGCCCAAAAGAGCCGTCATATAGAAAGGGTACATATTCACATGCCTCTTGAACCCTTATCACTCTTACACAACAAGAGGACTCACTGAAGGATGGCAATGCCTTGCTGCTTTTAACATCTTATCGCTTATAGCTTGTATTATTAATGCATTACAAAAATACAATACTTTGCAGCAGATCATCTTGCCGATTTCAACACATTATGATTATTCATTATTGTGGCTGCTTGTGTGTGGTGTGGCACACAGTAGTACTAAAAAGGAAATAAAAACACACATGCCTCACATTCATTTTTGCAGTACTTTATGAATCTCACATTACCATTACTTCACTTAGTGGTTTAATATCAGCTTTTGGAACGACTTTCACATACATGCCTCAAAAGGTTTGTGTGGGCGACAGCAGCTCTGAAAGCATAACTCTGAACACAGGGGTACTGCAGGGATGTTTCTTGAGTCCTTTATTATTCATATTGCTGACGCACACATGACTGCTTGGCCAGACAGGAGTTAAATAAAATCATCAAATTCACAGATGCCACCACAATCATAGGTCTAGTCAGGAACAGAGAGGAGACAGCCTGCAGAAGTGACTTGGAGCAACTGATAGGATAGTGCCATAGCAACAACTTAGCGTTGAATATCAGGAAATCCAAATAACTGATTGTGGACTTCAGAAGGTTTCAGGAAGCCAATAAACCTCTGGAGATAAGAGTTGTCAGTGGAGGGAGTCAAGAGCATGACATTTCTGAGAATGCACATCTCAGAGGACTTGTCCTGGTCAGAGCACACCAATTACACTGTAAAAAAAGTGCAGCAATGGTTGCACTTCTTGAAACTGAGAAAAGCAAACTTGTAGCAGTCCATCCTCCAAGCATTGTATGGGGGCACCATCAAGAGTGTCTTAACCAACAGCATCACAGTCTGGTATGGTAATTGTAATGCCTCCAACCACAGAGCTCTCAGGTGAGTTGTAAGGGCAGCAGAGAACATCATTGGTTCTTCAGTTGTACACTTGGAATAATGGCATGAGACTCGTTGCATATGAAGAGCCAGGAAGATAACCAATGACCTTACCCATCCTGCAAATGGTATGTTCATAGGTTCATAGGTGTGTACTAGGCCAACACCCCTGGAGCCTTTACAGGCCTAGCCCATATTAATGCCCTGGCATCATGCCGCTGTTAGTTCCCGGTGCCTCTGTCAAGTAGAGCCATTGGAGTGATCCCCAGGGTGAACTTTCTATTTCCTATCCATTCATCAAGATTTCTCTTGAAAAGGGCCAGTGATGTGCTCTGCTTGACATGTATGGGAAGTCTGTTCCAGAGCATGGGCAGTCTCTGTGTTATAAACCTGTCCCCTCCAGCATGTTCTGTTGATTGTGGTAATGAGGTTGAGGTCTCCGGAGCATGTGGGATTGGGATTTCTTTAGGTGTAACATTTTTTAACAGGGCTGGGTCAGACATGGCTTTGTAAGTCAAGCAGAGATCACTTCTTAATAGATTATATGAGACAGAGAAAAGCTGGAGTTTTTTGAGTCTGTCCATGCAGGGCATGTGTTTAAGGCCTAGAATCCTCTTTGTGAGGTACTTTTGTGTCCTTTCCAGCTGTTGTAGGTGTTTAGTGAGGTACATGCCAAATGGGGTATTATACTCGATGATTGGTCTAATGAGGGAAGAGTAGAAAGAGATGATGACCTCTTTCTTCCTGGATGCAAAATCCTTGGTAATGAGATATGCCACATAGAAGGACTTTCTGATCACAGTGGCAATGTGGTGGTCGAAGGAGAGGTTGCTGTCAGCCAGTGTCCCCAGAACTTTTATAACACCTTCAGTGTTCAGTGGGCTACCATCAGTGTGGTAATTAGTGGGAACTGAGTTTTTCCCAAAGGGAATGACAACGCATTTTTTGGCATTACGCTTAAGGCCATGATTTTGACACCAGTCGTTGGTCTCAGTGAGGCCTTTATGTAGGATGTCTACATCACCTGGGGAGTTAATGGCTCCCAGCTTGCAGTCATCAGTGAACTTGGTCAGCCAGAGTCCCTCCGTGTTAGCCTGGACTTCTGAAAAGTAGATGCCAAACAGGAGAGAACCCAGGACCGATTCCTGTGGGACTCCACTCATGACTGGTCAGCAATCTCACTTGGAGTCTGCTACTTTAACACCGTGGGTTCTATCTGTGAGCCAATTTGCAAACCACCTAGTGATATAGGGGTTGATGCCTAGTTTGGTGAGTCTGTCAATAATAGCTGAGTGGGGAAAGATATCAAAGGCCTTGGCCAGTTCAAGGGAGGCTGTATGAACTTCCTTGCCCTCATCCACAGCTCTGGTGACTGACTCAAAGAAGCCCATGTATGGGAAGTCTGTTCCAGGTTGAGCACGTATGATCTACCCTTCACAAAACCAAATTGCGTGGGATCCAGAGTTTGGAGATTCCCTATATCCTTGATAATTGGGTCCATGATGATGTGCTCCATAGCCTTACATATTAGACTTGTCAGGCTAATGGGGGTGATAATTCCCAGGGTCTGTAGTCACTTCTCCTTTATGGAGAGGGATGACTGTAGCAGTACGCCATTCTGTAGGGACAAAACCTGAAGTGAGGCTGTGATTGAACAGGGCATGTGGGTGTGGTGCCAATTCACTTTGTAGTTCATGTAGAATATAGCCAGGGATATTTTCAGATCCCATGGAAGCTGTACTGGCCTTGGACAATGCAGCTTTAACCTGTGTCGCAGTAATACTGGGTGCCTGGCATTCTTCCGATATTGTGATTGGTCCTTTGGGGAGGGTTAGCACTGAATCTGTCGGCCAGTATGTTGGCAATATCTGTTGGCTCAGTATAGGAGGAACCATTGTGCAGTAACTCAGAGCAAACCTGGGTATTGCCATTGAGATTCTTGATAAAACTATAGAAGGCTTTGTGGTTGTTTGTAGTGTCTGCCACAATACTGCATTCATAGCTAGCTTTAGAAGTTTTGATGAGGAATCTCAACTTTTTCTTGAGGCTAATAAGGGAGTTTTTCCAGTCTTGGGACTTCACCTTTTTCTGCAACAGTTTCTTCCTTCTATTGTAGAGTTTGTTAATGGCAGGGGACCACCAGATTGGCTTCCTTTTTTTTGGAGGAGAGCGTCTTGGTTCTGTTGGGTATGGCTAGTTCCATGCATTTATATACTTTTGTATAGTGCATTGATGTATGATTCAGCGGTCGTGCACCTATTTTCCATTTGCATGGGTGCCATGAAGTTAGCCACCTCTGTTTTTAGGATCCCAAAGTCAGCTTTGGAGAAGTTTTTCATGGTGGTTACCTTTGCTGGTGCTGTGGGTGAGATATGGATTTCCATGGTAATTAGTTTGTGGTCAGATCTAACCAGGGAGGAATCGACTGTTGGTGTTGAGCAACAGTTGGCCATGTTACTAATAACCAGGTCAAGGATGTTGCTCCCTGTAGTGGGGGTAAAAATGAACTGGTCCAGTGCATTGGAATTAATGGATTCCAGGAAGCATTGGGCAAGTGGACAACAGGAGGGTGTGTATGCATATTCATCAAGAACACCCACACCTCCAGGTTAGTAGCACAGCACGCGGAATCTGAGACCATCCAAGTGCGATTGACAGCGGGTAAATTGACTATTCAATTTATAGCTTGCTACAGATCTCACACCTTGTCTCAGGACCCTCACGCAGCATTCCTGAGAACATTAGAAAGTATGAAGATTCTACCCAACACCATGCTACTGGGTGACTTCAACTATCCAAACATTGACTGGGGAAACTACTCAAGCTCAAATGCCCTAGCCCAATGCTTCCTTGAGTTTATAAACTCAAACACCCTTGAACAGCTGGTCACCACTCCCACAAGACGTGACAACATACTGGACCTGGTCATCACCAACATGGGGAACCTATGTTCCACACCTGAGGTAAACTCGTCATTGGTAAGGTCAGATCACAAACTAATCACACTGGACATCCACACCCCCCCCCCAGTCAAGGAAATCAAGGTAAAAAACTTCTCTAAAGCCAACTTCACACTCCTCAAAACCGAGGTGGGAAGTTTCAAAGCTCCCAATCAAATGGAAAATGATGACCCAACAGCAGAATCCTTTACAAGTGCATTCTATAAACACCTTCAAGAATGCATGGACTCAGCCATGCCAAGTAAAACCAAGACCAACTCCTCAAAAAAGAGGAAGCCAGTCTGGTGGACCCCGGCCATAAATAAACTTTACAACAGAAGGAGGAAACTCCTGCAAGATAGAAAAAAATCCCAAAATAAGAAGGCATCTCTGATTGATTAACATCAGTAAAAAACTGTGCTCCCTCATTAAATCATCCAAGGCCAACTTCAAAAGAAAAATAGCCAATGACTCTAAGGATAACCACAAGGCCGCCTTTAACTATGTCAAGAGTCTAGGGGAAAACTCTCAGATATGCTCCGAGCTAGTGCATAATGGCCATAAATACACTGAACCAACCAACATTGCCAACATCCTGGCTGACAAGTTCAGTGCAAGCTTCACCCCCCCCCCTCCACCAAAGGGGCTAGCATCCATCCCAGAAGAATGTGGCACTCCAGATATCTCAGACACGCAAGTAAAGACAGCCCTTGCAAAGGCCAAAAACACAGCATCAATGGGACCAGATGCTATCCCAGGTTGTGTCTTACACGAGCTTCAAAATGAACTAACCCCCCATCTCAAATCACTATTCAAACTCAGCCTCTCTACAGGCTATGTACCCAAAGAATGGCTTACAGCAACAGTCGTACCACTCCACAAGCGTGGTGCCACAACTGACCCTGGGAACTATCGCCCAATAAGCTTGACTAGCTTGGTCTGCAAAGCTATGGAATGCATTATCATGGAGCTCATTAACAGGGACATTGGGAACCTCCAGACACTGGACCCCACCCAGTTCGGCTTTGTTAAAGGCAGATCTTGCCTCCTGAACTTGTTTGACTTCTTCGAAACAGTCACCAAGGCCATAGATGAAGGGAAGGTGGTCCACACAGCATATCTGGACCTCACTACGCTGTTCAACACTATCCCACACTCAGGAATCATAGACAAACTCACCAGCTTAAATATCAACCCCCATGTCACGAGATGGGTTGCCAACTGGCTCTCAGACAGAACCCACACGGTAAGAGTGGCAGGCGCCATGTCTGACTCTAAACCAATCACAAGTGGAGTCCCACAGGGCTCAGTCCTGGGACCCCTCCTGTTCGGTATATATTTCTCCGAAGTACAGGCAAAGGCGGAGGGACTGTGGCTAACCAAGTTCGCAGATGACTGTAAATTGGGTGTAATAATTGACTCTCCAGCTGACACAGACATCCTGCAAAAGGGTCTCACAGAGACAAACACCTGGTGTCAAAGTCATGGCCTCAAGCTAAATTCCATAAAATGCATAGTAATCCCATTTGGGAAAAAACAAAGTACCTACAAACTACCACATAGATGGGAATCCACTAAATACAGAAGAAGTAATTAGGGACCTGGGTACCGAAGTAGATAGCATGCTCTCCTTTGATAACCACATAGCCCAAACAGTCAGGAAATCCTTCTATGTGGCACACTTTATCACAAAGGGTTTCTCATCCAGATCCAAGTAGGTGATTGTGCCCCTTTACTCCTCACTCATTAGGCCCATAATAGAGTACAATGCCCCATTTGAGATGTACCTCACTAGACACCTACAACAACTAGAAAGACCACAGAAGTACCTCACTAAGAGGATTAAGGGCCTTATACAATTACCCTATGAAGCACGACTAAAAAAGCTCCAGCTCTTCTCAGTCGCTTACCGTCTGCTCAGAGGTGACCTATGCCTGACATATAGGGCCATGTCAAACCCTGAACTAATGGACATGCTTCACCTTAAAAAAATGAGATCCCTCAGAACCACTCGTTCTAGTGACTTGAACCTATGTACAAAAATAAAAAGGACATGCTGGAGGGATAGATTCCTGTCCCAGCGACTCCCCTCACTCTGGAATAGAATCCCAATCCATATTCGACAGAGCTCCTCTATGACCCTCTTCAAGAGAAATCTTGATGAGTGGATGGGTAATCGTAAGTTCTACCCTGGGATCACTTCAGGAGCCCTGTTGACAGAGGCCCAGGCTACTAATCTAATGGGGAGACGAAAGCCATCACTCTGTGGCTAGGCTTATAAATGCCCATGGGCAGATAGCCTAGTACTTACCTATGAACCTAAGTGTATTGGTGCATGAGTAGTTTTCCCAGTTGATGGAGGGGTAGTTGAAGTCACCCAGTATGACAGTGTTGGGTTGGACCTTAATACTTTCAGGGTGCTTAGGAACATGGAATGAGAGTCTTGGGACATGATTGGAGACCTATAGCAGGCTACAACCTGAATTGCCGTCTTACCCACTGTTAGTTGTACATGAAGTATTTCTGATGTGTTATGCTGGACTGCTAGTCTGGAGGTGTGCATATCCTTTATGAATATGGAGACACCTCTGCCTTTGGAGCTTTAGCCCATTTTCTGGGACCGGAAGGTGTGTAATGAGTTATTGCCTGGTAGTGCATGGGTGCTTTCTGCATCTTTAAACCAGGTCTCCATTACAGCACAAATGTCGATGTTCCTCCATTTTGATGAGTGCTTCAAGTGAGTGCATCTTGAGATTTAGACTTCTAGCACTGAGCAGCATGACCCACAGATTGCATTTATTTATAGCTGTTACAGTGGTAATTTGGTCTTTAGAACACTAACTAAAAAAGGCACTATAGGGTTGGCAAGAGCCTTATCCAGTACCCGGAAACCTAGGGGTGACAGGTGCAGGCTATCTCTGGCAAGCATCAATGTCCATCAGTCATGACATCCCAAGCAGACAGATACTGGATCCTCTTAGAATGACAATAAAAACTTAGCCAATTGCTGAAGTCAATTATTTTCTGATTGTACTGCAGTATCATTTTGGGTGATGGTAGGATGCTGCTCAGGGCTAGGGTCATACCTGCCTGGGCCACATAATCCGAGAGCTCCTCCATGTCTCTTTTCATGTAGTCCAGGGAGGTATATCTCAGGTCATTCACACCCACATGACCAATGACAGAGTCATACTTGTACTTGTTGTGGAGTGACCTGAGTGCGTGTGTTGTGTCAGATCCTGGCAGCCGACAGACAGCTGATTGTTACCTTCTCCTTATTCAGCCTATTGAGTGGGACATCAGTGTGCCTCACTATCGAGTCACCTATGATTAGAGTATTGGACAAGCTGTTTTGCCTTAAGGGCTTAGGTTGAGGGGCACACTGTGTAGGTGAGCTATGTGTCTTGTGATTAGTGCTGTGTTGTGGGGGTCGAATGCGTTTCTGATTTGGAGGTCTCTGCTGTTTGGATAGGTTTCTTTTGAGGGCCTCCGAGAAGGTGGGTGTGTGGTTTATGTTTTTATGTGAGAGCTGTGATGGTGGGTGTTCTGGAGGGCTATGTGTTCTATGTGGTGTGATGCTGGTGTTGACCTTCTCCTCTTGACCAGCTATTCCGATCTTGGCTGGAGAGTGCATGGCTTCCGATTTGGAGATACAAGTGCACATCTCACAAGTCTGAGTGTTGGGATGTAAGAGGCGAGGGTTGTCTGTGTTCATGAGGCAGTCGCTACACTGCCTCAGAATGCCTACATTTACCAGGTTAATAGGAGAAAGTACAGGGAACTGACCTTTAGACAAGCCAGGAGGGATGATCATGATTACTAAGTACTGGAGCTGTTTCCTTATAGGATATTTAGTGCTGTTAGCACTTGTGTGTGCTATAATTGCTACAAGAAACCAGATGAAGTACTAGGTGAATAAGCTAGTTAAATGCAAGAGAGAAGAGAACTAGCAAGATCTAAGGGAAAAACTGAAGAGCAGACTTTCTGGCACCAGGAATAGTTTACCCCAGCTTAGCGGCGCTGAGAGGCTCACAATCCCGTGGAACACTGGCTTTTAAAGCAGAAAATTGAAAGGGAGCTAGAAACCACTCCTCTTGTGGTATATAGGCTACCTAGTGCTGACCACTCCCACTGATACGCTGAGAGGCTTCCCTCTAAACCAGAAAGGTCTGAGGAACTCAGAAACTCCCACCTATCCTCAGATAGAAGATAGAGAAGCATGTGCTGCAAGACTTCAGGCTGAACAACACGTTTTCCCCCCTTATCCATTAGACTGTTGAACTCTGTCGACAGACAAAACAGAAAAAAGTCAGCTCCTTCACCCCCCCCCCAATCACCATACATGTACATAGCTGTCTGATTAGGAATAGTACGCATTACAGGCTCATCACGTTCTACTAATTTCACTAATTTTACACAGTTCATATGAGTGCAGTACAAATAGTCAATGTCCGTATTTTGAATGTGCAGTTCTCTCTGTTCATCACCTGAACCCTTATACGAGAAATTCAAGTGAGTGCAATATACACTGTGCAATATCTATATGTTGTTCTATCTATTTCTATTTTTAGTTGTGTTTTGTGATGTCAAATTTACTAACATATTGTCTGTATGGATGTCCTTGCACTTGGAATGAAGCAACACAATTTTGTTGAACTACACTGTGGTGTAGATTTGAATGACTATAAAGTTTGCCTTTGACTTTGATATATGTGATTACAGCATTCAGCATTTCTGTCCCTGATATTAAGATCTCATTAGTTTGTGACTTTTACCAATAGATGTAGCTATAGGTAATAGATATATAGGTATTGATATTGATATAGACAGTGGCACTGACCAGGTTAGTCCTAGTGGACATTGCCATTTACAGAAGATTCCCAGGTGAGAAATATTTCTTTTATTATACAACGGAAGAAGATCATACATGTTTTCTCCTATACAGGGCATCTATTTTGGTGCATTGTTTTGATGGTATGTTATTTAAAGGACATGCTGTTGTCTGCAGTTATTCTAATGTATGTCCAGCTAGAAACCATAGCACGTGAATGCTGAAAGATGAGTTGTGCTTGTTTTCTACTGAACTGGCAGAAATTTGATTCACAAAACTGAATACTGCTGCTGACATACCAATATGTAGTGGAAACATCAAAGGACTCACTGACAGTGGTCTTTCGATAGATATATCTCTGAATTCCCCAACAGCAGTTGCACCAACCTACACGTACACACACACATGTGTGGGCATGTACACGCATGCGCACACACACACACGCGCACACACACACACACACACACACACACACACACACACACACACACACACACACACACTCACACACTCACACACTCACACTAACAGTAACATATTTATTTTTCTAACGCTACCGTCTTATATAAAATGTTTTTCTAACCACTTTGGCCACGTGGTTGTCAAATGAGAGACTGGTATCAACTTGGGTCCCCAGGTCCCTAATTACTTCTTCTGTACTTAATGGATTACCACCTATGTGGTAATTTGTGGGCACTTTGTTTTTGCCAAAGGGGATGACTATACACTTTTTGGCGTTTAGCTTGAGGCCATGGCTCTGGCACCAGTTGTCTGTTTCTATGAGGCCCTTTTGGAGGATGTTTGTGTCGGCTGGAGAATCGATTATGGCACCCAGTTTGCAGTCATCTGCGATCTTAGTCAACCACAGTCCTTTCGTGTTGGCCTGTACCTCCGAGAAATATATACCGAACAAGAGAGGCCCCATGACTGAGCCTTGTGGGACGCCACTTGTAACTGGTTTGGAGTCTGACATGGCTCCAGCTATTCTAACGATGTGGGTTCTGTCCTTGAGTCAGTTTGCAACCCATCTAGTGACATAGGGGTTTATATTGAAGCTGGTGAGCTTATCTATAATGCTCAAATGGAGTATTGTATCGAAGGCTTTTGAGAGGTCCAGGTAGGCTGTGTGGACCACCTTCCCCTCGTCAATGGCCTTGGTGACTGTTTCAAAGAAATCAACCAGGTGTAAGAGGCAGGATCTGCTCTTAACAAAGCCAAACTGGGTAGGATCCAGTGTCTGTAGGTCCCCAATATCTTTATTTATGAGGTCCATGATGATCCTTTCCATAGCTTTGCAGACCAAGCTAGTCAGGCTTATGGGGCGATAGTTTCCAGGATCCGTTGAGGCACCACCTTTGTGGAGAGGGACCACTGTTGCTGTACGCCACTCTTTGGGTACATATCCTGTAGTAAGGCTAAGATTGAACAGTAGTTTTATGTTTGGGTTTAGCTCTTCTTGGAGTTCATGTAGGATGCAGCCCGGGACACCGTCTGGTCCCATTGATGCTGTGTTTTTTGCTTTGGAGAGGGCAGCTCTTACCTGAGCATCTGAGATGCCAGGGGAGCAGCACTCTGCTTGGATAGATATTTGCCCTTTTGGTGGGGGGGGGGGGGAGTTTGCACTGAACCTGTCAGCTAGGATGTTGGCAATGTCTGTGGGTTCAGTGTATTTTTTGTCATTTTGGACTAATTCTGAGCATATCTGGGAATTCCCACCCAGGTTCCTAACATAACTAAAGAAAGCCTTGTGGTTATCCTTAGTGTCCTGTGCAATTTTTCTCTCGAAGCTGGCCTTAGACGATTTTATGAGTGCCCGTAGTTTTTTGCTAATACTGATCAGAGATGCCTTCCCTTTTTGGGATTTTGCTGTATCATGTAGTAGCTTCCTCCTTCTGTTGTATAGTTTGTTTATGGCTGGGGTCCACCAGACAGGATGTCTGCCTTTGGAGGATTGGGTCTTTGTTTTATTTGGGATTGCATGATCCATGCATTCCTGAAGGTGTTCATAGAATGCGTTTATAAAGGATTCTGCGGTCTGGGCCGTATTTTCCACAGGCCCGGGGGCTTTGAAGGATTCCACCTCGGTTTTGAGGAGTGTGAAATTTGCTTTAGAGAAGTTTTTCACTGTGGTTTTCAGGGCAAGGGGTGGAGTCGGGATGTGAATATCCAGTGAGATTAGTTTATGCTCTGATCTTAACAGTGAGGGATACACTTCTGGTCTGGAGCATAGAGTCCCCATGTTGGTGATGATCAGGTCCAGTATGTTTTCCCCTCTTGTGGGAGTAGTAACAAGTTGTTCCTTAGCATTTGAGTTTATAAATTCTAGGAACCCTTGGGCTAGGGTGTTGGAGCTAGAGTAATGCATGGTGCATGATTTGTGTGTGTGTGTGTGTGTGTGTGTGTGTGTGTGTGTGTGTGTGTGTGTGTGTGTGTGTGTGTGTGTGTGTGCTGTGAGTGTGCAGCATTGTCTGTGCTTCTAGGTGTGTCAGTGTGTGAGAGAAAGTACGTGTATGCCTACATTTGACTGTGTATGCATTTGAGCCCACCTAATCATGAAGGGATTCACATCTAGATCAGGGGAGGTCATCGTGCCTCTTTACTCATCCCTCATCAGGCCCATAATTGAGTACAATGCCTCTTTTGGGATGTACCTTACCAGACACCTGCAGCAACTGGAAAGACCCCAAAAGTACCTCACCAAGAGGATCAAAGGGCTCAAACAGATGCCATATGCTGCCCGGTTAAAGAAACTCCAGCTCTACTCAGTGGCATACCGCCTGCTCAGAGGCGATCTGTGCCTGATGTATAAAGCCATGTCCAACCCAGAATTAATGGACATGCTGCACCTCAGAAAATCCAAATCCCATCGAGCTACGCGCTCGAGAGACTTGAACCTCAGCACTGAAATAAATAGGACATGTTGGAGGGACAGATTCATAACCCAGAGGCTCCCTTCACTCTGGAATAAAATCCCAGTCCAGGTTAGGCAGAGTCCCTCATTGACTGTCTTCAAGAGGAATCTTGATGAGTGTATGGGAGATCGTAGGTTTACCCCGGGTATTACTTCTGTGTCACTGTTAGACAGAGGCACAGTAAACTAACCTCGAAAAAGGGCATAGCAAAATTATTTAAAATGGGTGGCGAAAGCCAAACACACTCTGGCTAGGCTTATAAATGCCCTAGGGCAGATAGCCTAGTATGAACCTATAACTGACTTCCTATTAATTATGACCTACTATTCAAACTTGACCACGAACAAGACTTAGAGGGACAAGTTGGGGATGGTGCGCATGCGCTCATTTGCATACATGCATCACAGAGGAATCAGTAGCTTCTGTCGTTCCCATTGGCAGGTTGTTATGTTATTTGTTATGAGAAGTACAGTGTGTGGTTGTGGTAACAGGTTATACTGCACCACAAGGTTTCCTTGATAAATGTTCTGCTTTCTCCACAAAAATGGATCGTTTATTAAATGCAGTCCATATTTCAAGTACTTCTGCTTCTTTACTATGTGATGCTGAGCAAAACATCTACTTGAGCCTGGCACACACGGTTTGGGTACAAGAGCTGGTAGTATGCAGATCTGAACATGTAACATATGTAGTTAGGGTTAAGCAGTACTCCACAGATTTACTTTTCATGAGTTGTGGACATCGTTCAGGGTCTGAGGCCCATTGCTACACTGTAAATAGCTGCATATTAGGGTATGACCACATAGTAGGACTTAGCACTTTGTGTAGTAGTACTCGTGAAACATACATCTTTGGTTTGCACTTCTTCTGTGTACCAGTCATACTGTGTGGTGCTGAGTGTTTATGAATGGTACCAGGGTATTTTGTTAGTAGGTTATTGTTACTTTATACCTGCTAGCCTAAGGACTTGATTTGTAATTTTTCTCTCTCATTTAGCAGGAGACTACTGTTGATCTCGCTGCTTTGTGTGCAGCTAAATGATAATTTTTGTCATCAACAAATGGATATTGTTTTAGCTGAACATCAGGGAGAAGTCATATGTGTGCTGGGATATATTCCCCTTGTTCTGCCTTCGTGTTTGTGAAGAGCAACCATTGTGCTGTCAGTACTTCTGCACGTTACTACAAATAGCATCTAAACCAGTTTTGAATGCTAAAGCTAAAGCTATAGCCTCCCTGATGTGTCTAATTAGTAGCCTGTAACTCACTTTGTCAGTCCAAATAAAGGGCAGTTACGTGATGACCTTTGTCCCAGCAGGACAATATGCAATCAATCATTTGGATAATAGCAATGTCAGTTTCATGTCCTTCTCTGAACCCATGCTGTGCCTGAGATAAAATGTGCGGTTTTACTGGGTGTTAAGTGATTTTTTTTAGTGTATCACTCTTTAAGTACTTCTGTGAGTAGACTTATGACAATAATAGGCCTTAGTTTTGAGAATGTAATTCTGACTAATTCAACATCAGAAGACATCTCCTCCTGCTATATCTACACCCCTCATACCACTGTGTGTCTTCAAGTTTCACTGTGACAAAACACACTGAAGACACATCACTGTGTTCTTAGATGTTTCGTAGGTGACGATGCATCACATCATTTATTTCATCTCACAACTTTGACATTACATTATGTAGTTTTTTTTTTAATGTGCTACCAACTGTAACTTGTTAAAAATTTTATAAAGGCCATACTATTAAATATGGATTCACTTTGAATTTTGCTGATATTGTAGCTACTAGTTAACCTTAAGAGTTCACTGACCTTCATATATTTTACTCACGGAAAACCCTGACCTAGTGACTACAAACAGTTTTTGTAGAACAGTTAGAAAATTCTCAGTGTATTTCCAAAGTTATCTTGATTAGCTGGGTTTTTTAAATAGGATGGTATGTTTTGAATCATACTAGGTAGAATGACTTTTTGTCACTAACGTTTTGAGCAAAATCCAAGCCATTACAGGTTTTGGGAGAGTGTGCTTACAGTTGCAACATGTGCTAGCATGTAAACATCAAGCTGTTACTGGTATTTAAAGTTTCATTGGCTTTCACGGGGTTCAAAGACAGAAATTCAAAATAACAGTTAAATCAATGATATCAAGTTGAGAATTAAAACAGAGAGAGTGCTTGACAGAGCTCCTGCCTTAGCATAATCTGCCGCTGTGCATAACATTTAAAATGTATTTGAGACTGTGTAGTGATTTCCTCATTGCCTTATGCTATTGAACTAGGTTATTGAAGTGTGCAAACATGAGACATGAAATACTGTTATCACAAGGGCAAAAGTATAACATTCATATCTATTTTTCTGTAAATCCAGTCATTTTCCTCTTGCACTGTGCTATTTAAAACCAAACCTACAATTACATGGTGAAAAAAGCAGTTTGTTTTCATCTTTCTCTCAGTAGGTGCATGTCATATTTTCATGAGGTGTGAGTAGATGTTTTCAACCAATTGCCAGAGTAAATGAGTTTTGAGAAGTGTCATTCCTGGCTAATAGGTGGGCTTCATTACACTTTGTAGGAGGGTGGTATTCATACCACAGAGACGTAAAGGCTGCTTGCTTTCCTTATCACAGGTATTCACAATTGCCGTAAGGATTTGGAAAATGCTTCATAACTAAAGCATGTGTGCATTTGATAGCTTTTTGAAGAACGCTTCTGAGTAAGAGTGGTGGTCTTAATGGAAGTTTATTTTATTTTATTTTACTTCTTTGTTATTTGATATTTGAATTTGTTAGCTGTGTTGGTGAGCTGGTCCGGGGTCAATTTTCAGACACTATCCAAGTCAAAAGGGCAGCTATAACTGAAAAACAAGTTACAGTGTAATAAAAGGCAAGAAAATATATTTTTAAACCGAAGAGTACAAATTATAGTGTCTGGATTGCCATGTAGTAGACATGAATTGTACAAGACAGATGAGAAAAGTTGGCGAATAATATGAACTGAAACTTAAAAAGCTAGCATTATCACATTTGCTTATTAGAAAATCTGATTTTTAAGTCTATAGTTGACACATCATGGTATTTATTAGTAGTAAAGTTATTAAGACAATGACATTATACTAAAAACCCAAGACTAAATTACCCTGGATCTATAAACAGTTTATGCTTGTAATTTTCATGAAGATGGCATTTTAATATTCTAGGAAATGTTTATATTTCCAAGTGTACCAGTTTGCCTGAATGATTGTTGATAATGGTTCCTCACCTTTACCTCAGTTAATGGATTGCCTCGGCAACAGTATTCTTTCATAGTTCCTCAGTGAATATCTTGCCCTCTGTATTTTTAATTTGTTGAGCAGAGGCGGCAGTAAATATTTGCAAAGTTAAAATTACAATTTAGACTTGTAAGAACAGTAACATCCTTGGACAAATCACTTTAGTAAATCTAATACATAAAAACTGATACCTTTACTGGAGTGCAGTTTCAGATTTTGAAAAGTCATTACTGAGCAATATGACTGTAGATCTCAGAGTAACATAAGTTACTGTTGTTGCAAGGAGACATTAGGTGCTCTTTATAGGGTTCGCATCTAGATCAAGAGAGGTCATTGTGCCCCTCTACTCGTCACTCATCAGGCCCATAATTGAATACAGTGCCCCTTTTGGGATGTACCTTACCCGACACCTGCAGCAACTGGAGAGACCCCAAAAGTACCTCACCAAGAGGATCATGGGCTACAAACAGATGTCCTATGCAGCTCGACTAAAGAAACTCCAGCTCTACTCAGTTGCTTACCGCCTACTCAGAGGTGATCTATGCCTGACATACAAAGCCATGTCAAACCCAGAATTAATGGGCATGCTCCACCTCAAAAAATCCAAGTCCCTTAGAGCTACATGCTCCAGGGACCTAAACCTCAGCACAAAAATAAATAGGACATGCTGGAGGGACAGATTCATTTCCCAGAGGCTCCCCTCACTCTGGAATAGAATCCCAATTCATGTTAGACATAGCCCCTCGCTGACCCTCTTCAAGCGAAATTTGGACGCGTGGATGGGAAATCACAAATTCACCCCTGGGATCTCTCCTGTGTCCCTGCTAGACAGAGGCACAGTAAACTAATCTTAAAAGGGTACCTTCTGTGACCTACTTTACAGAGGCACAGTAGGCTAATCTAATAGGGAGGCGGAAGCCAAATACACTCTGGCTAGGCTTATAAATGCCCTATGGCAGATAGCCTAGTATCTACCTATGAACCAGTGTAACAGAGTTCTGTTCATCGGAAAGGTTTTCCTGAACTCAGCCCACCTGTTTTGCATTTTAATGAGCTTAATGATGCCTATTGAATTCTTAACTGTGGTTTCTAGACTGTTCTTTCAAGTTTTGTTTCTGTATGTTGGTTGTTTGTCTTTTCGGCTTTTCCTGGTTAGGGGTCGCCACAGCAGAACTCCGGTCCGCTAATAATTGGCAGTAGATTTTTATGGTGTCGAGTTGTCAGCCCGACGCCCAACCTTCAGCAAAGGCACGCCCATTCACGCATGTCTTTCGGAGGCCACTCGACCACGGGGAGGACATGCAGACTCCACACAGAAGGCACTCCAGCCAAGAATCGAACAGGAAATACTCTTAAGAAATGTTATGACCTTTCAATTATTTTGTTAGGCTATTATGTGCTCATGAATGCACATGTTTTTTGGGTGTATCTGTACGTGCACACACGCGTGTTTATTTTAAAAAATAGCTAGGCCTTCATGGATACCTTAGGAGCTGTTGCAATTTCCGTTCTTGCTTCTTTTGTCTGGTGCATTTAATAACTAATGCTTACATGCTCATTTGGCTTTGTGACTGTCTGACTATAATGATGATTTGTTGCAGTATTCTTTACATGATAATTACTGGTATAGTAAGCTGTGAATTCTTAGCAGTATTAGTACATTATAACATATTTATACATTTACATTTTATGACTTGTGTCTAAGTACACTGCATCATTTTTAAATGGAGTTCCTGAGAGAAAAGCATTGGAAACAATTGTTATAGATTTATGAATGCAGCATGTATCTACTGCAGTTATTCCTCAGTTGGTAAACAAGGTGAAGTCTACAATGAACAAAAATAAAACTGATTAAATGATCAGGAACAAGATATAGAGAGACAAGGGTGGAGAGAATGAGTCTGCTGTGCACAACATAATTAAAGATGAGAGAACCTCAGAAATGTCAGAAAAAATGACAATGCATGCGTACACAATTAGAAGGATGGACAAAACGCAATATATGGCTCAGTAATTCTGTTTATTATTATTATCAAATAACATTTCCAGGTATCATGACAGGAGTAAGTTTAAATGCAGTATAGATTTGAAAGCACTCTAACCAGTCTGGTCAGTTCAAAGTTAACCGTTCAGTTAGTTTATGAAGCATTTGTGGAAGAAATCTGGAGCAACACAAATGGAAGAATTTTCTCAGATCTTATACAAATAGGCAGAGAACAGACTTTGGATTCATGCGCTGCACATATTATAGTTACGGCAGATATTAATTATTTGAAAAAGCTATGAAATGAATGTATATATTGTACATTACATTCTGCTTGATTATACATTGCACCATGCTTGTTCACTAGCATGTGTTTATCCAGTTTTTCTTCTGTGTAATTAGTCTGGACTGCTCTTATGTTGCTTACATTGCTGAATTTTTTGCTTGTGAAAAGTTTTGTATTTTACCTGGCCTGAGCCTAAAATTGATCAGTGCACTACCCTATTAAAGTAATATAAAAATAAATAAATAAGTACCTAAATTACTTTCTACACAAATTATCTCTCAATATCATTTAATGAAAAAACAATCCAAGACCAAAAATACTTCCTCCATGGGACTCTGGCAGTATACTGGTTGCTTATTTAACACTGTCAAACATGCCTTGCAGACAGTCTCCTTAAACAGTTTAACTTAAGTTTAGCTACTGCACTTGTCCCTGATGAGTGGTACAGACTATTGGAGATGCCCCTTCATGAAGAAGACGCACCACCACTGGAGTAGTAATCAAGGAGACTCAACCCTCACCACTAGCACCAGTGTGAGACGTACATTAGCAGGATGACAAGTACACACACAGTAAAGTGCAATTTCCCTTAAGAGCACACAGAGACCATCGTCAGTCTGGGGCTGGTTTCTTCCTCTTTCTCCAGATCCCCAATAAGACTCCCCACTGGCACAGCTATAGAGTTGAGATCTCAGTTGAGTGGCCAGGCCAAGACCTGCAGCACCTACTCTGTCTAACTAGTCCTTCATGCACCTGCCCAAGTAGCTGACACACATTCTTTGATTTATACACACACACACACACACACACACACACACACACACACACACACACACACACGGGAAAGGCTGGCACGGGTTTACTAGCTATGCCCCATTTTGCCCAGATTATAGAGTAGTTATCACTGCCACCAGCCAACTCCTTATCAGCTACTTTAAGGCCATTAACAAAGGGTGTCCAAGCTTACTGTATAATGTTAATATTAATACAAATGGTAGTTTGACCAAGGGCAAGGCTATTAGGAGTGGCCTACACATTGTCACCAAATAAATATGCAAGTACTCTCAGAACTTGAATATCTCTAGGCAGATCAGCCACAATGAAAGGTTTAAATGTATTTGAACAATTAAATACTCAGTATATATTTACAGTGATATCAGAGTTCAAAATCACAGGAAATACTTAAAACAACATTGCAGGAAGTCTCAAATAAATAAATAAAATATCTACAATAAGCTTTGCTATATTCCTGACTATATCTAATAGAATTATACTGTTCTCTAGATTGACTTACTCATAGAAAGGCAGATGTGGTGAATGGATCTTGCCAGGTCCAAGACAGAATACTGAATGCTATCTCTCTCTCAGAAACTTCCCAAATTAATATCACAAATGTTACTGCTGGAATAGCTTGCAGAATTACATCATTTCTTGATGTTCTTCGTCTTCCCTTGCTGCAGTCCTGACAATTGGTACTAGTCTTTTGCCGCATGGTCCGATGCAGAAGCAATTTAGTGCAGGTTGGCGTTCTGAGATTTTCCAAACCGGAGTTTCAGACCGAGTACAGAGTTGGAACATTTTGGTTTTTCTTGCCTCAGTATTTAACCGGATGTCAGAAAAAGTGAATAACTGTATTTCTTGTGGGAAGCAGATACCGCATAGGGATTATCATACATTGTGTATACCTTGTTTAGGGCCTGAGCACGACGTTGTTGGTTGCGCCTTGTGCTAGATTTAACAAGCACTATTAAGAGGAGGCTTGATTGTGCTAGGTTAGTGTTTGGGAAGCGTTGTAATTATACTATGCCGCCGGATGCTCCGCGCGCTTCATCTAAGAAGCGCAAGGACAAAACAGTGAAGTCTAGGGTGAGAGAGGTTTTGCCAGGAGTCTCTATGGAGTCTCAGGCAGATACTTTACTGTTACAGGATGTGCCCTCTCAGGAGGTAGGCCAGGCTGAGGGGCTTCTCAGGTAACTGTTCTTCCCTCTCTTCCCAAGGTAGTTAGTTTTAGAGGAAGGCCAAGTTCAGCTTCTGTGGGGCTTCTCCTAACATTTCGGCTCTGTGCCTAAGAAACATATGCTTAAAATGGCAGAAGATTTGATTACTCTGATTAGAGGTTCTATGCCCCCACCTGATAAGAGAACAGGAGTTTGATAGTTTTGAACAGTGTTCACAAGCTATTCCTCCTGTGTTGAATGTGGTGGAGGATGGCAGAGGCTTCTCTGAACCCTGATTCCTTGCCTCCTGCTCCTGTTAAGCCTGATAGGTATTATAGGGTATTTGTTTAAGAGTCCCAGGGCGGACCCAGAAACTGTTTCTCAGGGGCCTAAAGGTGTTAAAGCTTCTGTGGTTAAAAATCCTGTACCCTCTGATAAAGAGGCAAGGGCTTTGGATAGGTGGGGTAAGAAAGTATATACTTCTTCCACTCTAGCCATGAAATTGTCAGTTTCACATGCTAAAATATCAAAATTATCTCCTTTCACAATTGAAATCTAAGGTGGATGCTGAAGGTATAGAGTGTAAAGAGTTGCTGGATTTAGTTCATGTGTCTGAACAAGTGGGTAAGCATTCTTTGCAATGTGGTTTTGATGCTGTGCAGGCCTCCTCGAGGGTGGCTGCCACTAGTTCTGTTCTTCGCAGGCATGCCTGGTTGAGGGATCAGAATTTAGCTGAGCATGTTAAGACCAGGATTTTGGATGCTCCTTTACAGTCTGATGTGTTGTTTGGACCGCCTGTGGAAGCAGTTTTAAAGAAAATGGAGGACAAAGCTAAGTCTATGCAGACTGTTAAAGATTTGTTTAGTAGAAATTGGCCTGCTAAGGGGTGGACATATCCTGCTTATGGTTCCCAGTCTAGTAGGCCTAGATCAGACAGTTCACCTGCTCAGACTTCTGGTGAGGGCAGGGGTCAGTCGCAGAACCAATGACCTGCCTTTTCAGCTGCCAGTGGACTTGGCAGCTCCTTTGGGAGGAAGATTGTCTCTTTTCAAAGAAAATTGGGATTTAATCACTCAAGACAGATGGGTGCTGGATATCATTCATCACGGGTACAGATTTTATTTCCACACAATGCCCCTTTCAAAGGCATGCCAGATGTTCCTCCTCCACAAAGAAAAGAGGCTGACAAGCAAGTTTCTCAGTAACTCCAGATAGGGGCTATTCAGCCAGTCCCTGTGTCAGAAAGGTTCCTAGTACCAAAGAAGGGGAACACGTGGAGACCAATTTTGGATTTATCTATCCTCAACACTTATCTGGACATTCCCAAGTTCAAGATGTTGACGTTACAGCAACTGTTACCTCTGCTGGGCAATCACTGGATGGTAACTTTGGATCTCAAGGAAGCTTACCTTCATGTGCCCATAAGGCTAAGTTGCAGAAAGTATCTACGTTTTGAACTGGAGATTTTCATTATCAGTTCTCTGCATTGCCCTTGTATTCACAAAGGTTCTGGCTCCAGTGATAGCTTACTTCAGGCTTCAAGGCATTCAAATTTATCCTTACTTGGACGACTGCCTGATTTTGGCTCAAGAAAAGGAACACCTTCTACAGCATCTGGAATATGTCATAGCAGTGCTAAGATGCCTAGGGTATTCTGTGAACGAAATAAAGTCCAGTCTAGTACCCTCTCAAGACATGTGCTTTCTGGGTGTGAGACTGAATACAGCAGCCCAGATGGCCTTTTAACCCGGACAAACAAAAGAGTCTGTCACTTTACTTCCATCAACTATCTCATCAGTCCGTGCTGACTGCAAGGACAGTCCTTCAAGCATTAGGGTTCATGGCATCTTGTATTCTGGTGCTTCCCAATGCCAAACTGCATATGAGGAAGCTGCAATGGTATCTCAAAATGTATGGACTCAGCACTGCCAAGATTTGGACACTGTCATTCAAATAATACCTTGCCTTCAAAAGGAATTCTTGTGGTGGGCTCAGGAATGTCACCTAAACAAGGGACTCTGTGACCCGGCCAGAGAGTCAGATTTTAACGACAGATGCCTCGGACACTGCTTGGGGAGCTCATCTAAATGGAAAGTGGATACAAGACAAGTGGCCTGCCAGACTACAGCATCTACATATCAACATGAAGGAGATGTTAGCAGTCCAGTTTGCATTGATGTTCCAGGGCAGGTGTTGATTCTGACAGACAACACAACTGTCATGTGGTACATCAACAAGCAAGGGGAACACATTCTTATCCTCTATGCAGGCAAGCAATGATTCTATGGGAGAAAGCCTGCAACTGACTCTTCAGGCAAGGTTTCTGCCAGGAGCACAGAACTCCCTAGCAGATGTATTAAGCAGACAAATCATGGATCCCCACGAGTGGAAACTGGATCTTCATGTATTTCAGAAATTGACAGTGTCATGGCACTAAACCACCAGCTGCCAAAGTATTGCACAAAGGGGTTTCATCACACAGCTTGGAAAGTGGATGCTCTGTCTTTCAGTTGGAAAAACCTTCATGTCTATGCCTTTCCACCTCTACCTCTTCTTCCAAAGGTATTACTAAAGGTCAGACAGGACAGGCCACGGATGATTTTGATAGCTCCAGATTGGCCTCGCAACACTGGTACCCACTTCTAAGGAGTCTTGTAAAGAAGCCTCCATGGCCTTTACCTCTGATTCCTCATCTGTTATCTCAGAAGGACGGTCATCTGCTCAATGTCAAGCTTCCATCTCTTCATCTCACAGCTTGGCATATTCTGTGTTGAAGCATGGTAGGTCTCAGCTTCCTCAACAAGTTTTAAATGTGATTATGGAAGCTAGAAGGCCTAGTACTAGGAGAGTGTACGCAGAAAAATGGAAGAGATTTTTATTTTGGAGTACAGCAAAGAATTTGGAGATTTCAGAGCCTAATTTGAGTGTGGCTCTTCAATATCTTACTGAATTACTGGACAAAGGTTTGTCTTTCTCTTCCATAAAGATTCATGCTGCAGCAATTTCAGCTCACTATGATTGTGACCCACCTTTGTTTTCGCATCCTTTGTTCAAGCAGTTTCTTAGAGGGGCAAAGAATATAAGACCCAGAGCTCCTACTCCTGCTTGGGATCTCAATTTTGTGTTGGAAAAACTTACTCTACAACCTTTTGAGCCTGCAGCTACTGCTGAATTGAAATATTTGTCATGGAAGACTGCTTTTCTGTTGGCTATTACTTCTGCAAGAAGGGTGTCTGAGTTGCAGGCCCTTATGGCAGTAGAGCCCTTTTGATTTTCCATAAGGACAGGGTATCATTACGTACTAATCCTTCCTTTATGCCTAAGGTGGTTTCTAGTGTGGCTTTAAACCAAACTATTCATTTGCCTACATTTTTTTGCAGATCCTCAAAATAAAGGGGAAAAGATTTTGCACACTTTAGATGTACACAGGCAATTTATTTGAGCAGGACTAAAGATTTTAGGCAGTCTCAGCAGTTACTGGTTTCTTTTGCTTTAAGTTCACAGGGCAAGCCTGTGTCAAAACAAACTATTTCTAGGTGGATTGGCTTTTGCATTGCATTTTGTTATTCCCATCATGGCAAAGAGGTTCCAGCTGGGATTAGGCCTCATTCCACTAGGGCTACTGCCACTTCAACAGCATTTCTAAGGGGATATTCTGGAGGCAGCTACTTGGAGTTCAGTGCATACTTTCTCTAGGCATTATCACCTGCCTATATACTCTAAGACTAGAGCTGGTTTTGCCTCAGCTGTTTTACAAGGCATGTTGTCAGCTCCTGCTACTTTATAATTTGCCAGCCTCCCTTACCTCTGCTTTGGGATTCGGACTGCAGCAAGGAAGAACATAGTACAGTTTTGTACCTACCATAAATGTAGATGTTCCCTCCTTCCCTCTGTGTTTCAGGGTGGTTGTGTAGGTGAGTTTACATGCTTATATTTTTGTATATATTACTGTATATATTGTACATGTTTTGGTGCAGGTTGTTTTGGGACTTGTCTTTGGGTCTTCTGACATCTGGGGCAAGAAAAGACTGAGGAAATGACGTCGGTCATGCGATTAGTACCCCGCATTCTGACGACAGTCTAAAAGGCATATGACGACGTCAGCCTTATACTCTGGTATTCGGGCCGACTGGGACGCGGACTATACCCAATTGTCAGGACTGCAGCAAGGGAATCCTCGAACATCTACATTTATGGTAGGTACAAAACTGTACTTTATCTGACTGTATCCAAGGTAAAACGCACATTGCTGAAAGCTAGCAGTATTTATCATTCACCTGTGAAAATACACAGACAAGGGCTTTTCCTCAGATCTTTGCAGATCCTGAAAATCATAAAACACTTCCAAAGCAATACAGAAAACTTCTCAGCACAGACATTGTGTCTGTTGCTGCACTGAAACTGAAAGATAACATCTTTTTTTATGGACCAGCCATAAAGTAATTTAGTTTCAGCTATTTTTCTTATGTTTTGCAAGTTAACCTTCTGTATTCCAGTTCCCCTATTAAAATATATATATTTAAACAGTTACAGTAATGTATGTACATTTCTGTTATATTCCAGTAGGGCATGCTGTGGTTACATTTTAAGCACTTTGCAAAAACCTTTTCAACACTCACTTCTATACAAACCATCTTATATGACATACAGCTGTAATACATTTGTAACACAAACATCTTATATGAATCATGTTGATATTCACAAATGGCATATATAATTATTTACATAGTTCCAGATAACTGGGATTGCAGTATCTTCTTTTGTTACACTTCTATATAAAGAAAAAAATTTCCAGAAAAAAGATATAGCCAGCAACTGGATGGCTGTGAAAAAGTGGTTTATTAGTCAAACATTATTCAGACTTCAATCTCACAGACCGGTTTCGGCATAGAGTTAGCTTAGCCTTCTTCAATGTGACAGTAGTATGGTTTAATGTGGAAAGGAGTTGGACAGCCAGTTAAGTAGGTGTTCCATAACAGTTGTGTTATTGACTGGTGGGATGTAGCCACCTGCAATAATTGTGTGATTATTGGGATTTATTTCTAGTTTGCCAAGGATTAGTTCAACATCTTTGATTTCTGGGTTATTGTAGTCTAGTTGGTCTATGGTGAGGTGGTTTTGGAAGAGGATTGCTACACCCCTCCCTTTTTTCCTAGTTTATCTTTTCTAATCATACTGTAGCCTGGGGCAGTAATTTCATCATTGTGGTGTTCTGGTGTAAGCCATGTTTTTGTTAATATTGTGACTTAAGTTTTGTATAGGGTAAGCAAAGCATGAAGGTCATGTGTTTTATTGAGTATGCTTCTTACACTGATGTTTAAAAAGACGGTAGATGTTTTAGGTATTGTAAAGGGCATTTATCTGCTTTGGGGTGTGGTTGATAGGTGATGTAGGTCCTGGGTTGGGATGTATGGCATCGCAACTAGTGAGTGTTTTGACTAAGTGTGAGTAGTGTTTGCTAAATCTGTGTAATATTTTGTTTAGTCTTTGAGAGCTATGAGGGTTTATTTTGAATGTTAATTTGTAGTGTGGGTAGGCAAGGTGTTGGGTGTGGATGTATTGCTCCATAAGGATGCTATTTAGTTTGGTGTGGTTAATTGTGGAGTCTGTCTGCCAGGGGGAGGGGTGGTTTCTGAGTTGAGTTGATAAGAGGTTAGGTTGGAAAGAACAAGCAGAGTAATGATTATAGTAGGATAGAGCAGTGCATTTAGTAGTTGGGTTGGTTGTGTTCAAGGCATGATGTACAGGTGGAGTTAATTGGTGTAGTAGAAGTGTATTGTCTTTAGGAGGGGTTACTGGAAGGGGAGGAGTCTTATGTGGGAGGAAGTAAGTGGTTAAGTATAAAGGAAATGACCTGGGGGTAGGTGGGGAGCAAAGTGAGCCCAAGCGTAGCGAGGGTGAATGGAGCGGGACTACACCCCAGACAGGGAAGTGGGAAGCATATATATGTATGTGTGTGTCTATATATATATATAAATATATATATATATATTATGTATACACACATACATATGTGTGTGTGTGTGTGTGTGTGTGTATGTATGTATGTATATATATATATATAAAATCTCGGCAGTACTACTGACTCAGTCTGCAGGTTGCTGTGAGAAAAGAAGAATAAATAAATCATAAAATGCCTCCAGCACTCCATGGCATAATACTCCTAACACATATATGCAAAATTTCAACTTTGTTTTAGAAAACCACCGTATCTGTTAGTCACAACATCTTTACTGCTTCTGCAGGCAAAACAAGAAAAAAAGATGACATTTCAGATGACAGAGGTGAGTGGAGTTTGCCATTTTCCCACTGTTATGTGATCTTGAAGCTGGAATACATAAGTATCTTGGAATAAAAGGGGTACAGGGGAGCTTGCCCACATGCATAAAACATTGGTTTCTTTTTTCCCTTGATTTTTTGTGTTTTATAGATTCATAGGTAAGTACTAGGCTAGCTGCCCTTGTGCGCCTTTTTAAACCTAACCAGTTTCCCTTTTTGTGCTCAGATTAACCAATCCCATTTGGTTAGAAATTGTCCTTATCCATACCATGGTTTATAAGGGTCTATATCATATAGTCAAAGTTACGTAACTTCGAACACCTAATGGTCGAACCATTATGTTCAAAGTTACATAACTTCAACTACCTAAAAAAACAAAAAACAAAAAAAAAACTCACAACGGACAACAAAATAAACTGTTGCAATCAGGGGGCAAGCCCCCCTGCACCCCCCACACCCCCCGCTACTTAAATATACCAACTCCAAGATTGCACCACATTGAAGTAAATGGAAACCTCTGCCTATGGAGATTTCCATTCACGCGCTCACATTTTTACAAATTCGAACATATGGTCTCGACCATATGTGGTTCGAACTTGTAAAAGTTCGATGACGTGATAGGAACCCGGATAATAAGTATATATTTTTCGTAAAGAGAATAGCTAGGATCATACCATAGATAATTTGAGGGGACCCATGCATGGAATAAAGCATTTAGAAAATGCTTCTGTTCATTATTATTACAGGGGGGAGTCCTAGTGAAAATTTTCTGTTTTCCATCCATAGATCCAATTTGCACTTGAATATGGACAGGGATGAACTTCCTTTTATGTGGTTGGGGAGTCTGTTACAGATCAGCTGTATCCTCTGCAAGATGCACCTTACACACCAAACCATTCTCCAGTTTGAACAAAAACATGAGCACCCAACCTAGTAACTGAAAGACAGCAGATGTACACCCCCACCCTGGTACAACACTTACCCCACCTAAACAAACCCAACACCCAACCCCTTGCATAAAACTCTCCTCCTCAATAATCCTGTAAAACATAAGAAATCTCAGTTTCAACTCCAGCATCTGGAGTAAGATAGCAGACCTTCATGTATGGCTTGGAGTCCATCAGCCTCACATCCTAGTTATCAGTGAAACCTGGCAAAAACTTGAAATTAAAGATGAAAAAATGTATTTCTCCTGGTTACACTATCATTGGGAAAGCCTGAATAAGTAAACAGTCTGGGGGCCTGCTCATCATCTTTCAAGTCACCTTACAAATATGCACCCACCTCCTAACTATTTCAGAATACAGCAATGAAGAAATGCTACTAGCCAAAGTCCACATAAACAGTCAGAAATTCATAATCATTGCAGCCACTTACATCTCACAAAAATCACAAGACTACTGAAAACATGCTTAGCTATTTATCATCTGCTTTCAAACAAGAAACCATGTTGGTGTCAGTGACCTTAACATAAATTGGACCTCTAAGAGACCTAAATCTACTCCACATAACAGTAACTTCTATCATTTCAGTCAGCTGATCCAGCAACTAACTTGATTTGACCAAGTATCCAAAAAAGTCCATACTAGATGACATACTCTCAACCAACCCTGAAAAAAAAATCAAGCTAGCCAGCACCCTCCCAGACTCTCTCATTAATCGTCATCCCACATACTTCAATGGGTAATACCACAAGCCCCCCAAACCCCTATACTTCAACTGTCTGAGAAACTTATACCATGTTTTATAAATTGATATTTGATGACAAACTTAAATACTCTGAGTGGAAACCCTTCAAGTATCTGCAATCTAGATGGACTTGTCTGTCCGTTCATTTACTCTTTCTTAACTTGCTCAAATAACAAGCCCCACTGAGATGTAAAAGATTGAAAGTAATTTCTGCCCAGTGGCTTACCTGTTAAACTAAACATCTCATGAAGTCCAAACAAAAGCTAGCTCATGCAGATCCATGTTTAAACTAGAATTTATTGAACTTTAATAAACATAAAAAAGATTAGCTCTTTCGTTCACTTTTTATGAACTTCTTCAGATAGTCCTATATGTTTGCCCTGTTTAAGTACACTCCTGGTCAGTCCACACATACCCCATTCCTTAAAGCAGCACATTCATTTTATAATAAAAACGGGAAAAAAAATTGTTGTCCAGGACCAAGAAGGAGCAGGTGCCGAGTTGAAAGCAATCTGTCCTTTGTTTGAACAAGCAAATAAGGTCACTGGTGAAATCCTCTAAGGCTAATTTCGAGTCCAAATTGGCCACATTCACTAAGGACAATCACAAGGCCTTCTTTACATATGTCTGCAATCTCAAAGGTAACACCCAAATCTGCTCTGAACTGGTAGTCAAGAACACCACATACACAAACACAGTAGATATAGCCAACCTGCTGCCAGGCAGGTTCAGTGAAAACTTCACTCCCCCTGTCCCCCATCAGTAAACCAGGACATCCCCAGCACCTGACCCCATCCTCTCATCACCAGGGAGCAGGTCTTTAATGCCCTCTCAAAGGCAAAAAAATACACGATCCATGGTACCCGACAACATCCCTGGCTGCATCCTACATGAACTCAGGCATGAGCTCTCAGCTCCATTAGGCACCCTATTCAACCAAAGCCTGAGCACCGGCTTCATCCCAGCTGAATGGAGGACAGCCACTGTCATCCCTCTACACAAAGGTGGAGCTTCCACTGACCCAGGCATTTACAGGCCCATCAGCCTTACTAGCCTGATCGGCAAGGCATGGAATGCATTATCATGGACCTTATAAACAAGGACATTGGCAATCTCCAAATGCTTGACCCCTCACAGGTTGTTTTTGTCAAAGGGAGATCATGCCTATTAAACATGGTCAACTTCTTTGAAACTGTCAGCAAAGCCATGGATGAGGGGAAGACAGTGCACACCACTTACTTTGACCTAGCCCAAGCCTTCTATACTATTCCCCACTTGGGCATAATAGATAAACTCTCCCACCTAGGCATCAACCTGTATATTACCAGATGGGTAGCCAACTGGCTCACCGATAGAATCCACTCAGTCAAAATAGGGAAAATACGGATAACCACCTCTAGTAGTAGACCTGTAATGAGTGGTGTACCCAAAGGATTGGTCTTGGGGCCTCTACTGTTTGGGATATATTTTTCTGAGGTGCAAGCCAAAACCAGTGGTCTGTGCCTGACCATGTTTGCAGATGACTTCAAGCTGTGTGCTGTCTTAAATTCCGCTAGTGATGTGAACATCCTCCAAGAGGGCCTTACCCAAGCTAATGACTGGTGCCAGGAGCATGGCCTCAAACTGAATGCCAAGAAATGTATCATTATCCCCTTTGGGGAAAATGGCTTCACCACTAATTATCACATTAATAACACAGTCATGAGGGACTTGGCCACCCAGGTTGATAGCAACCTGACTTTTGACCACCATGTTGCTTTGGTTGAACAGAAGGATTTCTATATGGCCACCTCATAAGTAAGGGTATTTCATCCAGGAACAAGGAGGTCATAACATCCCTGTACTCTTCCCTTATCAGACCCATTATCAAGTACAATGCCCCCTTCGGCATGTAACTTGCTAAGCACATGCAGCAGCTGGAGAGACCACAAAGGTTCCTGACCAGGAAATCCATAGTCTCAAACACCAGTCCTATATAGATAAAAGCCCTGTCTCTCTACACAGTCTCTTATATGCTGCTCAGAGGTGACCTGTGCTTGGCATACAAGGCCATCTCAGACCCAGCCTTGATGGACTTGCTGCATTTCCATAAGTCAAAATCCACTAGGGCAACCTGCACACAAGGCCTAAACCTGGTCTGTGACAATGGAACTTGTTGGTGGGATAGATTTGTGTCCCAAAAATTCTCCTGTCTGTGGATGAGACTCCCTCTCCATGTTAAGCAGAGTACCTCTCTAGCCGTTTTTAAGAGGAACCTAGACAACTGGATGGAAAAGAGAAAATAAACCCCTGGAATCCTACCCGTGTCCCTGCTGGGCAGGGGAAACAGGTGCTGACTTTGTGGGAACATGGGCAAAATTCTTGGCTAGGCTTATAAGGGCCTCCAGGCCAATAGCCTAGTATTACCCTATGAACCTATCCAATATTTACCCTACAGAAATATCTAAAATATAAATATAGCATGTAAAGTACATAACACAATATAGGAGCACACAACTCATGTTTAATAACAGGCCTGACAATCAAAATAGCCGACAAAAAGGGTAATAGAAATAATTATAAACATTTAAATGTTTAAAAATTTACATTTTTAAGTATTTAAAATGTTAAATACTTAAGCCTACAGCAACTGATATTCCCAGATGGTTGCCCATCCAAGTGCTAACCAGCCCTGACCCCTGACCCTGCTTAGCATCCATGATGAAAGGAGAACAAGTGCAGTCGGGTTAGTCCGTTTACTAGTTGCATAAAATACATAAACATTTACATGTAACCCATACACTTCTTACGGTCATGGTAAATAAATAACCAGTGTAAATAAGTGTAAACTAGTTAAAATAAAAGTTAATTAAAATTATTCCCTTAATCGGTTTAGTCCTTTAAGCTTTAACATACAAGCAGTAGAAATGTATTCATTGAGCCCAGGCCATCTACTAGCATCCAATACCATGTGCCATAACATTTTCTTCTCCAGTAGTCGGCTACTAGGTCCAATCTATAGCCTAAACTTACCTGGTCAAGAACTACATACTTAAAAGGAGAGACATAGACTGCCTGGAAGCAGCGGCACACAACTATAGGACCTAATCCTACCGAGATACAAACTGGTGCCTCAGAAACTTCACAAACGCACAAGTTAATTTTGATGAAAACAACTTCCTCTCCACAACCAGATGACTCATAACAAAAAACTCCAAAAGATTTTGGCAAAATTTAAGCAACAACCTAAAATCTGTATAAAAAGAATACCAAATCCTTTCCCATCTGAAACTAGCAGGGACATTGCAGACAAATTCAACAAACACTTCATATCCAGTACTCTACTTAACTCAAACAATAACAGTCTATATGCACCTTCACCTAACCTCCCCATGACTGTTATCCACACCCCAACTCAACCAACTCTCCAGACAAATATCATCAAAAAATATATTAAAAACTAAAACCTACTGTGACAAATGGAAATGCTGCCAGCCCATCTAGCTAGAATTTTGTAAATAATTACATCATTAGTGAATATAGAAATGAAAATGTATTAGAATTGTACATCATGTGTATATCAAACTGTTTGTACAGATGCTTGTGTTAAAAACGGGTATTTGCAGAGTGCTGTTTGAAATGTAGCCACAGTGTGCTCTACTGGATGAGAACAGAAATGTACATGCACCATTGTAACCATTTAAATGTATATATTTTAACAATGGAAACTGGAATACAGGAGGTTAACTTCAGACAAATAACTGAAATTAAATTACTTTATGGCTAGGCCATGAAAGATGGTATCTTTCAGTTTTCAATACAGCAAGACACACAATGCCTGTACTAGGAAACTTTCTGTACTGTCTTTAGGGTGACGTAATTACTAGTCTAGAAAGCATGAAGAAATGCAATTGTTTTATGACTACAAGCATCTGCCAGTGCCAGAGATTTGAGGAGAAGCCCTTGTCTGTATATTTTTACAGGTAGATACTAAATACTGACAGCTTCAAGAGTGGTTGTTTTGGGCCTGGGAACTAAAAGTTAGACGACAAGAAATGATGTCATTCTGCAAGCTATCCCAGCAATAATATTTTAGATATTAATTAGAGAAGTCTCTCAGTGAGAAAGAGTATTTTTGTCTTGGACCTGATAACAACTAAAAGATCCATTCAACACATCTTCCTTGCTCTATTAGTATGCTCTTAGGTTCATAGGTTGGTACTAGGCTATTGGACCTAGGGCCTGTATAAGACTAGCCAAAAAGGTACCCTGGCTTTCACCACCCAAGAAAATTATTTTCCTGTGCCCCTGTCGAGCAGAGCCCCGGAGTGAATTTCCTATTTCCCATCCAATCATCAAGGTTTTTCTTGAAGAGTGCTAATGTGGAGCTTTGTTTGATATAGATAGCTAGTTTGTTCCAGAGTATGGGAAGTCTCTGGGACAGGAATCTATCATTCCAGCATGTTCTGTTTATTGTGATGACAAGGTTTAGGTCCCTAGAGCGTGTAGCTCAGAGGGATAGGGATTTCTTTAAGTGGAGCATGTCCAACAGCTCTGGGTTTGACATAGCTTTGTATGTTAGGCAGAGATTGCCTCTGAGTAGGCGATATGCGACGGAGTAAAGCTGGAGTTTTTTTATACGATCTGCATAGGGCATATGTTTGAGGCCAGTAATCCTCTTTGTGAGGTATTTCTGCAGCCTTTCTAGTTGTAGATGTCTTGTGAGGTACATACCAAAAGGGATATTGTACTCTATAATGGGTCTAATAAATTACAAGTAGATGGGAGCAATGACCTTTTTTTTCCTGGATGAGAAATCTTTTGTGATGAGGTGTGCCATGTAGAAGAATTTCCTGACTACTGTGGCGATGTGATTATCAAAGGAGAAACTACTGTCCACCTGTGTCCAAAGGTCTCTTATCACACTTCAGGTCTTAAGTAGACTACCACCTATGAGGTAGCTCATGAGTACACAGTTTTTACCAAAAGGGATGACAATGCACTTTTTGGCATTGAGCTTGAGGCCATGGCTTTGACACCAGGCATCTGTCTCAGTGAAGCCCTTGTGTAGGATGTCCACATCATTAGGAGTTTTGATTATGACTCCTAGTTTGCAGTCATCTGTAAACTTCGTTAGCCAAAGACCTTCTGTGTTAGCCTGTACTTCAGAAAAGTAGATACCAAACAGGAGAGGACCCGGGACTGAACCCTGTGGTACTCCACTTGTCACTGGTCTGAAGTCAGATTTGGAGTCTGCTGCTTTCACGGTGTGGGTTCTGTCAGTGAGCCAGTTGGCAACCCATCTTTTGACATAGGGATTTATACCTAGTTTAGTGAGTTTATCTATAATTCCAGAGTGGAGGATAGTGTCAGAAGCCTTGGCAAGATCTAGATAGTCTGTGTGAACCACCTTAGCCTCATCTACAGCTTTGGTGACTGCTTCAAAGAAGTCTATCAGGTTTAGGAGACCTGATCTGCCATTTACAAACCTGAACTGGCTGGGGTCCAGAGTTTGGAGATTACCATTGTCTTTGTTTATATGTTCCATGATGATACTTTCCATGGCCTTGCAGACCAGGCTCGTTAGGCTAATGGGGCAGTAGTTCCCAGGGTCTGTAGTGGCTCCCCCTTTGTGGAGTGGGATAACTGTCGATGTGCATCCTTCAGTGGGCACAAAGCCTTAGGTGAGGCTATGACTGAACATGATGCTTAGGTGGGGTTCCAGTTCATTCTGTAGTTCATGTAGAACGCAGCCTGGGATGTTGTCAGGTCCCATGGATGCTGTGTTCTTGGCTTTGAAGAGTGTGGGTTTTACCTGTGCAGCCATGATTACAGGAACTTTGCATTCTTCTGGTATAGATATAGGCCCTTTAGGAGGTGAGAGAGGGGTAAAGTTAGCAATTAACCTATCTGCCAGGATGTTGGCAATATCAGTTGGTTCTGTATATTTAGTGCCATTGTGCTGTAGCTCAAAGCAGATCTGAGTGTTGCCATTGAAATTCTTGACATAGCTATAGAATGCTTTGTGGTTGTCTTTAGAATCAGTGGCGGTTTTGTTTTCATAACTAGCTTTGGAGGATTTTATGAGGGATCTCAGCTTCTTACTGAAGCTGACCAGGGGGTTCCTCCAATCATGGAATTTTACTCTTTTTTTACAACAGTTTCTTTCTTCTGTTGTAGAGTTTGTTTATGGCAGGGGACCACCAGATTGGCTTCCTTTGTTTTGGAGGATAGCGTCTTGGTTTTGTTAGGGATAGCATGATCCACGCACTTGTGTAAGTGCTTATAAAGTGCATTTGTAAAGGATTCAGCAGTCATATTTTTATAGTCCATCTGCATGGCTGTCATGAAGTTTGCTACTTCTGTTTTAAGAAGTGTGAAGTTGACTTTGGAGAAATTTTTTACGGTGGTTTCCCTAATGGGGGGGTGGGGGCGGGATGTGGATGTCTAGGGTGATGAGCTTGTGGTCAGATCTGACCAACAAGGAATTGATGTCTGGTGTGGAACACCAGTCACCCATGTTGGTAATGACCAGGTCTAGGATATTGCTGCCCCTGTTGGGGGTGTGGATAAGCTGACCCAAGGCACTGGAATTTATGAATTCCAGAAAACGAGCAAAAGAATTAGTACATGATTAGTTTTCCCAGTTAATGGTTGGGTAGTTGAAATTGCCCATTATGAGGGTGTTGGGTTGTACCCTAATATTTTCCAGTGTTTCAAGAAATGAGGAGTGGGAATCCTCGGGCATGGTGGGGGATCTGTAGCAAGTTACAGTTTGGATTGCAGTCTTGCCCAGAGTTAGTTGCACTTGGATAATCTCAGATGCATTATGCTGAGCAACTAGCCTGGAGGTGTGGATATCCTTAAGGAATATGGACATGCCTCCACCTTTAGTGTTTCAGTCCAGGTTAGTTGGCCGAAAGGTGTGGTATGAATTATAGCCTGGTAATGCAGGGGTGCTCTCTGGAGCCTTGAACCAGTTCTCTGTCACTGCACAGATGTTGATGTTCTCCATTTTAAGGAGTGCCTCAAGTGAATGCATTTTGAGGCTTAGACTTCTAGCATTGAGTAGCATTCCCTCAGATTTTGCTTGCTTGTACATGTTACGGTGGTGAATTTGTCATTTGAACCTTGCCTAAAAAAGGCCTTATAGGGGTGGCAAGAGCCTTAGCCAGTATCCAGAATCCTAAGGACCACAGTTGCAGGCCATCTCTGGCAAAGCATTGTGGTCTGTTGATCCTATTGTTATCCCAGGCAGACAGATACTGGATCCCCTTAGAATGACACCAGAAGCTTAGTCAGTTGTTGAACTCAATCATTTTGTCCTTGTACTGTGGTATCATTCTGGGTGATGGCAGGATGCTATTCAGGGCTAGGGTCATACCTGCCTGGTCTACAAGATCAAAAAGCTCCTCCATGTCTCTTTTCATGTAGTCCAGGGAGGTACATCTCAGGTCATTCACACCAACATGGACAATGACAGAGTCATATTTGTACTTGTTGTGGAGTGACCTGAGTGCATGCTTTATGTGGCGGATCCTGGCACCCGTCAGGCAGCTAACAGTAACTTTCTCCTTGACTAGAGTGTTGGGTACATTGTTATGCTTTATGGGCTGTGGTTGAGTGGCACACTGAGTTTGTGGGCTATGTGTCATTTGGGTTGTGTTGGGGGGTGGAGGTTGCTTGCATTTCTGCTTTGGAGGTCTCTATTGCTTGAGAAGATTTTTATTGAGAGCATCCATAAGTGTAGGTGTGTGTTTTGTGTTTCTATGTGACTGTTTTGATGGTGTAGGGTTTGAGGGACTATGTGATGAGTGTGGTGTGGTGCAAGTGTTTACCTTCTCCCCTTGACTATCTAGTCCAGTCTTGGGTGAAGACAGCTATGCTTCCAGTTTGGCTATATAAGTGCATCTCTCACAGGTTGCAGTGTTGGGTGGTAGGAGAAAAGGGTTGTCTGTGTACATGAGGCAATTGCTGCATTGCCCCAAGATGCCCAGATTCATCAGGTAGACAGGAGAAAACACCGGGAGCTGACCCTTAGACATGCCTGGATAGGTGCTTATTTATTAAGTGCTAAAAACTGTTTTCCTCTAAACAAGTGAGGAAAGTTGAATGCTGTAGTAATTTGTAGCTTATTTAGTGCTTACAATGAATTCTGAACAAGTGCTGAGCTCAAAGAAACAGATTTGAGTGCTAAAACTAAAAAAATGGCTAGTTTTAAGGGAAAATTTAAAGAGCAGACTTTATGACGCCGGGAATAGTTTAACCCTAGTTAAGTGGTGATGCATAAAGTGTATTTATTTATTTATTTATTTATTTTATATATAATAGTAGCAAATGAGCAAACTGGTTTAAAGAAATTAACCAATTAATCAATAAGAAGCTAAAAACGGAGCCCCATTCCAGCAGTTTTCAATCAGACAAGTTCTAACGGCACACTCCTGCCACTAGGGTGCAGGGGAATCTTCTCCAAAAAAAGGTGGTCTGGATTAGTGCCCAAGTTATACAACCAAAGCTGCATTCAGCAGGTCTGAATTTAGTCTATGCTACAGCAAACAAGGCATATCAAGTTCAGAAAGAAACAGTTCAAATAAGCAGGCACAATAAGCCTTTAACCAGAAACTCCCAGCTCAGAAGGGCAGATTCTACCCTCTCCTCCCACAAGAGTGCAGACCACACCTTCTTAATGTAAAATAACTGTCCTGAAGCCCAAGTGCTTAAACCAGAATTAATACACTTTTAGAATAACAGACACTAAGCCTTCAATAAGCAGCTCCCAACTTAGAAGGATGTAAGCTACCTGTCCTGTCACAACAGTGCAGTCCACAAACCTTCTTCATGTAAAACAAATGGTCTGAAGGTCAAGTGCTTCAACCAAAGGCTTGGAATAACAGTTACAATTTAATCAGGTTACTAACAAGCAGTAATAAATGCAGCAGAATAAATGCAATTAAGTACTTTTAAGAAAAAGCAGAAAAAGCAAAATAAAGTACTAAAATAGGAAGAAACACAAATACAGTAAAAGCAGATGAATAAAGTACAATTTTGTTTTTATATAACAATAGAAAACAAGCAAACTGATTTAAACAAATTACCCAAAATTAACCGGTAAAAAAGCTCAAAACTGAGCCCTGTTCCAGCCATCTTCAATCAGACAAGTTCTAACTGCACACTCCTGCCACTAGGGTGCAGGGGAACCTTCTCCAAAAATGATGGCCTGGATTATTGCTCAAGTTATACAAACAAAGCTAGATTCAGGATGTCTGAATCTAGTCTATGCTACAGCAAGCAAGACACACCAATTTCAGAAAGAAACAGTTCAAATAAGCAGGCACAATAAGCCTTTAACCAGAAATTCCCAGCTCAGAAGGGCAGAATCTAGCCTCTCCTACCACAAGAGTGTAGACCACAAACCTTCTTAATGAAAAATAACTGGCCTGAAGCCCAATTGCTTGAACCAGAATTAATACACTTTTAGAATAACAAACACTGAGCCTTCAGTCATCAGTTCCCAACTTAGAAGGATGTAAGCTACCTTTCCTGCCACAACAGTGTAGACCACAAACCTTCTTAATGTAAAACAACTGGTCTGGAGCCCAAATGCTTAAACCACAAGGCTTAGAATAACTGTTACAATGTAATCAAGCTACTACCAAGCAGTAATAAATGGAGCAAAATACATTTTTTATTTATTTTTTTATTTTACATTTGTTGAACAGGAAAGTCTGTCTAGGTTCCACAGATCCTGTTTTCAGCGGAGGCCCGGGGAGAAATGCTCCAGAAGCATGTCTTTAGAATGTGGGAGGAAACCGGAGTACCGGGAGGAAACCCACGCGAACGCAGAGAGAACATGCAAACTCCACACAGAAGGCACCCCAGCCGAGAATCGAACCGGAGAACCTCTTGCTGTGAGGTGACAGCGTTAACCACTGCACCACTGCGCCGCCCCCATAAATGCAACTGAGCACTTTCAAGAAGATGCAAAAGCAAAATAATGTGCATTTTTTTTTAAGTAAAGTGCAAAGAGAGAGGAAGAAGGAGCAGAAGAAATTCAGAAAAATTCAAGGTTAAGAACCTAAGTGGGTTGGCCTTCTCAAATGTTCTCTCTGTATTAAGTAGAATGAACACCATAATGGGAGGGGTGTCCCAGATCAAATTTACAGTAGGGGCGGGCAACTGCAAAGCCGTCAACTATAACAAGACCACAAGAATAGGGTGAGGACAGATGAGAAACAGAAAACAATGCCAGAAAATATATACAACAATTCAGTCAGGCAAAATTAAGACAATGCAGAACTCTGAAAGGTTAAAATGCCAGGAAATATACTCATCAATCAGCGATATATTTCAAGATTCTTTAGAATCACACACCAGTCAGACACCGGGAGTTTCCAACAGTGTATGCAGGAATTTGCAAACAGAAACTATTTTTAAATCAGCAAGCCTTGAAGCAATCAGATAACACAAAAGCTGTTAGACCAATTTTATAAACTCCACCTCAGAAATAGGGGGTAAGCAGTTTCAGGACAGATGAGAAACAGAAAACAATGCCAGAAAATGTATAAAACAATTCAGTCAGGCAAAATTAAGACAATGCAGAACTCTGAAAGGTTAAAATGCCAAGAAATATACTTATCAATCAGCGATATTGAGACATTGAGGATAAAATGTAAATTAAATCCCAGTGACATTCAGATAGAGAAAGCATGAAGTACATCCATAGACTTTAATGGATACATCACCATGCATGCCTGCATGGAAACATGTTAATTAAAGACTACAGGTACACTTCACAGTATCCTTATAGATGTCACCAAAGGATCTATTAAACTTATTTGGGCCATGGTTTAATAAAAGTTTTATGAACACTTCAAAAAAAAAAGAAACAACTCAAATGATACAGCAAACTTTTACAGACAAATTGCAGCACTTAACCCAGTAGATGACATAATGTACCTACAAACATGACTAAGACTGATTAATGGACGCTAGCCTAGTCATCTGCATATTTTTATGTTTTCTGAAGGGTATTTTTAAGTTAGGCTTTTACCCGTTTGATAAAACAGTATATTTGTTAAACAGCATAAAGCATTAATCCACATGGACCCATTTCATGCTCAGCCTTGGAGAGGAGTACTGGCTGATTACGTCACATACTCAGGGCCACACAGTAAGAAATGGAGGCTGTGGGAATCAAACCCAGGTCTGCATTATGGTATAGATTTGTCAGCTTTAGCCTTAAAACTCTGAACTAAACTGCCATACATTTTAAGATAAGATGAGATTTAAGTGCTGTTCTTGTACGCCAAATACCCAGAAATTGAAAAGTTCACCCTTTATACCCTATGGATGCTTCATGACTTTTTTATCACATATGCTATTTGTTTGTAGCATTTTATTCTTTGTACTAAACAGTTGCAGTTTGACACTTACGATACTAGGCTTCTGCTCTGCTTAGCTATTGAAATTGGAAAATGCATGTACTGAACCTTAATTATAACGTGTACCAAGGCATGCAGCTTGATCTGAATTCTGGTCTACAAGGACATTTTCTGGAGGAATAAAGTCAAAGTAAACATTATTGTCATTTAGACCTGCACACATTTAGCCTAAATGAAATTTTGTGCATCAGCTCAATTCTTGAGGTTACAAAGAAAAGTGAAACAACACGTACAAGTAGAAGAATAAACATAACTAATAAATACAGTACTACTCCCAATACACACATGAAAGAGCAGAGACATTTACCAATACTCATATAAAGATAATAGCCTCCCCTGAGGTAAATTAACTACCCTGTTTAAAGTAATACAAAACACACTACAGATTGACATTTGTCTAATATTGCACTTGAGTCGGTTAAATAACTATGACTATGGGTATAATAAATAAACATTGTACTTACCTGGAATATATGTAAGGATATATTGCACAAGAAAATAAAAGCTAACTTATTATGTGTTCAGACCCTTAGAGTTGGTGCCCGAGTTCAGAGGTCTAATCAGCAGGGTAGAAATTGTTATTCAATCTTGTAGTCCTGCAGTGGCTGCTGCAATGTCTCCTGCCTGATGCCAAATGCTTAAATAGTCCATGCACAGGATTCGTGTTCTCCTGTATTATTTTGGTGGCCCTTTGGATGCTTCTTACAGAAGAAAGATGTTGCATCAGTGGAAGACTGGAACATGTTACCTTTTTTGCAACCCTCACCGCTCTTTGTAGCACCTTGCTTTCTGTAACTGTGCAGCCTCCGAACCACACTGTGAAATTGCAGGTGAGGATGCTCTCCATTGCACCTGTATAGAAGGTGGAGGTAATATGAGGAGGAAGCTTAGCTTTTTTTCAGCCTTCTTAAAAAGTGGAGGCATCGGTCCACTTTCTTGAACAGTTGGCTGTGTTTCCCGTCCACAAGCGATCCTCTGATATTTGCACACCCAGGAATGTCATACTCTTTACCCTTGCCACACTCTCACCATCAATCCTGAGCACTGGGTGGTTTGTCTTTACCCTCTCCACAGTTTCACCATCGATCCTGAGCACTGGATGGTTTGTCTTTACCATCTCCACAGTCACACCATCGATCCTGAGCACTGGGTGGTTTGTCTTTACCCTCTCCACAGTCACACCATCGATCCTGAGCACTGGGTGGTTTGTCTTTACCCTCTCCACAGTCTCAATATCGATCCTGAGCACTGGGTGGTTTGTCTTTACCCTCTCCACAGTCTCACCATCGATCCTGAGCACTGGGTGGTTTGTCTTTACCCTCTTCACAGTCTCACCATTGATTCTGAGCAGTGGGGTTTGTCTTTACCCTCTCCACAGTCTCACCATTGATCCTGAGCACTGGGTGGTTTGTCTTTACCCTCTCCACAGTCTCACCATTGATCCTGAGCAATGGGCGGTTTGTCTTTACCCTCTCCACAGTCTCAGCATTGATCCTGAGCACTGTGTGGTTTGTCTTTACCCTCTCCACAGTCTCACCATCGATCCTGAGTACTGGGTGGTTTGTCTTTACCCTCTCCACAGTCTCACCATCGATCCTGAGCACTGGGCGGTTTGTCTTTACCCTCTCCACAGTCTCACCATCAATCCTGAGCACTGGATGGTTTGTTCTCCTTTTGGTGGTATAGTTGAATAGGTATTTGTGTCCATTTGATGGCATAATTTGCTCTGCTAGCTTTAATTTGTGTGTGTGCACAATACTTAGTGATGGGAAGCAGCCCTTTTCATTTCCCATGTCATTCGTCTGTTGCTGCTTTGTTTGATGCATTTGTTTTCTCTGCCAACAATTTTATTTATTTAGTCATTGTGTTTTGTTTTATCTAGTTCATGGAGCTATCAGAAATATAGTCTGACCCAAATAAGTCATTTCTTCATTTTGACATCCACAGGTTGATTGAATGCTAGGAATAGCTCTACTTTTGTCTGGTTTGGATATTAATTGTTGCAAAATTGTAAACTTTGCTAAAATCTGTTTTTTCCCCCATTATGTTGTTGATTTCTAGTTGGGTGTTATATAGCAAGTTACACATCTGGGCTGTAAAATGTGAAAATCATGTATGTAGACACTGTCCTTTCCTAGTAAGCAGGCTATATTCAAAACCATTCAGACATTAGAATAGTCTTAGCATCTAACAATCTTATCCTGCTCAAGACATGTTGTGACATCATGCATGTCAGTAATTTGGTATTTAAAGAGAATATGAGCCTTGTAAGACACAAGGCCGAAATATAAATGTAATGTTGCAGCACATTTTTGCATCTGTAAATATGTGTATGTTTTATAACATATCCTTGTATCTGTAAATATGTTTTGTTCATTTCTGATGTAATCCTGTTGACTCAGGCTGTGCCTAGAAATGGTCCATTGAGATCAACACCCTACCAAACAACTACATAAGGCACTATGACATAATGCATGTTAGTAATTTCGATATTTGCAGCAAATTCCAAATGCTTTGTCTTTCTTGAAAGATCTTTTAACATGAGAAGATAATTTCCTTACCTTTGACTATCATGTTGCAAGAGTGGTTAGGAAATCCTCTTAACCTGGCAAAGGTGTTTGCTGAGGGTATCTCATTTTAATCCCAATAAATTCTTACCATTTTATGTCCCTCAATGATCAAACCTATCAACAGTACAATGCCTCCTTTGGGCTGTATCTTATTAGGAATATCAAACAACTGGAAAGACTCCAGAGGTTCCTTACTGAAAGGATCACAGGCTTAAAAGACGAGACTTTCCATGAGAAGCTTGAAAAACTGTCCCTTTACTCTGTGAACTATAGACTCCTTAGGCGGTGATCTGTACTTTGCCTTTCAGGCCATTAGGGATCTGGTTGCCCAAGACATGTTATATTTCCTCAAATCGAACAGTCTCCCTAGCACTAGAAACAGAGAGCTAAACCTGCTTCAGCAAATAAATAAAACATTGGAGAGACAGATTTATCAAGCAATGCCTACCACTTTAATGAAAAAAACTACCTCTTCGAGTTAAGCAATGCAGCACACTATCTTCCTTTAAAAAGGAGTTCATAGGTTCATAGTTATGTAGTAGGCTAATGACCACCAAGGCCTTTATAAACCTAGCCATACAATCCAACCCAATTGTGTCCCTATGCATTATGAGCATTTATTAGGAAGGGGTATGCTAGGAAGTTTCCAGAGGTTATGTGGTGGGGGTATGTTAGTTTGGACATTACTGTCTGCCTCTCTCTATCAGAGACATGAAGTTGGACCCGCATTGAATTTACAATTTCCTATCTGTTGGTCAAGGTTATTCTTAAATAGGATTAGGGAAGGACTGCTTCACATGGGTGGGGTAGTCTGTTCCATAGCATGGGAATCCCCTGAGACAAATAACTGCCTCCCCAACATGTCTTATTCATGTCAAAAGCAAAACTTAAATCATAGGATCTGGTAGTTCTGATGCTCTTCATTTTGTGGATGTGCAAGTGGTCAGAGCCGGATATGAGGATGCCATATATGCTAGGCATAGCTCACCTTTCAGTAACCTGTAGGAGACAGAGGTTTAAGGTGATTCATATAGGACAATTTGTTTATACCCTGGATTCTCCTGGTAAAGAATACTTGTGGACATTCCACCTGTTGCATATGTCTGTTCAGGTACTGCTGGAGGGGGCATTGCACTCATTGATGGGTCTGGTAAGAGCAGAATAAAGTGGTGCAATGACTTTCTTGGACCTACATGGCATGCCCTGACTTATAAGTTGAGCAGCATAGAATGATTTTCTTACTACCTTGGCCACATGTTGGTCAAAGATAAGATTACTGTCTACATATGTTTCCAGATCCCTGACTAATGTTCAGTCTTTAGGGGTGTCTTATCAATGGAGTAATAATTATATTGGGTGGCAGTTTTCCCAAAAGGCTCTGCAGTGCATACCCTGGCATTAAGTTTTAGTCCGTGACTTTGGCACTACTCATTTGTCTGTGTTAGACCCTTTTGTAAGATGCTTTTGTCATAGGGGAATTGGTGATAGCTCCCAATTTGCAGTCACCTGCGAACTTGTTCAGCCAAAAGAACTTAACATTAGCCTTCACCTCTTAAGAAGTACATGCCAAATAGGAGGAGTCCTAATACTAAGCAGTGATGTACCCAGCTGGTGACAAGTCTTTTAGTGGAGGTGATATCACTAATCCTGCCTTCTTGGGTCCTGTCTGTGAGCCATCTGGCAATCCAGGGAGTTATCTAAGGATTTATGCCCAGTTTGGTGAGTTTGTCAGCAATACCCAACTGTGGTATTATATTGAATGCCTTAGCCAGGTCCAGGTAGGTGGTATGCACCTTCTTCCACTCATCCATCGCTTTGGTGACCTCCTCAGAGAAGTTCACCAGGTTTAGTAGGCATGGTCTTCCCTTAACAAAGCTGAACTAGGTTGTGTCTGAAGGTTTCCTTTGTTGATCATTTCCATGATAATTTGTTCCATTGCTTTGCATACCAGACTAGTCAGATTAATAGGTCTGTAGGTTCTGGAGTCAGTTGATGAACCACTCTTGTGAAGTGTTTTAACAGTTGCAGTCCTCCATTCTCATTATATAGAGCCTATTTTGAGGTTATATTTGAAACGTAACTCAAGTTGTCCTTGATAAGTGATGTTTACAGCTATTTAGGAGGCATCCAGAGATATTGTCTGGGCCCACTGAGTCTGTGTTTTGGCCTTAGTGTGTGCCACCAGGACCTGGCCGCTGTTAATAGTTGGGGCATTATGATTGTAGGTATTTCATTGAGTAAAGCTGGGAGTAGGGGGTGGGAGTGAAGTTTCAGTTGAATTTGCTATGTCACTCTGCTCAGTTAAGGTGGCACCATTGAGCACCAGTTTGGCACACAGATGTGTATGCCCTTTGAGGTTTTGATCATAGCTGCAGAAGGCCTTGTGGTTCGTTAGCCTGTGAGGCTACCTTGATCTCATAATTGGCCTAGTTGGACTTAACTAGTCCTCTAAGTTTACTCTTTAATTTAATTTGAGATCTCCTATCATGGTGGGAGTTGTTCTTCCTGATTTTAGCCCTGTCTTTTTTTCTTTTGTTATATACCCTATTCAAGTTAGGATTTTACCAGTGTGGTTTTGTTTTTAAGAGTTTGTTTTGGGCTTACTTCTAGTAGGTACAGCAGTCTCTATGCAGCCATTTACATGGTTGTACAGGGTCTCTCTGAACCATTTTCACATAGGTTGTTGTGAACTCGAGATTGAAAGGGGCACTGAATTTTGATAAACTGTTGTTCAATAGGGTAGTGTTTGCTTTGGAATTGTTCCTAACTGTTACGGGGTTTGCTGGATTTACCAAGTTGATTTTCATTTTGAAGAAGACACCTTTGTAGTCTGAGCTTACCAGTGAGGACGTGACACTGGGGGTGGAACAACACCCTCTCTTGTTGTCGAGTACCAGGTCCTGTATGTCTGAACCTCTGGTGTGTGTGTGTGCGCAGTGGTGTTTGAGTTAATAAAGTTTAGGAGGAGGCGTGCCTGTGAGGATGAAGTATGTTTCTCAGTCTATAGAGGGGTAGCTAGCATCTCCCATGTATAGGGTATTTGTTTTAATGATGAGTGTTTCAAGGAAGGCTGGATATGAGCTATTGGATTTTATGGACATAAAGGGTGAGCTATAACTTGCTAGGATATGGTACTGGGCTTTAGACAGCTGGATGAGGATCCAGAAATACACTCTGGTATAACTGGCCTATTGCTGTTTGAATTGGATTTAAGGTCTGAGGGGGGTTGGGCATACAGGCAAAGCATAAATGGAAATGGTTACAGGGCCCAGATGCCTTGTATTTCCTATAATTCTGTTAGAGGATTAAAACTAAATTAAGCCGCCACAGTTAAAAGTGAATAAAATGTAAGAGTGCTGAGATTATCTTACTGATCAGATTCATTTTATAAGTTTGTATTTTTTTGCTTGTTTAATTATGCAGGCACGTATTTTCCTGTGTCTGTCTGATTGTGTGTAGTCCCGCTAGGAATAGTCTGTTTTTGCTGGAAACTTCAGGTTGTTTTCATACTAACTAGGAGAAATGTAACCATTATAGTCATTAAGCATCATGGGATCTTTTACTTCCAGCTGAGCTGCCATCAGCTGTGCAGATGGGACCTCAGATGAGCCATCCTTCAACTGGAATGTTATTCCGTAGTGCAAAATTAAATTAGATTTTAGCAACAGATAACTAGATCAGAATCATATGTTCTACTTGGTACCTTTGCCTGACTGGATTTATTGTTTCCACATTGGCCTTCCACACAGAAGTTATGCCTAGCACTTTGTGCCTGTTTACTGAGTAATACATTGATGGGATTAATTTAAGTGTTTACAACTATGCCTTTCTGCAAAAATTGTCAGCATTTGTAGTAAAAACTATTAGCTCTTATCAGTGGTTAATAATTACTCATTTTCGTCATTTTACTCAAGTAATTATGCTTTAGTATGCCATGTTCTATGTAAAAGTTTGAGCAAAGTACTTAGACCTTACATACAGAGGCATAACTCTAGCAGTACTGCTGATTCATACCTCAGTCTGCAAAGATAGTAATATCCGTGTATGAACTTCTGATGTAATACCAACATCAGTCTTAAGCGAGTTAGAAATTATGTTGCTTATGTGATAATTAGTCAAAAAGAAGGAATTTAAAGGTTTTTTCCCCACTGGAAAATGTATTGGATAACACTAAAGTTGATTTGCATGGTACTACCTTGGATAAAATTTCAACACATGCTGACACCTGCATCTGTGGCACAAGGGAAGAACCCTGGCCGGGGCACAGACATCTTTTGTTCATCTAGAGACTTGAGTGCATGAGGGGCTTACAGTCCAGGGGGGGTGGGAATGACCAGCAGATACTGCCCTGCCCTCGTGGAGAGAGGGGGGCAGAATGACTTACCACTTTGGTGACACCCAGAGAATGAATGCTTAGTTTTGCACCGAAGGATTACAAGTCTCTTAATCTCACACTGCCTAGCAGTGCACCACATATGATAGGCAAGTTTCTTGTCAGCATGCTTGATTTTCAATGACTTGTAGAATTATTGGAGGTCTAATGAGCTTTTGATAGGGTTGGGGCCAGGGCATGATCCATCTGACCAATAATATCATTTCACTCTGTATCAGCTGGCTCTCACTTCATAGCAGGACCGGATTGGTGACCTCAAGGCTAGAGAAAACATATGCCAGAGAGCACTCACACCGGGAAAAGATGGACCCAGCCCCCACCCCAAATGCATCAGTAAGCTCAGCTGACAGGGAACAAATAGGTTGTAAAGCTTTCACTGTGATCAGGGGGTCTCATTTGTTTCAGAGTATGGATTAGCTGGTGAGTATGCCTCAGGGAGAATCCCTGTCTCAGTCCCTCTGGAAGAAAAAGTGAGCCAACTGAGTGATGGTATGGAAGCTATTTGATCAAGCAGATCAGAGTGAGGATAAAACAATTGTTATAAATGCCAAGTTTAAAAGAGTTCACCTGTTTCTCCTCCCATGAATTTGCAAAGCTACAACAGTTTATTATGTTTTGTTCTCTTTTTTTCATCCGCATGATTAACCATCAGTCCCCCTAACTACAACACTTATCTCTACCTTTCAAGTCCTATTCATGTTTCCAGTTCAAAATTCCCTTCACTGAGAGAGTCTCCATTCTTGGGAGATTCTTTTGCTGAAGGAGTGAGTTGTCTGTCTATTGTGCAGGCTGTAGTGGATGTCTGGATATTCTCCATGAGGGTGTATTTTTCCTGGCCTATATCCCAGCCATCTTGTATTGACACATTTCTCCTTTATATGCTGGACGGCAGTAGGATGATGATACTGAGCATGTGTCCCATTCCCAAGTGCAAGTCAGCCTCATCACGCATGATATTATTTAATAATTTGCAACTTGCCATGGGGTCAGCTTGGGTAAATCCTATATAGACCTACCCACTGTCCAAGCTCATGGCATTGTCCAGGAGGAACAACCATATAAAAAATTCTAGATGGTGTTCAATTTCTCTGTGGGCACAAACTGATCATGGATAGGGTGGAATGATTATCCTCATTTGCCTAATTAAACAGACAAGTGGAGAGAGGATGGGGAACCAAAACTGCAAGAAAAATCTGCTGTTGCAGAATCTTCCAGACCATATAGTAAAACATAATATGTAGTAACCCACCATATTTTATGACAAAAATTATAAAATGCCCTGGCATAATCTACATAATAGCTGTGATGTGATAATGTCTTGAAATTAAACATATAATACAGAATATTCTACATGAGTATAACCATTTAAATAGCTTTACTGTCGAGTCCATACAAAACCAACAGAAAATAAACACACTGTTAAGAATTTGTGGAATCTGATAAAAATATGGGTACTTGCATATTATCGCAAACAGATTTCTGAAGCCCACCAACTCATCATCTTTGTGCAAAAACAGGCATGTTGCCATTGAAAGGGGTCTGTTAAGAAGTAAGTTGCACTGTGTCACAGCAGGTATGAGGCAGTAGGTGGAGTAATGGAGAAATGCTGTTCTGTTCCATGGCATGCTTCATATCTTCCGGGAACTGCACAGTGGCATTGTGCTGGACAAGTTCAGCATTCCTGATTACCGATCGTAACTGTGTATAGGGGTGGGGCTTGTATGTGCAGTACCAGGTTAAAAAAAAGGGGGTTTCTGTTATGTAAAGCCAGGAAAGCATTTACAAAGTGCTGTGTCTTACGCACATACCCCGCAATCTGGAAACATTAAAAATCTGGACAAAGGCCCATGAAAAAGAGGTACAAATCTGCATGCTGATTAACATAAAATTTGCATACATAATTATGTAACCCCACCCACTCCGATGGAATTTTGGGGTACCAACTTTTAAACGCAAACTGAAGAACACACAACCCAGATATGATCATGAAACACAAAATAAGCAGAAGCACAATAGTGTTTTATTTATATTAATATTTGAACTTGTGCAAAACTAAAATACATTTTTTTATAAAAATAAAATTAACTGCGGCTGCGCTTCAGCCTTCTTCATTAAATAACACAAAATATAAACCAGAACTAAACTATTTTATTTATATTATTAACATCTGAACTTGTATAAAACTAAAATACAATTCTCTAATATAAAAATAAAATTAACTTGTATTAGACCACTAACCTAATGTGACTAGCCCAGTCAACAAAGGATAAATAAGTGAAAGAAAGAAATTATAACACTTTAAATGTTACTTAAGGACAATTTAGATGTGGTTTGATGTTGTATCACTGTACTGAAAGGTATTGCCAAGAGCAGCATCAGGAAGGTAAAGAGGAGACTGTTATGCAGTGGATGAAGTAGGAAGAAAGAGAAAGAGTAGGCAAGAAATGAGCAATCCAGTATTTATTTATTTAGTTTACTGGGGTAGTTCACTGATCGTAACACACCATTTGCAGGCACAGCCTGGAGAAACAGAACAGAAACAAGTGGGCATAGGAAGTGGAGAGGCAGAAGACAGTATAAGGACTATATCCAACAGTTCCTCATACAAGGTAACATCTTCCTGTGCTAAACCCTTCATTAATAAAAATTCAGTCACTCACTGAATTTCTATATTCTGGAGTATGGCTGAATATAAATCAGTAGTCAAAAATATATCATCAGCTCTAAAATGCAACTGGTTAATCATACTTAAAACAATCCAAGAGTCTTCACAAATTTGTTTTTTTACCCTTTAACAGATCTTTCTATTTATAATCCATGCATTTAACACAAGAATAAGTAAATTAATTTCTCCTGTGCACAGTAGGATGCATAGGCGGATTATTTAAATCCTTGTGGAGTTTAGGAACTTCAAAAATAACAGGAGTCATCGGTGCTGCCATATATAAATAATTATAAAGCCTGGGCAGATCTCCACTAGTAGTATAAATACCCCCTTGGGTCCCCACTGCAAAGAAGCTACTAGTCTAGTGGGACTAACCCGGTCATCAAAAAAAAAAAAACAATATTCCCACTTGCTATCCCCAAATACCTGCAAATCTATTGCCAAAAATATTCTCTTTTCTAAGCTAAAATGTGCACTACCACTACTCAGCATGCATTCCATCTATAACTGTTAAAAACCACAAACAGCAGCATTATTTACAGGAGTAACAGATTGTGGAATGCCTGGTTCCATTACACAGAATATCTTTCTCTCTTGGCTTTTTTTCTTTACAAGTTTAGATAAGGTGTGCCAAAACCAGTACACTGACCAGTGGTCACAAACACACATGGGGGGGGGGGTCTGCAAATCTTTAGATTACAAATATGAAAATCTTGCATGCAATTCAAACATTTTCTTGCACCCATCTCACAGATGACTTATAACAATTACTGCACATTACCTTTGGAGACAGAACAATTCAATTTTACAAGGCACACAGGTACAGTAAACATCACGCAAGTGAGAACAGCACTACACACACACACAAAATAACTCATCTCCTCTTAAGAAACAGGCCTACATGCTCCACCTACCACAGTACATCACAAGTGACTAACAAGGAAAGGATGCAGGCAGTCTACTTTCCTCTTGTAAAGTAACAATCAGTTCTGGAAAGGGGGAAAACGCTATATAAGCACCATTACAAAAATAAGGATCCTTTGGAAGTTTGGGGGCCCCCTAAATGAAGTGGTATCAAATATTTTTTATCAAATGAAGTTTGTATTAACGATAAGCTGACAAGAAAGAAACAAAAACAACTTCCGTTAAGATGTGTTCTTTAACTGGTAAGAAAGAGACGAGGTGCATATAACCCTCCTAAAGGAGCAACACACACTGCAGCCTTTTACATTTACAGTGTGCTGTCTGTGAAAGTAGCCCATGGCTTAAAAAAAGTAGTGCTGCCTCAGTACTACAGTTCAGATCCAAAACTGCGCACTATGAAATACAAAGAGTGTTTCACTGCATCACCAATACGTATCTATTTTTTCCCCTTTGACGATTTAACATCAGTCATGCGCTACAGAAGAAACCTGTTAAAATATAACATCCATCAGAAGAACCACAATACAAGTTAAACAATACAACAGCACAGTAGGGTCGCACCATGATAATGTCACGGTTACACTGGCCTAGAAAGTACGTCACTATTAACTCAGTAATTTCCTCACTTCTATTTTGGGCATGTTGTGATGCTGTGTTGTACGCTTTCACTTCACAGTGTATATCCTGAACAATAATGCTGCAGTAAGCGCTCGAGAATAATTAAGCCTAGTTAAAAATACAGCGCACAGGAAATAGTTATTGTACCTGTACCTCTCACAGTTTGAAGGCCAGCTGCACTACAAAGTCCATGCACTCTTGCCATGCCATTGATCTTGGAAGTCGTCCCTTTTCTTCTCAGAAGCCTCTTGAATGGACATTCCACTGACTGACTCATGTGTGTGTGTGTGTGTGTGTGTGTCCCAGGTGGCCATCCCTCTCTGATTCTGTCTGGGAAGAGAAGAGCTGTTGCAGCATGCGAGACATGACTCCGGCTGACAAAAACATAAACACGTCACACAGCCGCCCTCAGCTGAATTCCGACAGGCTGGCAGGCTGCTTACAATGCTGACATCATTGCGCATGCCTCTGCACATGATGTCGTCAGCCAAAAAAAAAAAAGAGGAGAAAATAAAATTTTAAAAAAGCTGGAAAATTCGAGAATTAAGGGGGCCACTGGGGAACTCGTGGCACCCCATTATTTGGACCTCAAAACCGGTAAAAACTGAGGAATTCGGTACGGTTGAGAGGTATGCATACACAACAAGTACATATAATTACCGAAAAAAACTCAGGGACTGATGTCTGTAAACCTCCGGAAAGAGAAGTACGCATTTGAGTAAGTACTTCAAAGTTTGGAGTGAATTAATGTGCCTTCTGATAGGCCGGGCTGTAACAGGGGTGAGTGACAACTGATCACATACCTGCAAACAGGGGGTTCAAAATAAGGGAGTGAGTTTCTGTGAATGAGCCATGTTCCCACTTCTTGACTTGTTGGGAATGTCCTGAGTTGCATCAGTTGTAACATTAAGGCCGACTGCAAACCAGCAGTCAGGTGTACAAGTCGGGAAAGGACAGCACCAGGGAAGAGGAATTTTTGCATTATTCCTCTACCTGTGTGAAAAGCAGTATGACGCAACAGCAGTTAGGAGTTTACATAACCCTTGATAGATTAACTGACATGATTTCTTCAAAACTGTTCTAATTACGGGCTTCGGAAATCTGGTTGCGATAATGCGCAAGTACCCTTATATGTAATCCACATTAATAACTGCATCTGTTTAGAGAGTTATAAGTTGCAGCCCACTTTTGTGGGACTGTGTCAATCAGCACATTGAGTGCATGTATCCAACAACCATTGCCACAGAGAAGCCAACAGGTGAGGTTGCAAACCTCACTCCCTCATAAACCAAAAACCAGGACCCGAAACTACATGGGGAGCATGTTCTGTTATAATTTCAGAATTAATGGATGATCCTGCCATCCTCTCCCCAGTCAGCCTTGGTCCAATCACTGATTGGCTACTTCAGCTTCATTTGAAACTAGCTCAGTTCCATGCCTCACCCCTGATTGGCTGCTGCTGCTGTGCATGCTACCTCCTACAGCTAAGCTACAAACTGTATAAATGTGAGATTGCTAACCTGAAAATGTTTATGTGATGATAGTTTGAAAGGTTTGATGGCTCAGATGTTTTTATTCTGATGTTTTTATTGACAAAAGCATTTTAAGTGTAGTGCTCTGAGCCACAGCTACCACATGTGGTTCCCACATAGTCAGTGACTGGATGCAAGAGACTATCAAAGTGTTTAACATCACCATTGGAGATTTGGGAATAAAGCCTACATCATCAGAGAATGTAAGATTTGAACCCAAACAAGTTATGCACCCTGTGGAAACTTTTACATTTCTTAATTGCTTTTGTTTTTTTTTTTTTGTTGTTGTTATTAGTTTACTACTGGAGATGTTGTCCTATTTGTGTCTGATAGTTTTCTGGCCTCAACGGCCTTAGTAGTAGCTGTTTGTATATTCTTCCCAAACCTGTCTAGACCTCTACTGTTCTTGTCATTTGTGAGAGCACTGAGGTCAGGAACAAACTGTGGCCCTTTTTCTTGATCCATTGACACTAATGATGAATATCCTAGGTGGTCCTTTTAAAGGAATTTGTTAGATTCTGGGACTCAGTCAACCATTTTTGGGGCAGGGTGCTGGAAGTCCATTTCCTTGTTGTTTCCCATAAAAGTATCTTGAATGGCCTCCTAAACAGGAGGAATAGCTACAGGTTTAGGAGCATCTGGATTTGATAAACCAAAGCATCTTTTTGAAGCATACAGTGCCTCCTTAGCTTTTCTGTTTGTTGGTTTGTCTTCTTTAACCATGGCAAAGTATTGATCACCATGGGCCTTATTCAGACTCCGACAAACAGCACTGCCTGGCCAAAATCTTTGCTCAGAATCACACACTCTGTCAAATGAAGGCTAAAGGAATCAAACCCTGGGCTACTGGAAACAACTCATTAACAGTTAATAGCCTTAACCTCTTTGACTGCTGTCAGACAAAGTACTTAAAGTACTATTTGAGAAAGCACTTATGAAGGGATATTTTTTCAGTAGATTGGCAGTTGTGTTATTAGCTACCTAATTGTTTGACAATAATCTGTACCATTTCATCCTGCGGAAAAAGTCTGCAAATGAGTTTTTATGTATGAATCAGGCAGATAAAGTGGTGCCTTACATGTCACTATTAGAATTGATCGGGGAGGAAATTTGGGAGGAGTAATCCATTTTTTCATCCTCAGATTCAGAGTCTGATCCTCTAGCTTCACAGCAGAGCTCTTCCTCTTCCTTTTGGTAACATTAGGGACAGAGATAGTAGAGCTTGGCCGCAAGTTGTATAAGACTTGATGGAAACTCCTTGCCAAGGAGATTCACTCTTTGGGAAAAGTGTGGGACATAGATGATTGAAGGAACTTGATGGGTTCCTGGTATAGAACATCCATAGGGTGGCTGGATGATATGTGTCACATCAACTTTCCTTCCATTAATTAAGAAACTTATAGAAGCCCAAACTTACTATCACAAAAGTTTCTGGACTTTAACTCAAACGCCCTAGAACAAATAGTGCTCTACCCCACAAGGGGCTCCAGTATTCTAGATCTGGTCCTTACCAATATGAGTGACTGATGCAATGCCTCAGGTGCAGGGCCCACACTGGTTAACTCTGGCCATAAATCAGTCATTTTTGAAGTAGCAATAACACCAGAACTCCCCAAAGGAGAAGTCAGGCTAAAATACTTCACCAAAGCTAACTATACCCTCCTATGGGAAGGTATAATTGACTTCTAAGCTCCAGTTTCCACAGATAGCATTAACAGCTATACTAAGGTACACACTGATGCCCTGTATACACATCTACACAACTTCCGTGGTTGTGCAGTGGTAGTGTTGTTGCCTCACAGCAAGAGGTTCTCCCATTCTATTCTCGGCTGGAGTGTGGGGAGTGCCTTCTGTGTGGAGACTGCATGTCCTCCCTGCGGTTGGGTGGGCATTCGAAAGACATGCGTAAATGGGCGTGCCTTCATTGAAGGTTGAACGTCGAGCTGGCACCTCGGCGTTCCTGAAAATCTACTGCCATTCATTAGCAGACCGGAGTTCCGCTGTAGCGACCCCTAACCGGGAAAAGCCAAAAGACAACACACACACACACAAATATATAGACACAGCTGTGCTGGATAATATTAAAGCAAGATCCTCAAGCAAAACCAAAACATCCTGGTGGATGTCTAGCATTATTAAATTGTACAATAAGTGAAAGAACCTGCTGTCTAAAAATACAAAAGTAAGATCCCAGAACTGGAAGAGCACCCTCCTCAGCTTAATTAAGCAAATAATTCAACTTGTAAAATCTTCTGAAAGCAACTATGAAAAAAAATTAACAACCATAGCCAAGGATAACCATAAGGCTTTCTTCAGCTATGCCCACAGTCTAAAAGGTAGAACTCAGATGTGTGTTGAACTAATTGTGAATGGCATCACACACACTGACCCTGTGGAAATTGCAAACCTGTTAGCAGACAGGCTTGGTTCAAATTTCACCACCCTATCCTCCCCACTCATACCACCAACCATGTCTTCATCATCTCCTCCTCACTGCATCTCCAAAGAGCAAGTCATCAATGCTCTGTCCAAGGCTAAGAACACAGACTCTTTTGTACCAGATGGCATTTTGGGCTGCATTCTTAATGTCCTAAAACAAGAGCTAGATACTCCATTATGCACACTATTCAGCCACTGAATAGAAAACAGCAACTTTTATCCCCTCCACAAGGGTGGCTCAACAACAGACCTTGGTAACTATAGACCCATAAGTTTAACTAGACTCATCTGTAAGGCAATAGAACAAATCATCATGGACCTCATAAATAAGAATGTAGGTGACATCCAAACCCTGGATTCATCCCTATTCGGTTTTGTCAAGTGCAGGTCATGCCTGCTAAACCTAGTGGACTCTTCGAGATCATGACCAGACGCATCGATGAGGACAAAGATGTGTACACAGCCAGCCTTGACTTGGCCAAGGCCTTTGATACTGTCCCACATTTGGGCAGAATTGACAAACTAACCTAGTTGAGTGTCAACCCCTGTATTGTCAGGTGGGTTGAAAACTGGTTCACAGATTGACAACACTCAATCAGAGAGGGAGACTTCACCTCTGCCAGCAGACCTGTCAACAGTAGGGTTCCACAATGGTCAGTGCAGGGCCCTCTCTTTTTTGGCATATACTTCACAGAAGTCCAGGCCAAAACAGAGGGGCTGTGACTAACTAAGTTTATGGATGGTTGCAAATTAGGTGCTATCATTGAATCCCCTAGTGATGTCAGCATACTTCAAAAAGGGCTTATGCAGACCAGTGATTGGCACAAAAACCATGGTCTTAAACTAAATGCTAAAAAAATGCATCATCATTCCCTTCGATAAAAACAATGTGCGTGCTGATTATAAAATAAAAGATAATATCCTAAGTACCAACTCGGTAGTGAGAGACCTGGGAACATAAGTTGACTGTGGCCTTAAGTTTGACCACCATGTGTCTACTGTGGTGAGGAAAGTATTCTACGTTGCTCACCTGATTTGCAAACGCATCACCTCAAGAGCAAAAGAGGTTGTAACTCCCTTGTGCTCGTCCCTCATCAGGCCTATTTTTGAATATAATGCTCCATTTGGTATGTACCATATCAGACATCCAAAGCAACTTGAGAGACCTCAAAGATTTCTGACTTAGAAAATTCAGGGTCTCCAGCACATGTCTTATACAGACAAACTGAAGTCACTGTCACTGTACTCAGTAGTGTTAGTTATACTACACTATTCAGGTAGTCTGTACCTTTACTCAGTGAAGACACTGAGACAGTTCTGCTGTTACGACATTCATTTACTGCACATGACACTTACATCTAGCTTAACAATGAAAGGTATATACATCACCGTACTTCAGCTTAGAATAATCAGTCTCTGATACAAAAGAAAAAGTCCCAATCTTTATAGTGTCTTTTCTGCCTGCATCAGCAGTTTTGAGAATTTGCCAGAATAATAAATCTTTTTCTTTCAAGCTGGTCTGCTGACAGTTTGTTTTCCATATTTTAAACATTCTGTTCCTGAAGAATACCTCCTTTCATCCTTGGCCTATCTTGCATATCATATTGACGAGACACAGCTGCATACAAGAGTTCATCTTGACCTGCTTGTAGATAATAAATTTCACAAGCTGCATAGCTTATAAGAGATAAAATATTTTACTTCTTATTCTTATTAATAATGAATGCCAAGCTATATGTTTTTGCCAAGTTAATTAGCTGAGTGCACGCTACACACTGAAATGCAGAACATTTATTTTTCATTTTCAGAAAAAATCCACTGAAATCCGTTTTAATCTGGTGTTCATTGTGTTTCACTGTTGCAGTCCTAAGAAATGTTTTTTTCTGGCTCCCGATAGCCATCAGTCAGCCAGAATACCAAAGGAAAGTAAAAATGACATAGGTTGTAAAGGATGTCAGGGTGTCCAATATAAAAGGAGGCAGCCAACGTCACTTCCTCAGTCTTCCTTGACATGGAGCCCGAAGCAGAAGCTTTTCATGCATGAGTGCTGGTCAGCAGTTTACCTTTGCTGGTTTCCAACTACAAAGGAGTTGGTCTACTACAGCTAAGTACCCCATTGAGGATTCTCTTTTCTTTCCTTAACGAATGTCAGAAAAAGTTAATAATTGCCTTACCTGTGGAAAGCAGATGCCCCATAGAGATTTTCATTCCTATTGCATTATCTGTTTAGGCCTTAATCACGACATTCCCAATTGTAATCTTTGTGCCTCCTTTAATCCGAGTGCTATCCATCGTCGGGCTAAAGTTTTGGCTAAGCATTTCAGAGTTTGGCCTAAGTTTGTTGGTATGGCATCCACTGTTTTTCAGGCTTCGGATATTCCAAAAAAGCATAAGGACAAGGACTGAGACAGGCCTCAGAAAACTAAGTCCTTGGATGAGGTTAAGTTGGTCGTCAGTCAGATGGGAGCCAGTGAGATGCTTTTGCAGTCCCTGCAGTCCGCAGATGTACAACTGCAGGCCTTGATTGAGTCTGAGTCCCTTAGGCCTTCGGCCTCCAGTTTGCCTTCTGACCCATCGCCAGTCACCTCTTCTGCTGGATCCGGTACTGCTAAGCTGACTCCGGAGTCCGAGGCCTCAGTTTTACGATCCAACAGCAAACTTCTTTCTTCCACTCCTGCTGTTCCTTTGGTGGTTGCCAGGCCTCCCGAATCCTTCAAGCTTGCAATTAAGCCTTCCGTTCATAAGCCTGTGAAAAGGCAGGCTTCAGTTCCTTCTGGTTCCCCTCAATCCCAAATGATTAAAATGGCTAATGATTTCTTAACTCTTATTAGGGGTTCTCAGCCTCATCCTCCTAAAAGGAGTAGGGATGTTTCTCCAGAGATTTTGTCCAGTTCAGTATCGGATTCTTCCTGCATTTCTGCTGATGAAGAGGAATTTTCTCAGGTTTTTTTCTCCCTTTGAGGATTCAGATGCAGAAGAGTCCATCCCTTCGGCCTCTCCTCCAGAGGATTTCTCTTTTGGTGACACTTTAAATGCCCTTGGGGAACATTTTAAATGGGAAAGCCAGGATTATTCCCAATCTAAGAAATGGATTAGGGAGTTTCTGGATCTACCTCAGCATAAGCCTTTGTCTATTTCCCCTGTGTTGAAAGTTGTTGATGTTTTTCTGGAAAATTCCTTGTCTCCAAACTCAGTCCCCCGTGCTCACAGGAAACCTGACAGGTACTGCAGACTCCCTGATTCTCATCTATTTCTTTTCAGGAACCCGTTGGCAGATCCAGAGGTTATTTCTCAGGGCCCTAAAGGAGTTAAGGCCACTGTTACTAGGAATCATGTTCCTTCAGACAGGGAATCTAGGAACCTTGATAGGTGGGGCAAAAACGTTTATACCTCTGCCATCAAGGACTACCAATTGCCTTTTTTGTATGCTGAAGTACCAACAGAACACCTTGGAGGCTATTAATTCTAAGATTGCAAGTGTACCTCTTTTGGCAGAGAGTAAAGACATGCAGGATTTGTTGAATTCAGCCCGTCTGGTCAATAAGCATTCCTTGCATTGTTGTTTTGACATCCTTGAGGCCTCCAGTAGGGCTACGGCTATTGGATCTGTTATTAGAGGGCACACTTGGCTCAGAGAAAAGTCTCTTCCAGAACCTGTCAAGGCTAAGCTTTTGGAAGTACCTTTGCATAAAAACAATATTTTTGGCAGCAAAGCTGAGGAGGTGCTTAAGAAGATGAAGAATAAGGCCAAGTCCATGCAAACTGTTAAAGATTTTCTGCAAGTTCAACCCCCTTGCTTTAGCAGCAGTTAACCTTCCAAGAGTTGGACCTTTCCTGATACCAGCAGACAGAACCGTTCCAGGATGAGGGTTTACAAATCTTCTAGGGGGCAGACAGCTACCCCTCAAAGGTCTAGGCGGTGACAGGCTTCCACTTCTAAAGCAGGAAGCTCCAAGCCTACATCTCAGTCAAAACACTCTCAATGACCTTTTACAACTTCTGCCTGTTCTTGCTTGCCTGGAGAGTCCTTTAGGGGGGAGAGTTGCCCTTTTTCAGATGTCTGGGCCTCCATTACAAATGACAAATGGGTGCTCAGAACAGTGTCCCTGGGGCACATGTTTTCTTTACACACTTTTCCAGCTCCCAAGGGATTCCCAGATGTTCCGCCAAACCAAAAGCAGAAGTAGAAAATCAAACTTTGTCTTTGTTTCATCTAGGAGCAATAGAATCAGTTCCTGCTCAGCAAGTAGGCCAGGGCTTTTATTCCAGGCTTTTCCTAGTTCCAAAAAAAGAAGGCAACTGGTGTCCTATCCTAGATCTTTCCATTCCAGACTCTTTTCTAGTGATGCCAAAGTTCAAAATGCTCACTCTGCATCAGTTGCTACCCAATGCTAGAAATGGATTCCTGGCTGGTAACCTTGGATCTCAAAGAGGCTTAACTGCACATCCCTATCAGGCAAAGTTTCAGGCAGTATATTCATTTCAGAGTGGGCAAGCAGCATTATCAATTCTCTGCGCTGCCATTTGGCTTATCTACTCCTCCCAGAGTCTTCACGAAGTGCCTGGCCCCAGTCATTGCTTTTTGCAGGCAGAAGAAAATTTAGATTTACCCATACTTGGGCGACTGTCTGATTCAAGCAAGTTATCAGGAGCAGCTACTAAAGAATCTGGAATTTGTAAAGACCCTTCTCTTTTCCCTGGGTTACACACTCAACGAGGAAAAATCAAAAATGGTGCCATCCAGAGAGATAACATTCCTGGGAGCGAGTCTGAATACAGCTGCCCAGATGATATATCTCATGCAGGAAAAGCAAACAACTCTTTCAGTTTACTTCAAGGACTTGGCAAGCCTGTCCCAGCTCCCTGCAAGGAAATACCTGCAAGCTCTGGGATTCATGGCATCTTGTATTCTCATGATTCCATATGCAAGGCTGCATATGAGGAAATTGCAATGGTACCTCAAGAACATTTGGTGTCAACACACACACGACCTGAATAAGGATGATCCCTCTGCTTCCATCTCTGCAGATGGAGTTTGTATGGTGGGCAACAGCCTGTCTACAGAACAAGGGCATGCCCTTTTGGGCACCTCCTGCCACTCAAGTTCTGACTACAGATGCATCGGACTATGCCTTGGGAGCACACCTGGATGGCAGATGCATACAGGGATGGTGGAATGCTCAGCAGATGCACATGCACATAAATCTAAAGGAGTTGATTGCAGTTCAACAGGCCTTACTAGCTTTCAAGCACCTTCTTTCTCCTGGGACCTTACTTGTCAGAACAGACAACACCACAGTCATGTGGTACATCAGCAAGCAGGGAGAGACTCACTTTTACCCCCTGTGCAGACAAAGCATGAATATTTGGTCCATGGCAGCATCCCTGGACCTGAATCTCCTAGCTCAGTTCCTTCCAGGAAGGCTCAATGTTTTGGCAGACCAGTTGAGCAGGCAAACCCTGGATCCTCACAAGTGGCAGCTGAGCAGAGCAGTTTTTACAGCATTATTCAACATTAGGGCATGCCTCAGGTGGATCTTTTATCCTCCCCGGACAATCATCTTCTACCTCTCTTTTGCACCAGACAGCATCACAGCAGCGCCTGGAGAGTGGATGCTCTGTCCTTCCCTTGGACGCTGCTGTCAGTTTATGCCTTCCCTCCTCTTCCTCTTCTTCCCAGAGTATTATTGAAGATCAGGGATGAACGACCAAGGACTATTCTCGTAGCTCCATACTGGCCCAGGCAGCATTGGTATCCACTGCTTTGCCGTCTCTCCCAATTTCCTCCTTGGCATCTTCTTCTGAAGCCAGAACTTTTGGTTGAGGAAGGGGGAAATATACTACATTCTCATCTTCAAGCCCTTCATTTGGCAGCTTGGCTCATTGTAAACATTCTACATCCTCATCTTCAGTCTCTCCATTTGGCAGCATGGCTCATTGTATGACTGCATCCCATCCTCATCTTCAGTCTCTCCATTTGGCAGCATGGCTCATTCTATGACTCCACCCTTTTCTTCTTCCTTCAGTCTCTCCATTTGACAGCTTGGCTCATTGTATGACTCCATCCCATCCTAATCTTCAGTCTCTCCATTTGGCAGCATGGCTCATTGTATGACTGCATCCCATCCTCATCTTCAGTCTCTCCATTTGGCAGTGTGGCTCATTGTATGACTCCACCCTTTTCTTCTTCCTTCAGTCCCTCCGTTTGGCAGCTTGGCTCATTGTATGACTCCATCCCATCCTAATCTTCAGTCCCTCCATTTGGCAGCTTGGCTCATTGTATGACTCCACCCTTTTCTTCTTCCTTCAGTCTCTCCATTTGACAGCTTGGCTCATTGTATGACTCCATCCCATCCTCATCTTCAGTCCCTCCATTTGGCAGCTTGGCTCATTGTGTGACTCCATCCTGTTCTTCTTCCCTTTCCCAGCAGGTGGTTGATGTGCTGAGGGAGGCCAGGAGGCCTAGCACTAGGAAGCCTATGCTGGCAAATGGGAAAGGTTCTGTCATTGGATGCAGGCTACAGTGGGATCTTCTTCTCAGCCTAGCCTTCCTCTGATCCTGGAATAGCTGGCTGATTTGCTTCAGAGTGGTCTTTCTGTTTCTTTTATCAAGCTCCATGCCTCAGCCATTTCTGCTCATTGTTATTTTGAGCAACTCATTTTCTCTTATACACTGATAGAAATGATTATCAGATGTGCTTTCCACTTAAAACCTCCCAGAAGGGCTCCTACTCCAGCCTGGGATCTTAATTCTGTTCTAGAGAAACTCACTCTTCCTCCTTTTGAGCCAGCTGCCACTGCAGATTTCAAGTTTCTCTCTTGGAAGACTGCCTTTCTCTTGGCTATAACTTCAGCTAGGAGGGTTTTGGGGCTGCAGGCTTTGATGGCTGTGGAGCCTTTTCTTATTTTCCATCCTTGAGAACCAATCCCTCCTTTATGCCTAAGGTGGTTTCTACCTTTACTCGTAATAAGTCCATACACCTTCCTACCTTCTTTCCTAATCCTTGAAATAGATGTGAAAGGATCCTGTATTCTATTGATGTGCACAGACAGTTTAGGTTTTACCTGGACAGGACTAAAGACCTTCGGAAATCAGCTCAGTTATTGGTTAGTTTTGCCCCTGGTGCTCAGGGCAAGGCTATTTGTAAGCAAACCCTTTCCAAGTGGATTGCATATTGCATCAACTTTTGTTATTCCTTTCATGGCAAGGTTCCTCTTCAAGGGGTTAGGACCCACTCAACTAGAGCAGCTTCCACTTCTGCAGCCTTTTTAAGGGGTGTCCCTACTAAGGATATTTTGGAGGCTGTCACATAGTCTTCTGTTCACACTTTCACAAACCATTATAATTTTCCTCTGTTTTCCAGAGCCAGAGCAGGGTTTGCCACTGCTGTTGCAGGGCATTATCTCCAACCCTTGATTCTGTTGGTTCCTCCTCCCTTTCACTGGGCTTTGGTAATCAACCCATGTGTTAGGACTGCAACAGTGAAACATGAAGAACATAGTACAGTTGTGTACACTTACCATAAATGTAGATGTTCGAGTGTATTCACTGTTGCAGTCCTGGTTTCCATCCCTCCTTCCCCCCTTTTTTCCTGAGGTACAGGCTGAATTGGATATTATTTGCCAAATTGGCATTTGGCTTAGCCTTTTTTCTGGGGGCTTCTAATTGTTATGGCAAGAAAGACAAAGGAATTGATGTTGGCTGCCTCCTTTTGTATCAGACGTCTGACGTACTTTACAACTGACAGCAACCAACATCGTTTTTACTTATCTTTGGTATTCTGGCCGACTGAGGGCTACAGGGAGCCCGGATAACCCATTTGTTAGGACTGCAACAGTGAATACACTCGAACATCTACATTTATGGTAAGTGTACACAACTGTACTTCCTTTTACTCTCACAATTCCCTCTTTTCATTTAAAAAGTGGAAAATGACTGTTCATTTTCAATTTTTTCTTTAATGGTACACATTGAAACTTTCTCCAGTTTATTTAGGTTAACCATCATGATTTGCTGAACTCTATACATTTTTTGCAAATGACAACTTAATTTCAGATAGTTAGTATGACTATAATGCCTAACACTGCTAATACAGAATGTATCAACCAATTTAACAGGTTTTTCCATGATTTTGACCAACCAGTAATGATATCCCACAAGTTGTGAGCAGTGTCTTTTTTTGGTCTTTTCAGCCAAACTAAGTAGTTTATCTTTTGCAATGATGCTTAATGCCTCATAATACAGAATACTTTTATTTATTTTTTCCAAATACTCTCTGAAAATGTTAGTATTGTTCATTATGTTTTTTTAAATTATCCAAGGATACAGATATATTGGGAAGCTGTATTAAGTAATAATTCCAGTTCTTGGAAATATTTACTTCTATGGGTTCAATAACCACATAGCTCTTATTATTCCATGTAAGGAAATCAACATATGATAAACATCCTACAAAAGGTCATTTTAAATTATGACCTACATCTTGATCTGTATCCAGACAAATATACTGAGGAGCCACTTCTATAAACATTCGAAAAGAAGAAGGCATAATAGTCCATTTACACAAATTAACAGAATGCTGCAGTAAGCATGGTTTATAGACAGGCGAATGCTGTCCACAAATTAGTCCATTTTGAGTCTGTGTACAATACTCAGCTTTATGTGTTTTTCCTCTCATATCTGTATAATCACCTTCAAATTGTGGAAACAAATACTCATACCCTTCTGGTACGAAAAATATCATAGGTAACACAGTAAATTGACACATAATAGTGTATCAGTAACATTATAATGCATAAACTTTCCTGTACAATATTGTGGAGTATTTATTTATTTATTTGCATTTGTTTACCAGGAAATTCCGACTGGACGCAGGTCCTTTTTCAGTGGATGCCCGGGGAGAAAAGCTCCACATCATGTACATGATAAATAGAGATACAAAGTTGCAGCAAAAGTAAACAACATTACGGGTTGTTGGCTTTAATACAATAACTAGATATTGATTATCAACAGTATATACAGTAAATGTTGCAAATTAAGATAGTTTCTTGTTGTTTATAATATTAGTAACAATGTTGTCAGACAAGATTTTTTTAATAAAATTTTTTATTGAAATCAAAACTGAAATATACACAGTTATTAAAATAATTGTACAGATTTTTGATACATTAGATAAAAATAAAAAAGAATGGTATAATAAACAATAATACCATAAACTATATACAGAAATGTTCACTGTACAAGAATGAAATATTACTGTTAGGCTAATAGAAAAAGGATTTGATTTTACATTCAGGTTATTGGTTTTCTAATAGTTCAGATATACTCTTCCAATATTTATATGTTGTATTCCTTGAGGATCTGGATCTAATTGTCAACATTTTGAGTTTAGAAACATCCTTTAGAAGATCTTTAAAATTTTGAAAAGATGGACTATGTGAAGATTTCCAATTTTTTGTGACTTTTTTCCTGGCGATGGACAATATAGACCATAAGATTGAATATTTGCTGGGTTTACACATTTTGGGATTGGAGTGTTAAATAGAACAAGTGATTTAGTAATAATAAAATTATCTGTAAAGATTGCTTGTAAGAAGTTATTAGCATCTTCCCAAAATTTCTTTAAAAGTGAGCATTCATAAAATATATGTATTCAGTCTGCATTCATTTCATTCCTACATCTCTAACATAAAACACTATATTTAGTTATCTTGCTGATATTATGAGGTGTAAGGAATGATCTATTTAAAAATCTCCAGGTGAAAATTTTCCATTTGTGTGAAGATGTTGTTTTACCAGCAGATTGAAGAATATTTCATTTATCCTTATCTGAAGGATGGGCATTATTAGTGGTGGTAAAAAATTCCTAGTACTTATCTGTATATATATCCAAGTCAATTTTATTGTTTTATATATGAGTGAAAGACTAACTTTTGGTGAAATGTTCTGTTGAGTTAGAGTTAAAAGCTGTATCAGACTAGGAATTGAGGTTTTAATTGAAGGAGGGATTAGATCGAGTTTACCCTTGATGTATTTCCTTGCTTCTTGTAGGTCTAGCCATAGTACTGAATCAAAATTATTCTCTTCTATACTAGTATTAAGAGCTTTTAATTCGTGGTTGTTCATCAATTGATGCCATGCTATGAGGCTCTTTTGTTTAAATAGTGACATTTTCTGATAATGTACTGTAAACATAATCCCTTGTGTATAGGCGATGGGGAAAGTAAGAAATATCCAGCTTTCATATCTTTTATGTCTAAGGATGAAATTTTTAAATGACCTTAAATTAGAGTTATGTAGTTAGATTTAAATGTTTGGGTGTAGTGAAAAGAAAAATATTCTTTCAGACTCCAAATAAAGGTGTTCTTCATTAAGTATAACATATGAGTATCATTGTTTTTTGGAGATTGAGATAGACAAAGTAAAAAATCTTTCCATTTTGCTGAATATTTACTGTCAATTAACTGAGTGATTGATTTGATTACTGAAGAAATTGAATAAAGTTCTAGGTTGGGTAAAGCTATACCTGCATTATCCCAGCTATACATATGGGTTGATAGAACATTTCTGGGTTTAATTGGATGCCAATGGAATTTTTTAATCATTGTGTTAAACTTTTTGATTAATAAATGTGTTGGGGGTATAGAGATGGACTGAATGGGGAGTAATACCATCTTTATAATTGATAATTTCTCATCCATGGAGAATTTTATTTTAGACAATCTAGTTATTAAATTATCTATGTTTGCAATACTTTTATTAAAGTTCAGTTTTATAATATCTTTTATGCTGCTAGTAATAATTATGCCTAAATATGTTATTTGTTTAGATTATGCTATATATTTCTTAAAATTATCTTGTATATAAATTTTCTTTTGACCAACTAAAAGAATTTGTGTTTTATTGTGGTTAAATTTAAGGACGGAGTTCCTTTGAAAAAGCTCCATATTGTTAAATAGTTCTGACAATGATGGGTCTTTGCCACCCAGTGTAATCAGAATGTCATCTGCAAACATCTGAATTTTTGATGTTTCATTAAAACTGAATTCATATCCTATTATATTAGTGTTATCCCTTATCAAGTTTGCCCAGGGTTCCATGATTAAGGTGAATAAGAGGGGACAGCGGGCAACCTTGTTTAGTGCCTTTTACTATTGGTATAGATTGAGAGATATTAGGGCCTGTTTTGATGTATGCATGACAACCATTATATGATTGAGTAATAAGGTTTACAAAATGTTCCGAAAAATTAAGATCCCCAAAAGAATGAGGAGATAATCCCAATTAATTGTATCGAAGGTGCAATTTATATCTAAACTAATTATAGTTAAATTTGTTTTTTAAATCTTTACTGATTCAATTAAGGTTAATATTCTCCTAATATTGTCGTAAGAGGTTCTATTTATTATGAAACCTGTTTGATCCGCCTCCACTAGATTAAGAAGAAAATTTTTGAGTCTGTTAGCATATATAGACATAGATACTGAGGTGGTGGTGCTGCGGTAGCATTGTCGCCTCACAGTAAGACGTTGTCCTGTTCGATTCTCAGCTAGAGCATCTTCTGTGTGGAGACATGCATGAATGGGCATACCTTCATTGAAGGTTGTGCGTCAGGGCTGGCAACTTGGCATTTAAAATCTACTGCCAATCATTAGCGGACTGGAGTTCCGCTGTGGCAACCCCTAACAGGGAAAAGCCGAAAGACACAACAACAGCATATATAGACATAAATATTTTGTAGTCTATGTTTAGTAGGGATATAGGTCTATATTAGTTACATTTAGTCGGGTCTTTGTCCTTTTTTAGAATAGGGGTTATAAAAGTATATTCTCACGATGGTGGGATGAAGTTTTTAGTTTGTACTATGTTAAAAACAGCATGTAAAACTGTGACAGCTTTATTAGGTAAAATTTTATAAATTTCTGGGATGATGCCATCATTTCCCGGAGCTTTGTTTTGCTTAAGTTCATTAATTTGCAGTTGAATGCCTTTGAGAGTAATCTGTTAAGTAATTCAGCTTGCTCTTCTGTTAATTTTTTCTTTGAGTTTTTACTAATGAATGTCCGTATGTCTTTTTTTGGATTTAATAATTCGGAAGACTGATTAAGATTATGAAAAAATTCTCTGAATTTGTTTAGTATATTATGTAAACCAGAGACCATTTTCTTCTTCTGTGGTCAGAAAATGTCATTAATATGGTTAAATTTATTCAGTCTTTTAGTTTTGTTGGCTAGAATATTCATGGATCTAGGATTTGATGAAAATGTAATGAGTTTAAATTTCTCTAAGCTAATCATGGTTTTATGATTTAATATTTCAAGATACTTTTTGTTTAAAGAGTTTATTTCTTTTTTTTTTGTCTTTGTCATCTTTGTTTTTTAAAAGATCAAGGTTCAATTTGTCAAGATTAGATTGTATTTATTTTAATTCTTTATCCCACATAGGTCTTTTTTTATATACCAATTAGTTATTCTACCATATAAGCAGGATTTCATTGCATCCCAAATAAAGACTTCGGCTGTATCACTAGTTGTGTTAAGTTCTATGAAGTTATGTACTTCTTCGGATAAGAAAGCTTTAAAATCATTAATTTAGTGATATATAACTGCTAAAAGATAGGCAAGGATGAACACAATGAGAGCCGGCAAACTGACAATAAAATAAAAGAAACTGGCATTTATTAGTAAGCGCTTTCGGTGTGGATCAGTGCCTCACCTTCATCAGACTAAAACAAGATAGAAATCAATTAACATTCTTTATATAGAAAAAAACCTGACAATCATTATATTAAAACCTTAATTAATAAACCCAATCAATTCTTAAAAGAGAAAGCCTTCATACACATTCTTCAAATAATTCACTGCTAAATTGCACTACTTTTAACTTAAAATCGTGTGCAAGGATGATTGCATTTACTTTATAGTGTTAAATTAATTAAAAATGGCAAGAGCAACAATGCACATTGATTCAAAAAATGCCTAAAAATTGCCATGAATTAAAACGACATCAAGCCTTATAACTGGTTTACTAAACTAACCATAACAAAGTTAATGGTTAGACAAACCATAAAATGGTTTGTAAACTGAGATTGACAATATATGTGTAAAAAATTAATTGATTTGTACATGCATCAATCGCCTATATAATTACTAATAAAATATATATATATATATATATATATATATATATATATATATATATATATATATATAAAAACCAAAAAATGTGATAAAGTATAAATGAAAGATAATGAATACAAATACAGCATTATATAGACCATTCTATAAAAATACTAGATGAAACAATACTTGTCAAGTGCTCATCTCCTAAGGGCATGCAGTTTCAAAACACATTTAATAGATACATTTTCATTCAGCCCTGGTAGAATGGACGCCCCTGTTTTTATTTGCCAGATAAGCTCATCAATTTCTAGTAAAATATGCCAAGGGCCTCCTCTGATGTCGTTATCTCTGTGTTGTAAAACTAAAAATTTGAAAATATGCCCAGGGTAGTCTAAAGTGTGTTCAGCCAAAGCGTTTTTAATGTCCCCCTTGTTTATGGCATAAAAATGTTCATACATACGCTGTTTCAGTTTCCTTTCTGTTTTGCCAATGTAATAAGCATTACATTGGCAACATAAGGCTGCATAAACCACGCTTTTGCTGTCACAATTAAATCTAAAACCAATCATGTATGTTTTGTTGTTAATTAGGCATCTAGTCCCTTCAAGTATGTGTTTGCACTGAGGGCAAGCACCACATTTGAGCATGCCTTTCACCCTACTAGTTGTAACTCTTGTCTTTTTCTCAAGTAGTGCTTTTAAGTTTTGCCCTCTCCTGTAAGTAATACGTGGTTTCGCCCCTAATGATTTAATCAATGTTAGCTCTTCTCTAATGACATTCCAATTTTTGTTTATAATGTCCCTAATAAGTATATAGTCTAGGGAAAACGTAGATAAGAAGCTAGTCGTGTAAACCCTATTATTATTATTGTCCAATAAAGGATCTAGTAACATGGGCTGTTGCTTTGACCCACTAAGTAAAGGTTGAAAATGCCCATTTATTCTTTTATGGCAAACTTCTTGTTTGATGTTATCAATCAAAGAAACAGGATAACCTCTATGAGTGAACATGCCTTGCAGGTTTTCACATTCAGTCTCGAACTCAGCATCATCCGACACCATTCGAGCTGCCCTAACCATCTGACCTTTAATAATGGCCTTCTTTTGATGGTAGGGGTGGTTACTTGAAAAGTGCAGAAAGGTGTTTGAATGTGTTGGTTTCCTGTAAATCCTGCTGATGTACCTACGTTTACATCTATCATTCACTAAAAGGATATCCAAATAGTTAATGGAAGTATCATCAATGTTGTATGTAAACTCAAGAAAGCTTGTCATTGATGAAATATTACGAATAAATGTTGGGATGAGAGATTTATCACCCTTCCAAATACAAAACATGTCATCCTGGTATCTTGTGTACCAGGAGACATGCTGTTGGTAAAAGCTATTCTGAAATAGCAACTCATTTTCCCAGTATGCCATGATGGCATTGGCAAAACTGCCACCACATGGTGACCCCATTGCTACACCCGACTTCTGCAGATACAGTTTGCCTTTGAAAACCATGAAATTGTTTGTCAAAACAATTTGCAATAGAGTTTCAATTACATATATGGTGTTCTCCTCTACTTTTTTTAGGACCAAAAAGTCCCTAATCCATTTAAGTCCAGTTTCCTGGGGGATAACTGTGTAGAGGTCTTTGATGTCTATTGTAATGAAACATGCCTCAAGTTGGTAGTCAAGTATGTTAATGTTTCTTAAAAAACCCCAAGAGTCTTTACATATCTGGGGCTCACTATCAACCAATGGTTTTAAGATGGAATCAATGTATTTGGCACAACTGTGTGTGATGGATCCTCTACCATCTGCTATAGGTCTAAATGGAGGGCTATTGAGAGATTTGTGTATTTTAGGAGTGCCGAATAAGGCAGGTGTTTTGGGTGCAATTATTGACAAATACTGATATAAGTCCTTGTCTATAGACCCCTCTAAAAACAAGTCGTCCAATGTCGACCTGATTTTTCTATATGCCTGGTTGACTTCGTTAAGGGACACTCTTTCATAAACGTTTGTATTGAGGTGTTTTTGCATTGCTTCAACATAAATGAAGTTATCCATGAACACAAGACCCCCTCCCTTGTCAGGGTTCATGACCCTGATGTTACAATCATTAAGTAGATGGAGAAAATCCTGTTCTGAAGCACTAAGGATATTTTTGGTTGTTGGTGAATGTTGTTTTTTCTCAAAACTAGCCCTCAAGTCCATTTCACAAATCTTTTCAAAAAGACAGAGTCTAGGGTGAAGGCTTTCTCTTTTAAGAATTGATTGGGTTTATTAATTAAGGTTTTAATATAATGATTGTCAGGTTTTTTCTATATAAAGAATGTTAATTGATTTCTATCTTGTTTTAGTCTGATGAAGGTGAGGCACTGATCCACACCGAAAGCGCTTACTAATAAATGCCAGTTTCTTTTATTTTATTGTCAGTTTGCCGGCTCTCATTGTGTTCATCCTCGCCTATCTTTTAGCAGTTTGGTTTCTAATTTAGTGATATATGCTGGGATTCTTTTCATCTGTACATTAGAAGTTGAGTGGATATTTATTTCAAAGGTTATGGAGTTATGATCAGAAAGGGGGCATGTAATTACCTTTACTCTAGTTAAAGAATCAACCAAGTTATTAGAAACAAAGGCTCTGTCTATCCTAGAATATGAATTATGCCTATGTGAATAGAACGTGTAGAAAAGAGAGTTGGGGTCTGCATAATTATTTACATCTTTTAGCAGGAGAGAATCAGAAAATTCTTTCAAAAGTCTAGCTGTTGACGAGATTTTTCTTTTACCAATAAAGGTAGAGTCTTTGCTATCAAAAATGCAGTTAAAATCACCAGCCAAAATGATATTACCCTTAGAAAAATGTAAGATGTGTTCTGTGTGTTGCTGTGCTGATTTAAGTCCAAAGCCAGGAATCCAGTATGTATTGATTAAAGTGAATATTTTGTTGTTAAATTCTTTAATAACTGATGCTAACATACCTTTTTTATCTTGGTATGATCCTATTATTTTTGGTTTAGGTCATTTGTTATGCCATAATATAGCAACTCTCCTTTTTTTCTTTGAATCTTTTGAACTGGCTAGAATAGAAAAGGATTTAGAGTCCAATTTAGAAATATCTTCTAATATCAAGTGGGTTTCTTGTAGAAATATTATTTGGGAGTTTTGCAATTTGAGGTATTTATTTAAAGATCTTCTCTTATTAGGATTGTTTAGACCATTAACATTGAGTGACAGACAATGTAAAGAAGTCATGAGGTAGTTTCTGTGTGTGATAATGCATATTGTCTATACATGTATTACTCTTTTGTCTGTGTATGTATAAAAGATAAATGTAAGGAATACCACTGCTTGACACACTTAAAAAATGATATAGAGGTAAAATCAAAGGTATATTAAAATAACTTTCAACTATGTAAGTTACAGTGAACATCGTAAACAATATTGTCAATAAATTGTAGCAAACATTTTTAACAAAAAAAAACACCCTAGACCTTTCTGGAGCTATAAACTCCTAATATGAGTGACATCTATCACTCAAATTATCATTCTAACTAGCAGGAAGTTTCAAACAGGAACTGCCTATTTGCAAACTGTTGTATATTTAAATGTATGGCTTTTAAGTAAACTTATCTTTCTTATGTACAGAAGTAAACACGACTAAAGTAGAATAATAATAAAATCAATAAATTGTTAAATATTAAGTAATTATGAAAAACAACATGAAATATTACTATTTATACTACAGTGAATCAATAAGCTGATTATTAAACATATATTAAAATAAGATTATGTTGTATAACCAAGATGAATAAAATCAGCTGAAGTGCACTAATGACAGTTAATTATGCTTATATACTATCCTTAAAAACAATCATCCAGTAAATGTGAACATATAGTAATACTTTCAAAGTCAAGTAAGGATAGTGATCAAAAATAGTGTCAGGGCTCATATTAACAATATTGTAATACCATAGATTAAGGCTGTATAGAGAACTCTAGTGAAATTGTACTCAGAAGTAAATGGTTCCATTATAAGGATTCTAACTGAAAGAACTACTCTATATATTAATCATAAAATCGCTACAACAGTCCTTGCTCTCCTTTTTGTAAAACTTTCAAGACTGAATTTCTGTTCATTAAACAATACTATAAACCTCAACAAAGTATAGATATACACTGACATTGTGAGGCCTATCATGGAATACTGTAATCTTTCTTGTACAGAAAGTAATGTATTATATTTCTGGCAACAAAACAAAGTAAAAATGCATTCTGATGAGAAAAAAAAAATCTTGTACCATAACAGCTTTATGTATCAAGTTGGTAATAGGAATTATTCTTTAACTACTTTTATAAGAAATGTTTAAGCTGTGTAGGAATCTCACTACTATATCTTATACCATTAAGATTATTATCTATAAACTCTTACTTGTTTTGCAGTACTGCACAACAACCCATATAAGATGTAAATTTTTGTATGTTACTCTTTCTTGAGCTGTCACCCTTGTAAATGTATACTTTTTTGCTTTTTACACTCTTTCTTTTCCCAATTATATCAATAAAGTTTTAGCTGTACCAATGTATCTTATCAGCTCCCTTTAACTAAACACCATCTGGCTAAGGGTTGAAAAAGAGCTCTCTAAGAGAGCCTAACTATATTATAATACAGTGTAAGGAGGTCATACAAAACATTGCTTTATAACAGGCATTCACAGTAAAACTATTTGTGAGAAGCACTGCAGTCAATATAATCTGCACAGTACCTATAAGTTGAGTAGAACAAAGATGCATCTGCATGTCATGTTGATATTGTTGTTATGCTATAAGTAGGGTGACTGGTTCCTTTCATTCCCTTTCCCGCTGAGTAAAGAGGTGTTTGAAAGGTTTCGCCCTTTGTAATTTGTTGACTCACTGATGACATCACATAGCAACGGAAATCGTTCCTGTGATACGGAAAACAATTCAACGAGTTTGAGGATTAAAATAAGCTGCTAGAGTTCCAGCGGGAAATGGTAAGGCACTTTAACAACAAACGCAGCTTTTATTAGGCTCACGAGCTGCTTGGGACAATCTCAACATCACATACAAAGCAAGAAATGCTCTCGCAAAGGCCAAGAGCTTCCCGGGCTCACCACGTACATCACCAAAGACAATGCCACCAACATAGTGCTACTCTCAAGAACATATACGCATTGTCTGAAACAGAATACAAGCGTACAAGCAAAACAGGGAAAGAAAAAAAAAAAAAGTGCAACGAGCGTTAGCGACATATAAAATTCACAAAGCACCAGAACCTTGTACCAACCATCATACCACCATTATTATCCTGTTAATATACAAACAAAAGCAACAAATGTATGCACTAACCACCAGAACCCTGCACCAACTACCAAACCACCATTCTTTTACTATTAACATACATGTAATTCACAACAGAATTACTAGACAACCAGCCCAAAAGAAAGATCAGGGCAATCAGTGCAACAACAAGCCCTAGCTTACTAACATATCTAACTAAACCTATGTATTATAACAAACAAACAAGATATACCACTTCTACATTATGTATCTGAATATAAGCTATAAGTTTATTAATTTTTAAGGGTAAATGCTAGTTTTTATATCCAAAAAGAGCAATAAAAACATATTAAACTATTAATAACTGTGCAAGATATTTTCCGAAGATATGATCCGAAACTTATGAGAAAGTATTAAGCTGATTATTATTCTATATATGTAAGATAGAGCAAGACTTTAAGAGAGAAAAAAGGGTGTATATTCATTAATAGCAGACTTAGAACACAAACAAAAAAAAAACACTCACCTGTTGAACCAATTTTCTCTCTCTAGACTTCTGGGTCATAAACAAGAGTTATTTATATATAAAAAAATAGAACAAAAAAAACTACAAGGGTAATATGAACAGACTCGTGTCATTTTTTTTTTTTTTAGTTTCTTTTTAGGATCAGATGTTTTCCAGGATCCGTTTTCTGCTAATCTTTTGTGACTGGAAGTAGCCCAATCCATCTAATCTATCTTTTCCAATATTTTCTTTGATTTGATAAATGTGATAGCTGGTTCTAGTTCATCAAATATTTTCGGACCGTCCTGCAGAAAGATCTTTAGCTTGGCTGGAAAAAGCAGATGTGTTTTTATTTCAGCTTTCTTTAGTTCTTTGAGTAGTGGCAAAAATAGTTTTCTTTTAGCAATCACAGAGGAAGAATAGTCATTGTCAAAACGTATGATATTATCTTGAAATTTTATAGGTGAGATGGACCATGCAGCCTTTAATACAATTTCTTTATCATGTGAAGATAAAAATTTGACTGTCACTGACCTTGTGGAATTACTTTTATTGTTCTTAGATTGAACCAGGGATCTGTGAGCCCTTTCAATACCAAAAGAGAGGGCTTCAGGAAGTTGTAAAATCTCAGGTATCCATGAGGTTAAAAATTTCTCCATGTTATTTTCTTCAATATTGTCCGGCAACCCAAAGATCCTGATGTTATTTCTACGACTTCTATTCTCTAGGTCATCAATCTTTGACTGAAGTAAAGAGTTTTGTTTTAAGAGAAATTCCAAGTTATGTTCATTTTCTTGAATTCTACAGTCCATGTCATTCAGTGAGGGTTCTATGCCAGTAATTTGTTCTTTCTGCTGTTTTAAGTCTTGGTATAAAGTCTCCATTTGCTGTGAACATTTTTCTTTAAAATTATTTAATTTCAGGTCCATTCTGTCTATTTTAGTGGATAGCTCTTGGATAGTGGATAGTAGAGATTGTAGCTCCTTTTTAATGACATGTCCTGGTGAGAAGATTTTGTGAAGCTCATGTTGAAGTCAGGTACCAAAAGCTTGTCTTGTGAAATTTGACAGGAAAAAGTAAAATAAAATTAAAATTAATGAGATACTATCCAAATAAACTGTATGGAGAGTCCAATAAGTAGAAATAATTACTATTTAGATAGTTAATTTCAAAAATTCCTGTCGTAAAAGATGAGATAAGAGCTGAGAGAACGTGCTGCTACTCAAGGCTCATGCTAGCCACGCCCCCATCAGACAAGATTTTAAAGTATGTAAAGACAACTAGCTAATTCTGACTCTGGTTAGTAGTGGCGTTAGTATAGTTGGGTTAAGAATCTAGGTGGGGGGGTAAGGGTGGAGGTGTTAGTCTGGATTAAAACAAGGACAAAGGCAGTGCAAACGCTGGTTAGTAGTGGAGTTAGTATAGTTGGGTTAAGAATCTAGGTGGGGGGGTAAGGGTGGGGGTGGTAGTCTGGATTAAAACAAGGACAAAACCAGTGCAAATTTAAGTAGAATTTCAGTGCAGTCTTGAAAAGGTTGCTGAAAGATAGAGTAGTTATAGAGGGTGGAAGATTGTTTGAAGTTTAGATATGGTACATGAAAATATGGCTTCCCCTGCTGAGTGTTTGGGTTTGATAACAGTGAGTTGATTTTTGTTGCTTGATCTTAGGGGCCTAGTGGGATGATAGGGTCGGAGAAGGGTTTGAAGGGAAGGTATGTTATGGGGGTGGTTAATAAGTTTATGAGTGAGGGTGAGGTGATTAAAGTGAAGGAGTTGTGGGAGTTCTAGCCAGTTTAGTTCTTTAAGGGAGATACAATGATGGCTGCAGTAGGAGGTTCCAGTGGCAAATTTGGCAATTTTGTTGTAACAAGCATCCAGCTTGTGTAGGTCTGTCTGTCTAAGGTTGGTAAGTATGGGGGATGCATAGAGTAGGGTGGAGATTAGCTGGGAATTGGCTATGGAGATTCTAGATGCTTTGGTTAGGAATTGGCGGCTGCGATATAATGCACCAAGTATCTTGTGAACTTTCATTGTGAGAGATATGTGGGTATCAAGTCTAAGTTTGTTGTCTATTTCCACACCGAGTAATTTTGTGTGTTCTGATGGAGAGATGATGGCATTATCTTTGGCGAGAATGTTGAAGTGGGGGGTGTTTTGGGTGGCTTTGGAAGGTTGGAACAGGAGAAGTTTTGTCTTACTTGGGTTGAGTAGGAGCTTGAGTATTGGATAGCCAGCTTTCTACAGAAGAGACTGATTCCTGTGTAATTTGTTGTAATTCTGGTAGAGTGGGGGCAGAGCAGATGAGAGTAGAGTCATCTGCGTACTGTATAAGACATGCTTGTGTGGTGGCAGTATGTAGGTTGTTAGTGAAAAGTGAGAATAACAGAGGGCCAAGGATAGACCCTTGGTACTCCGAGAGTAACTGGGAGGTGAGGTGATAGGTTATCATCCCAGATTATGGATTGCTGGCGTCCATGTAGATAGCTGTGGAACCAGTTGCAGGCTGATTGTGAGAAGGAGAGGTTGGGGAGAGTAGAGAGTAGGCTCATGAGATACCATGTCAAAGGCCTTTGAGAGATCTAGACATACGGCAGTAGAGAAGAGGCCATTGTTTTTATGATGAAGTATAGTGTTGGTGAAGGAGAGCAGAGCAGTAGTGCTGTGATATGGCCTGAAACCATGTTGGGTTTTAGAGAGGAGATTATTAGCTAGGAGGTTGTTGGAAACCTGGGTGTTGATACATTTTTCAAGTATCTTGGAGAGAGGGGAGATGATAGCAATGGGGCGGTAATTGGAGAGTTTGGCGGAGGGGGTGCCTTTGTGGAGGGGAATGATGTGGGATATTTTCCATATCGAGGGAACATAGCCTTCTGTTATGGAACAGTTGATTAGACTTGAAATTGGGTAGGCTAGTGTATCAGCTGCAATTTTCAAGTATTCATAGGGGAGGTTGGCAGCTGCAAGTTTGGTGGGTTTAAGTTTTGACAATAGTCTTTTTATGTTGGAGGTAGGTACTAAGGTGAAGAAGAAAAGAGGAGTGGGGGTTTAGGGTTAGGAGTTGAGGGGGCTGTTGTAGGGAAGTGTTGTTTGTTTAGAGATGTTATAGTTTCAGTGAAGTGTTTGTTGAAGGATTCAGTAATACTGCTGGAGGAGGGGGGGATGGATGGCTGGGGGGGGGGGGTATCAGCCTTCCCTGTGTAGAGGATAGTGTTAATAGTGGAAATTGCTTAGTGTTGTGGTTGGTAGAGTTTAGGGTGATTTATAGTAGAGGGATTTGTCTAATTTTATTTGCCTTTTTGGCTTCATTGCGCACTTCAAGGAATGATTGCCTATCTGAGTTATTTTTTGTTAGTCGCCAGTGCTCCCAGGCCTTATCTCTGGATTTCATTAGGGTTCTGTTGGTCTTTGTAACCATGGGGCATGCCTGGATCTGACTTTGGCATTTCTTACAGGAGCATGGGTATTTAGGATGAAGAGGAAGATACTGTTGAAGAAGTGAACAGCCTCAACTAGGTTTAGGTATTTTAGTGGTGACCAGTTAATTTTTTGCAGGGAGGAGATTAAGGAGTTGGGGTTGAAGTTGGACTTGTTCCATATTTGCCTGTGGATAATGGGCTTGAGAGTGTTTGTTTGAGTACAGTGTGTTACTTCAGTAAATAGCTTAATTCAATTTGTATCAGGTATCCATGTGTTAAACAATTGTCGCCAAACATTTTCATTTTTAACATAAGTTCAGTTTGTACTCTGTTTTTCTGAATTTCTACATACAAAGATTTCATAGTGCATTTTGTCCAGTTTACAAAAGTTGTCATGTTACCATCACATTTCACCTGATATAGCTGCATAGCATCATACTTGTCTAACAATTACTGCTGATAATTTATGTTGTGCAGGTGTGTCTTCCATATTTCTGGATTCCAAGATGCTTGTAAATGCACAGTCTGAGAGATATCTTCCCCCACTCGATTAGTTAGAATTTCAATGTCAGCTGCATTAGTAGCTGCCATGCCTGTACCTGGGCTTCCTATCAGAGTATCATACCAGGCCCTTTTATATCAGCACCTGCCTGTGTCTGGGAATGTGATGTTAAAAATATACTCCAACCTTTTGATACTGTCTGCCTACTTTTTTACAGGTAAAAGGGATTTTAACCAAATGGTCTGTATGAACAGAGGTAGGTTTACCTGTTAATATTGAAAGAACGTATGCTGCCTGTAATGACTGTGGTATTAGTACATATTACAGAAACTCCAGTACTAAAATTTGGTTGTACCTTTGTATTATTGGGAGGAATACCAATTCCCTGTATGGTATGATTACCACATTTCTTCACATAAGTGAAGACTAGCCAGTATGTTGATGGTGGATATTTTTTTTTTGAATATTCTTCTTCTTTTCCCAAATAAAAATATAGGAAATTGACAACATTTAATAGAAGCTTTGAAATCAAATTCAAGGGTTACCTTAGCACTATTTGGTCAACTGTAATAATGACCCATAACTGCAGACCAAAAGGTAACATTACTGGGAAGTATTATATGCCCAAAAGTACAATCAGCATTATTTGGACAAGTGAAGTTGTCCTGCTGTCTTTGCCCACAACAAAAGATTTATCTTTGAGCAGTCACACCAACCTAGCTTTAGAGTATTATTGTCATTGTTTATTTTCCAATCTTGCATTTATCCTGTTTGACACCCTACCCCACGGCCTCCAATAAGTACAGTCAGCACAATAACAAACAGAATCTTCATTATGTACAGTAATATAACCTTTCCACTTAAGTGGTATTAATCTGAAAAGTTGTTTTGATAGATGCTTTTTCAAATGTTTCAGACTTGGCATTTGCTGTGAGTCTACAAAAACAACACAAAACATGAAGTCACTTAATGACTTTCAACTGATCTCTGTGAACAACAATTATTTTGCTCTTTTTCTTACCTTGAACTTTGTACTCTAGAGGTCGTAACTGAGCAGATACTTCGAAAGGTCCTTGCCAATTACTATCCCACAGACCGTCCATCTGAAACGTCTTGATCAATACCTGTGTCCCAGAGGGAAGGTTTTCTTCTGGCATAACTTGATCCTTTGACCGTAATTTGAATGTTTGCATTTCTGATAGGCGTTGACACAATTCAGAAATATCTTTTAACCATTGTTGATGCTGTGCAATTTCTAAAAATGGTCTGTTTGTACTAACAGTAGGATCAATGGCAATTGTACAGGCATTTTTCTACATGTCATGACTTCAAAAGGTGAGATCCCTGTTTTACTGTGTGGAGTTGTTCTGACACCCAGCAAGATTCCAGTCAAATGTTTTACCCAATTTATGCCTTTCTACAAGCAGGCTTTCTTAAGGCATTCCTTAAGAGTCTTGTTCATTCTTTCAACTACCCCATTAGACTGGGGATGGTAAGGAACATGAAATTGTTGCTGGATACCAAGCAAATCACACAAAGCTTTAATCAGTTTACTGACAAATTGTGGCCAGTTATCGGATTCAATAACTCGTGGCCATCCCCAATGACAAAAAATGTTTTCCATAAGGCTTCTGCTCTAGCCTTAGCCATCATTGTTTTTGTAGGAATTGCTTCTACCATTTTGAGAAAACATCAACTATCACTAGAAGATACCTGTGCCCACTTTTAGCTGGGGTTAATGGAACTGCAAAATCAGTTTGGATGGCATACTAAGGTCCATTCTCTGGAGTTACCCTTAGTAACTGTGTTTTTTCAATTGAGCATTAACCTGCAAACATATTAAGCATTCAGCATGCACTAAATCACAGATTGTCTTTAACTGTGGATGCCAGTACTTGTTCTTTACAATGGGCCATAACTTTTGGGTACCCACATGTCCCAATACCTGATGATTAAACTTCACTAACTGTTGTGTCTGTTGGTATGGAATATAACAGACTAGAACAGTCTTCAAAACATTTTGCATACTATTGCCCTGGACTTTCTCCTACAAGAGTACATTTTTCTAACTCTTCCTGCAGTCCAAACTTAGTTTGGATCTGCAGCAAATCATGCTGCAAATTCTGAACTGAAAATATCTGTATGGCATGTACTGCAGTGGTTTTATCTGGCACACTAGAAAGGTGTTCTGTAGGATGCAATTGCATTCCTTCCTTTGCAGCCTTTTTTGCCATCTGATCAGCATAGTTATTTAACTGAAAATTTTAATTTGTAGCTTTCTAATGAGCTTTTACCTTTAAGATACTGTAGCAACCCACAAGGGTCTGACTACGAACCAAATTCTAAATAGTCTGTAACACAGAAGCATGCTTGAGTGGTTTGACCATGTTATCAACAGACCCTCTCCTTGCCCATGTAGACATATGCAGCCACAAAGAATTAACTACGTATGCACTGTCTGAAAAAATATTGACAGGTGGAAAATGCTGTAATACATAAAGAACTGCTTCGAGTTCTGCTGGATGAGCAGACATATGTCCCGGTAACTGAATCAGAGTTGGCTGTCTCATAGAAGGTTTTTCTGGTAGTACGGCACATCCAGTCTGATATTGTCCATTGTCCCAAAATTGAGCACTGTCAACAAAGATGGATGGCCTGTCTTCCTGAAAATCAGGAGACAGAATGGGCATTTCTGGATTTGAAATGTGCCTAATGCATTTGTGTCGTTTTCCTTTATATCCCATGAAATTAGATAAGTAATACTTATCTCCTGCCTTTATTGTAACTTGTTTGACACTAAATAATGCCAACCATTTTGCAAACACTGCTTGACTGATGTCATCAATCAGTTTATTTAGCTGAGTCTCATTTACCAAAGCCTGTATGTCATAATGGCGGTGTCTGTACTATAATGTCTTTAGAAAAAGAGGTTAGGTATTCAGTTTGTTTTAAACCCCAATAAATGACCAAAAGTTGCTGAATACATGGGTGATATCCCCTCTCAGCATGTGTTATCTTCCTACTGAAAAATTTAATGGGGCGTAAAGTCTTTTCCATTCTAGAATCAGAGCCCTTAGGCCACTCCTGTAAAAGCACAACAGAGTTGGGTCCAGCTGCTGCCTGTAACACAAAAGAGACATGGTAGACTTGGAGTTACTAAGTCTGTAGCCTTGGCCAATACTGCCTTTAAATCACAAAAAGCCATATTTTCCTTTGGTCCTCACTCCAGAAAGGGTAATTCCTTTTGGCTAGAAAGCATGTCATACAGAGGAACTGCCATGCTGGCATAATCCTCTATAAATTCCCAATTATAATTCATGATACTCAGAAATTTGTGCAAATCCGGAATGGTAACCGGTTTATCCATTTGCAAAATTTCCTGCACCCTCTCTGTACAAGGAGTAAGCCCAGAGAGATGTAAAATAGTACCTAGAAATTTTACTTCAGGTGACATGAATTTTACCTTCTCACTTTTAACCTTAAACCTTGCCTCCTGCAGTGTTTGAAGAACCTGTGTCACTTTAGCTAAATGCTGTTCTTTTGTTTCAGACTGTATTAGTATATCATAAATGTAATGCAGAACAGAATCATCAGATTTTAAACCTGTCATTTGAAACTAGGGTTGCCAGATTTATTTGTGGCTAAAACCAGACTAAGGTCACACCCCTCGCATCACCCGTAACTCCACCCCATTCCCACCCCCTCTCCCACCCATGCCCCACCCCTTTTGTGACATCAGATGATGGGACCGCCCTCTTTTTCTGTTCCGGATGCATGCTTTCAGCCGATTTACTATACTTTCCCTGTAAAAAAGCATAGTAAATCAGCAAATTTAACAAACACTGATAGTCTGTTTACTTTTGTGAAACAGAATATGTTAGTTTGTACAGTATTTTCTTGACTACCAGAGAATTTAATTGATTTGTGGATAGTCCAGAAAAAAATGGATAGGTGGCAACAGGGATGATTTCCAATTTCCCACCTATTGGTCAAAGTTATACTTAAATAGGGCTAGGGATGGACTCTGCTTTACATGGATGGGAAGCTTGTTCCAGTGCATGGGGACCCTCTGAAACACATTTGTGTCTCATCAACATGGCCTATTTATGTCACAAGCAAAATTTAAATCATTGGATCTACTCATACACAACACAAGGCAAAGCTGTGTCACGTATTTTAAATAAATTACTCTGATCTGAGCTTATGGCGAATTGGTAAACCTTTTTTGGTTTGTTTGTATTTCTTCACCATTAAATAGGTAAGCAGCTGTTTTATTTACTTCTACAATGTTTACAGATATTAAAATAAAGTGCACAAACACCGATAGCCATTTTCTAAACAAAACAGTCCCACAATAAAAATAGACTTAGCACAAGCACTAAACTTCTCTGCCATTGAAACTCACATTCATTGAAACAGTATTAAAACCCAGATTCAAATAAAATGCATCTGGCCAGTGGAGAATAAAGTTTACCTTTGGGCTGTTTTCAAATTATAGTCTCTTTGAACACATTTCTATGGCCATGCGGACATGTATGTGTTCTTTGATCCACCTTCCTGATTGTACTTCCTTGTATAATAAAGCACCACCTGTTAGAGTATGTTTTAAAGTTGTAGTTTTGAACATTTTTCCAGCAAGCAATGAAGCAAAGTGTATGACCCAGTAATAACAAAACTGCATTTACTGTCAATCTGACCTCAATGCTACAGCACTGCTACCAAAGGAAATAATTTTGGAATGCCCGTAAATCAGTGGGCATAACATTTAACTCATAATGGATTCACAGTGGGAGGGTCAACATTTCATTCTAGTGAATGCTAATGGAGAAGCTGTCTGTAGACAACAATTTATGGAAAATACTTGGTAAAGTATTTTGCAGCAGGTTAGCAAACAAATTGCAAAGACAGGGAGTGCTGTAGCATAATTTATTCCAATTATCTACTCAGAAATCAGTGTACTCCCTGTCTTTGCAATTTGTTTGCTAACCTGTGTGTGTGTGTGTGTGTGTGTGTGTGTGTGTGTGTGTGTGTGTGTGTGTGTGTGTATGTGTATATGTGTATACATATACATATACACAGAGGCAGTGACAGAGAGAGAGAGAGATGTACAGACAAACACACATGCGCACACCAAGAACTCAAACACTATTCAAAATCTTCTTCAAAAGTTGTCTGATTTTCATCGACACAAAATCCTGCTGCTATTACGCACACATTTTTAATCTATTTTATTTTTCAAATAGTGGCCATGTGTTTAGGAGAACTATCTGGGGATGACAGGCTTGATCTATACTTGATCCTTCTTTATGTCTCTGCACTTAATAACACTTAGGGACTAAAGATCCAAGTTAGCACTAAGCAGCAGCAGGTAAAGAATATGAATATGGGCTTGTCCATGGCTATAGGCTTACTTAAACGTATGCGCTCTTAACTTCAGTGCAACTTAATAAACGACCTGCATAAATATCTGCATTCAAACATAGCTTTTTTAAAATCTACAATCTTGATTCACTTAGTTCCAAACAGGGTCTCATAAATATCTGCTGAAGTGTACTTTGGAAATGACTAAATGTATGGTTATACAATTATTTACACCTGTATTTAATGACAGACAAGGCTGGCTAATGACCCTAAATGATCTATTAGCACGTGTAATCCAAAGTTATACCGTTTTCAAGTTTCAACTAACACTTGAGTTTAATGTTTGGGAGTTGATGCCTTCTCAAAGAAAAACAGAGCCATCAAAGTTAAAGGAGCAATACATAGGTCTCAACCTTCCATTTCCAAAATGAGGGACACACAAGCCCTCGCTATGTGGAAGAATGGGCAAAATGTGAGACACATACCAACTAACAGCTTACTACCAACTCCAAGTCATAGGATAATATATGTTTTTAGTTTTACTTATAAAATAAGATTTTTTTCATAAATTAATATGATTCATTTTTATTTACCACGTTGATATCAGTTGAAAAATTCCCACCGAATGTGTCGCAAACCCTTTCAATGTGGAACCGAGGAACATGAACTTTTTAAGACCCTGAATGAGGTATGTACCATACATTCCTCATAATGAGGAAGATATCTTGTTCTCTCTGCTCAGCTCCAGAGCTCTCATATGTATGCTGGACAATGTCCTCTACCACCTGCTGCCACATGGACTTAGCCCCCTCTCTTCACGGTCACGGAACTGCTAGCTTAAAATTTGGTGCAACTGCAAATTAGAATTACTTCCACACTGGTGTGGTGTTGTAAGCACGCATGATTCTCCTTAAAGGAGAAGATGGCGCTAATACCGCAATCACAATCAATGGTACCTGCTGCAGCTGTAAAAGTGAGAGGTTGCTCGCTCACGGTGGCACAAAACCCAGACTTCACGTGTCTGGTTTTGAATGATATTCATAACCGGACAATTTGTCAGAAAACCGGACAGCTGGCAACCCTATTTCAAACTGCTCTAAAAGTGTTGGTGTGAGAGATTGCCCCCTAGTGGATGCTAACAATACTGCTGTCATTTTTAAGTGTTTAGTTTGTATTGGATTCTGCTTTTGCTGCATATAAGCTATAAAATGCTGAAGAATAAAATTTCAGACACAACGTTCTCGTGTATCATTCCATACAGTGCCTTCAGTTTTAAAAACCCAAGCTTTAAATGTAATCATGTTATTAAAATACCTTTCTGTTCATCCCACTTAGGGAGAGTTTTTAACATCCTAGACTGATTATAAACCTCAGCACGAAAACCTGCTGAGGCTATGATAGGACTGGTGTCAGCAGTTCTTAGTGCTTTAGATTGATATTTTTTTAACAGGGCTTGTAATCTTAAAAGGTCTTGATCAGCTAAGTCTGTTGCTCTAGCAACCTCAGAATCATGTGTCTCCAACTGAGCTCATAATGTGTTTATTTCCTCCCTAGCGACAGTTACGTCATGCTTTGCGTCAGCCAGCTGCTTGTCATATTTTTCTTGCAAACGAACAATTTTACTCATTAACCCTTTTATTATACCAGTAGCTTTACTGCCCTGTTCAATAACAGTTTGTGTAAAGGTTTTAATTTCAGTCTGTGAGACTTTCAAAAACTGAAAAAATTCTTTTGTACATTCAGCGATGTCAGCATGCAGTTTACCAGACGCATTCCATTTATCACAGTAAGTCTGAAAATGACCCATGCAGTCAAGATTTTGCTGGTTGCTAACTTTAGCAATCCAAACTTTAAACTCTTACAAATCAGACTGTAAAGTACAAACTTTGACATCTGCATTACCCTCTAACAAATCTTTTGCAAAAGGATATATAGAAACAGGAACCATTGTCTGTGCTTCAAGCATTACTTTATCCTGGTTGTGTTCCTGGTTTTCTAAAATACGTTTATGACAAGGCATGCAAAAAGCAACATTTAAATCATTGCAAATAGCACATTTTTGTACATTCTGTGGCACTTTTGCCTTACGTAGTTAAAACTTACAGGTGCTAACATGCTGATTATACCATGTATTGAAATAATTCCACACATTTATATATGGTTCAGACACATTAAAAGTAAAAGACTGAGTGCACATCTTGGCATTTTCATGAATTGCATTCATTGTTAAAAGAAAAACAGAAGAAAATATTTACCACAAATCTTCAGGACAAGGTGGCCAGTCTTGACAGGAAGATCAGTTGTGGGAAAATTCTCTGATGTCTTTCACTAGATGCCGGTAATATGAAAATTTAAGCAGCAGTATTTTCACACCTCATGAATCACCAACTGTCTGAAGAAAAATTACCATACTGCCCTGTACTGCACTGCAGTGTCTGTCCACCTGTCAGTGGACAAAGTTTAGGAAGAGAAGAATCAATTCTAAAAATGTCTGCGCTGGAATGCCACACTGTGAGAGGCAACCCCCCCCCCCCCCAGTTGTTTGGACTGGACTGGTCTCGCCACTGTTAGTTATACTACACTATTCAGGTAGTCTGTACATTTACTCAATGAAGACACTGAGACAGTTCTGCTGTTACGACATTCATTTACTGCACATGAGGTTTACATCTAGCTTAACAATGAAAGGTATATACATCACCATACTTCAGCTTAGAATAATCAAAGTCTCTGATACAAAAGAAAAAGTCCCAATCTTTACAGTGTCTTTTCTGCCTGCATCATCAGTTTTGAGAATTTGCCAGAATAATAAGTCTTTCCTTTCAAGCTGGTCTGCTGATAGTTTGTTTTCCATATTTTAAACATTCTTTTCCTGAAGAATAACTCCTTTTGTCCTTGGCCTATTTTGCATATCATATTGATGAGTCACAGCTGCATACAAGAGTTTGTCTTGACCTGCATGTACATAATAAATTTCACAAGCTGCTTAGTTTATAAGAGATAAAATATTTTACTTCTAATTCTTATTAACAATGAATGCCAAGCTATATGTTTTTGCTAAGTTAGTTAGCTGAGTGCACTCTACACACTGAAATGCATAACATTTATTTTACATTTTCAGAAAAAAATCCACTGAAATCCATTTTAACCTGTTCTTTTACTCTCACAAGTAGCATATAGACTACTTAGAGGTGACTTATATCTGTATTACAGGGCCATCTCTGATTGAAATCTAATGTAAATGCTGCACATCTGTAAATCAAATGGGACTAGATTCACCCATTCCAGGGACCTCAGTCTAGCCTGTGACATAAACAGGACTTGCTGGAGAGACAGATACATCTCTCAGAGGTTGTCACTCCTGTGGAATAGGCTTCCAATCCTTATCAAGCAGAGCACCTCCATAACCCTGTTTATGGGCAACCTTGACAACTGGATGAAAAACTGTAAAGTTCTGCTGGGGATTGCCCTTGCTTCTCTCCTGGGCATGGGTAGTCTTTGCTTGAAAAATCTTGGACATAGACAGTTTCTCTCATCTAGTATTATATTGTGATTTAATGGCTAGGCTTGTAAAGACCCTCTGGTTAATAGTCTAGTAACAGCCTATGAATCTATGAACGTATAATGCACCCTTTTGCATGTACCTCAACAGACACCTGCTGCAGCTGGAGAGACCTTAGAGGTTTCTCACTAACAAAATACAGGGTCTCAAAACCATGATCTACATGAACTGACTGAAAGCCCTGTCACTTTACTCTGTATCTTATTGGCTGCTAAGAGGTGACTTTTTCCTGGCCTGTAGTACAATCTCTGACCTTGCAGTAATGGAAATGCACATCCACAAGTCAAATGGCATAAGAGTCACTTGCTCTATGGATTTCAACCTAGTTTGTGACATTAGCAGAACATGCTGGGAGAGAGAAATATGTCTCCCAGAACCTGATGTTTATTTAGAATAGACTTCCTGTTCACATAAAACAGAGCTCCTCACTGACCCTATTCAGATGCAATCTAGATAATTTAACTGTAGACCGCAGATGCACCTCTGGGGTGGCACCCATAGACAGTGGTAGCAGGTGTTGATGACAGACTCACTCTGTTCATAAATTAGTTATATGAACTACCCAAAAAGAACAAATAGGGATACTTGAAATTAACATGGCTAGGCTTGTAAAGGCTGTAGGGCCACTAACCTGGTAACCTCCTATGAAACTAATCTTCTGAATCTTTTTAGCTGGGTTATCCCTCCTGCAAGTTCAGACCTAGTTCTTATACTTTCTCTTTATGGCCCTCCACATTGCGCCTTACTAAGATACTAGATTTTCTTCCTTTCCTTCTAAAATAATGAAATGGGTTTGGGCAACAGGCATCTGCTGTGAAAGTCTAACCAGGACCATTGGCTTTTTGGCTTGGTGACACAAGTTTGTATCCCTTAGTATGACAGCGTCCAAAGGGCTTCATCAGAATCCATGGGAATCTGAGCCACACTATCAGGGAGCTACAAAAGCACCTCACTGAGGATCATCTCCTACATTTTTGAGAGTCATGTCAATTGTGTCCTTTTCTTATGCTTGCTTACTTCTCAGGAGGACAATGGAGGCCACGAATAATCTAGAGGACACCATGGCAGACCAAGTGTAGACAGTAAGATTCTTCTGGTCTTAACTCATGGATTCTAACTGTGCTGCAGTTAGTAACACATTAAGCTACTAAATGCATTCATTTAACAAGATGTCTTCATAAATGGCTGGCAGCACTGGACGTGTGTTCTGTCAGCAGCTGCCAGTCATGCACACTGGTACTGCACTTGAGTCTCATCAGCAACTACTGATCAATCATGTCCCCCAACAGCTTGCCCCTACAGTAGCCAACCAACTTACTCCACCCCATCTAGAGAGGAAATGGTGCTGAGATCTCGAGGTCAGCCCAAACTTTGGGCCTTATGCTGCTCAAGTCCTAGTAGTCAAAACAAATGCATCAGTAATCTAAATGAGGAACATACATCTACTCAGTACATCGTGTACCATTTCTTTATTTAAAAATATTGTTTAACTTTTGTCATCATATGATCCTGTATTTAAAAAATAAATGAAAAAAATTGTTTGGAAGTATTATGTATATAGCAGCTTTTAAAACAATTAATTCCCAAAGCACTTTCATTGTTGATTGCCATTTATGTAGCAGTATGAAGTTTACTTAGTGTTATAAAAGCACAGTTCTTACATATGATTCTCTGTTAAAAGCATTTTTTTTCTCATTTTCAGACCATAACCTGTATACTTTATGAACTCCATGGGGGTAGTATTTCCTTATCACCTTAATGGCCAGCAGTTGTGTGTCTGATGTCAGTAGAAACCTCGGTTTTAGATTTTGTACATCACAACTCTTCAGGTAATCATCAACTGTTTGAGAGGCCTAAACGTATCTCCACAGACATTGTTACATAATTCATGTCTCACAGGCCAGACTAAGCTATGATCACAATATTGGCTTTCAGTTTGCTGCTTACAGTGCATGAGGGAGAATTCTAATACTGCTCACTCAGATTTCTGCAGAGGCTGCAGGTGTAGGAAGTAGCATGGTGCCTCCATCCAGTATAATACTGACATTTTAGCACACCCCTCCTGTATGTGGATAAGTACTTTATCCCCCCTCCCATCTGTTAGTTCCTGCCTTATTACTTTTCAGTGTCAATTATTTTGGGTAAACAGCACCTGTTAAGTCAACGTACGCAGTATTCACATTGTGACTTTGCAAGGTCAGTTCCATTAATACCAATACCTGTGGAGGAGTTCATCTCAAGTACAAGATTGCTCAGTCTGCTAATGTACATAATATGATTAAAACTGAAAGACTGATCCTTGTCACTGGGCTCTGATCATTACATTTTCTAAAATGTGAAGATCTTTGCGTTTGTCCAATTACTGTGCTACTTCACCAGTGGTAAAGTTGGAACCTTAAACTACATCTGTTTCTGTGTGGATGTCTTTCTGATGCGAATTCTAATTGATATATAGCCAACCTCTGATTTATACCATGTAGACTTGTATAAAGAATATATGAAGAAGAAACAAAACAAAATCCCACCAGAGGAACAAATGCACCACCAGTCGAAACCACAAATAAAGCAATAAACATAACTATCCAAAAGTACTGATAGAGCAAACCAAGACAAAGTAGTATCATAGACAAAACGTTTATTGTGTTAGCGCTTTCACGGCTATCATTTCCGCTTCATCAGACATTTCAATACACATTGCCATACTCAAATTTAAACAGCCATAGACCAGTAAAAATGCAATTGCAATCAGTTAGCTATTTAACTAATTAATGTAAAACAATTTAAAAAGATACAGAACACAATTAAACAGATGTACACAATTCATTATGAAAAGAATTTCAACAACAGGGAATAAAAACATATGTAAAAAGTGTATAATATATATATATATATATATATATATATATATATGTGTGTGTGTGTGTGTGTGTGTATGAAAAATTGACTCATTGTGAATTTTATCTAAAAGTCCTGTTCTTTAGAACAAGTTTAATGCAAATTTTATTATTCAGACCTTTATCTTTATTACCCTTCATCCTTATAATCCATCTTAACTCCGTCGTTTCTACTTTGTTTTCAATATCCCCCCTTCGAATATCCTCATATACTACTTCAAGAACCATAAATTTAAAATTATGTGTAGTGCCATGTGTTACAAATTGCTTAGCCAAAGCATTAGTACATATGGAATTATCTATACTATAAATGTGTTCCCTCACTCTGTCTCGAAGGCAATGATCAGTCTTGCCAATATAAAAACTATGGCAGACTTGACATACAGTTAAGTAAACAACATGCAGGGTATCACAATTAGCTGTAACATAAAATTTCAAAAGTTTTCCTGTATCAGGATGCAAAAACTCACTGGAGCTATCTAAATACTTGCACCAATTGCATTTAAGACAAGGAAAGGTGCAGTGAATGATGGTTTGTTCATTATTATAAGTAATAGTTTTAGGATAACATACCATGCGCTTTACATTTTTCTTGTTTTTATAAACAAACTTCAGTTTAGTATTTCTTGAATGACCTCTTTGCTTTTGTTGGACATAGAAATTGTGATTTTTATATACTTGTAACTTTAGATGTACAATCTTTATTTACGTGCATACCCAATGATATTGGTATTGATTTATTGAAGTAATATCTATGTGACAATAGCAACTTTAATGGAGCTTCCATCGAATTATTATATCGGTTCATGGAGATCATTCTTGAAAATAACATTTTCATCTTTAATGGATTGATATACTGGCAACAAGAGGTCGTAGCTATGGGCACCTCAAGTGTGACTGTTTTTAGAATGGGTAATCACTCCTTCTGTACTAGAACATATTGTAAAAATTGTTACATGAACAACTACCTCCATAGGAAGAGCATGCACCACCCGCACATCCATCCCAACATAGTTAGGAGCCAGGGTTTATGGGCCTCGAGACTTAACATTAGTGATACAGATCGTGTTAAGAAGACCAGTTCTTTATTGATTAGGTTTCAGGAGAAGAGGCTACAGTAAACATAAAGTAGACACTGCCTTGAACAATGCAATGTGCTAGCGTGACAAGGAAGGTAGGCCCTACTACTCTGATGGTCCCTGGGATAGGTTATCAGTACCAAGGAAGGAAGTGAATTGTTTGAGGGTACCTGTTACCCATTCCAGTAATATACAAGTTGAAAATGTCATAAAAAATAATTGGAAAATTCTCACTACTGATCAGGATATTACCTCTATTGTAGGTACTAAACTGAAGTTTGTTTATAAAAACAAGAAAAATTTAAAGTGCATGTTATGTTATCCTAAAACTATTACTTATAATAATGACCAAACCATCATTCACCGCACCTTTCCTTGTCTTAAATGCAATTGGTACAAGTATTTAGATAGTTCCAGTGAGATTTTGCATCCTGATACAGGATTTTATGTTAGAGCTAATTGTGATACCCTGCACGTTGTTTACTTAACTGTATGCCAAGTCTGCCATAGTTTTTATATTGGCAAGACTGATCGTCGCCTTCGAGACAGAGTGAGGGAACACATTTATAGTATAGATAATTCTATATGTACTAATGCTTTGGCTAAGCATGTTGTAACACATGGCACTACACATAATTTTAAATGTATGGTTCTTGAAATAGTATATGAGAATATTTGAAGGAGGAATATTGAAAACAAAGTTAAGATTGATTATAAGGATGAGGGGTAATAAAAGTAAAGGTCTGAATGATAAAATTTGCATTAAACCTGTTCTAAAGAACAGGACTTTTAAATAAAATTCATGATGAGTCAATTTTTCATACACACACACGCATATATATATATATATATATATATATATTTTTTTTTTATTATACACTTTTTACATATGTTTTTATTCCTTGTTGTTGAAATTCTTTTCATAATGAATTATGTACATCTGTTCAATTGTGTTCTGTATCTTTTTAAATTAAGTTAGATTCATTTGTTACATAGCTAACTGATTGATTGCAACTGCATTTTTACTGGTCTATGGCTGTTTAAATTTGAGTATGGCAATGTGTATTGAAATGTCTGATGAAGCGACAATGATAGCCGTGAAAGCGCTAACACAATAAACGTTTTGTCTATGATACTACTTTGTCTTGGTTTGCTCTATCAGTAGTTTTGGATAATAATTGTGTAAAGAATGTTTTGCACTCTGTCTTTTGCTGGTTTATTAACTCTGACATCAAGTTTTTATGAGTTAAACCAGTCTTTTGACAATTTTGACACGGTGTATAAAATATTCTCAGATGTAAGATAACAATAATACTGCCTTTTAGTATTTTAACGTGATCTATGATCTAATTTTTTATAACTAAATGATAGTCACTGAATTTATTTTAGACGCATATAGTTATAATTTAGGAATGCTAACCAGGACAGCCATTTTAGTATGCATTTGACTGGAATTTATTTTTATCTGCTGTTCAGAATCTACATAAAGTTTGTCTGCCTTTGAAGATCAATCTACTCTTGTGCTGTGCCGACTATAACTAGGTAAACATCCAAGATGACAGTGGATGTAAAGGCAGACTTGTTAAATTAGTTGTATACATAAAAGATAACGGCCCAACGGATTAACGCACTTATACCATGTATTTGAAAGTAAGTCCGGAATAAATAAAGTGTCAGGTACTTGTGCGCGAAGTGGTTTCCATACAAACGATATGAAATAAATCCAAATGCTGTTCAGTGCTCAATCAAATACGAGACATGTCCGATATAAATCCAAGTTGTTTATTATATACGGACTAACAAGACAAAAAGACAGAGATGAGCGCTTTCACTAAAGTTAGCTTCGTCAGATCTTTATATTCTCCACTTCAAATTCATGCTTTATATAGTGTTGTCATTAATTGTTAATTAAAAAATTGATGCCAATTAAACAATTATATAAAAAAGGGGAGATAATGCATTCAAACATTTAAGAATAAAACAAGATATCATTAAAAATCATAGAAATCATCATTATCAGCTATATAGAAAGTTCATATATCATAGAGGTTGGTATCTCCGACCTTAATATATGGAGCGTGTCTTTACATATTGTATAAGTCTTAGCTTGCAGTAGTAATTAATTCCATCATATATTAAGTATATACAGTCCATTTAAACTGCTTAAAATGCATTAAAAAACATTAAAAACATTAAGAAGAGAGTTTTTATCATACAGAAAAATCATTAGACCTTGAGTATAAAATGTTTATGTGGGACTTAAACTCCTATAAAATGATTATATATCCCATCATACTGTATAAATAAATAATCAGCCTCGATTATTATGGGTATTATTTAGATATGTACATTGTGTACTACCTAAATCCATAACAGTTTCTGCAATGAAATAGTGGTTTATAATATTATAATAAAATGTAATAAAATGATGAGCATGGTAAAGTTATGCAAGTTCCTATATGCATTAATAAATAGGTAAATAAAGATGTTAATAAAATAATGAATAAATAGTTAAAACTTAATTGTGTATGTATGTGTATATATAACCAATATGTATATATATATAAAAAATAACATATATGTGTGTAATATATCATGTCAATTCATGTATATAAATATGGTTATATGAGAGATATAATATGGAATTGAATACTTAAATAACTGTGTGTAATATACATAATATAAAATATAAAATATATGTGTATATGTTGATAATAATTTAAATATAATATAATAGATATGAGTATAAGTAGATATGAATATAGGTTTCCCAATCCTTATCAAGCAGAGCACCTCCATAACCCTGTTTATGTGCAACCTTGACAACTGGATGAGAAACTGTAAAGTTCTGCTGAGGATTGCCCTTGCTTCTCTCCTGGACATGGGTAGTCCTTGCTTGAAAAATCTTGGCTATAGACAGTATCTCTCATCTAGTATTATATTGTGATTTAATGGCTAGGCTTGCAAAGACCCTCTGGTTTATAGTTTAGTAACATCCTATGAATATATATATATATATATATATATATATATATATATATATATCTGTATAAAAAATGCACCGATGTACCTCAGACACCTGCTGCAGCTGGAGAGACCTCAGAGGTTTCTCACTAACAAAATACAGGGTCTCAAAACCATGATCTACATGAACTGACTGAAAGTCCTGTCACTTTAGTCTGTATCTTATAGGCTGCTGAGAGGTGACTTTTTCCTGGCCTATAGTACAATCTCTGACCTTGCCATAATGGAAATGCACATCCACAAGTCAAATGGCACAAGAGTTACTTGCTCTATGGATTTCAAACTAGTTTGTGGCATTAGCAGAACATGTTTGTTTATAAAACAAGAAAAATTTAAAGTGCATGTTATGTTATCCTAAAACTATTACTTATAATAATGACCAAACCATCATTCACAGCACATTTCCTTGTCTTAAATGCAATTGGTACAAGTATTTAGATAGCTTCAGTGAGTTTTTGCATCCTGATACAGGAAAATGTTTGAAATTTTATGTTAGAGCTAATTGTGATACCCTGCACGTTGTTTACTTAACTGTATGCCAAGTCTGCCATAGTTTTTATATTGGAAAGACTGATCGTCACCTTCGAGACAGAGTGAGGGAACACATTTATAGTATAAATAATTCCATATGTACTAATGCTTTGGCTAAGCATCTTGTAACACATGGCACTACACATAATTTTAAATGTATGGTTCTTGAAATAGTATATGAGAATATTTGAAGGAGGAATATTGAAAACAAAGTTAAGATTGATTATAAGGATGAGGGGTAATAAAAGTAAAGGTCTGAATGATAAAATTTGCATTAAACCTGTTCTAAAGAACAGGACTTTTAAATAAAATTCATGATGAGTCAATTTTTCACACACACACGCATATATATATATATATATATATATATATTTTTTTTTTATTATACACTTTTTACATATGTTTTTATTCCTTATTGTTGAAATTATTTTCATAAAATTATGTATATCTGTTTAATTGTGTTCTGTATCTTTTTAAATTAAGTTTTAGATGAATTAGTTAAATAGCTAAATGATTGATTGCAACTGCATTTTTATTGATCAATGGATGTTTAAATTTGAGCATGGTAGTATGATGAAATGTCTGATGAAGCGGCAATGATAGACGTGAAAGCGCAAACACAATAAACATTTTGTCTATGATACTACTTTGTCTTGGTTTGCTCTAACAGTACTTTTGGATAATAATTGTATAAAGAATGTTTTGCACTCTGTCTTTTGCTGCTTTATTAACTTTGACATCTAGTTTTTATGAGTTAAACCAGTCTTTTGACAATTTTGACACCGTGTATAAAATATTCTCAAATGTAAGATAGCAATAATACTGCCTTTTAGTATTTTAACGTGATCTATGATCTCATCTTTTATAACTAAATGATAGTCACTGAATTTATTTTAGACACAGTTATAATTTTGGAATGCTAACCAGGACAGCCATTTTAGTATGCATTTGACTGAAATTTATTTTTACCTGCTGTTCAGAATCTTCATAAAGTTTGTCTGCCTTTGAAGATTAATCTACTCTTGCGCTGTGCAGTCTATAACTAGGTAAACATCCAAGATGACAGTGGACGTAAAGGCAGACTTGTTAAATTAGTTGTATACATAAAAGATAACGGCCCAACGGATTAACGCACTTATACCATGTATTTGAAAGTAAGTCCGGAATAAATAAAGTGTCAGGTACTTGTGCGCGAAGTGGTTTCCATACAAACGATATGAAATAAATCCAAATGCTGTTCAGTGCTCAATCAAATACGAGACATGTCCGATATAAATCCAAGTTGTTTATTATATACGGACTAACAAGACAAAAAGACAGAGATGAGCGCTTTCACTAAAGTTAGCTTCGTCAGATCTTTATATTCTCCACTTCAAATTCATGCTTTATATAGTGTTGTCATTAATTGTTAATTAAAAAATTGATGCCAATTAAACAATTATATAAAAAAGGGGAGATAATGCATTCAAACATTTAAGAATAAAACAAGATATCATTAAAAATCATAGAAATCATCATTATCAGCTATATAGAAAGTTCATATATCATAGAGGTTGGTATCTCCGACCTTAATATATGGAGCGTGTCTTTACATATTGTATAAGTCTTAGCTTGCAGTAGTAATTAATTCCATCATATATTAAGTATATACAGTCCATTTAAACTGCTTAAAATGCATTAAAAAACATTAAAAACATTAAGAAGAGAGAGTTTTTATCATACAGAAAAATCATTAGACCTTGAGTATAAAATGTTTATGTGGGACTTAAACTCCTATAAAATGATTATATATCCCATCATACTGTATAAATAAATAATCAGCCTCGATTATTATGGGTATTATTTAGATATGTACATTGTGTACTACCTAAATCCATAACAGTTTCTGCAATGAAATAGTGGTTTATAATATTATAATAAAATGTAATAAAATGATGAGCATGGTAAAGTTATGCAAGTTCCTATATGCATTAATAAATAGGTAAATAAAGATGTTAATAAAATAATGAATAAATAGTTAAAACTTAATTGTATGTATGTGTATATATAACCAATATGTATATATATAAAATAACATATATGTGTGTAATATATCATGTCAATTCATGTATATAAATATGGTTATATGAGAGATATAATATGGAATTGAATACTTAAATAACTGTGTGTAATATACATAATATAAAATATAAAATATATGTGTATATGTTGATAATAATTTAAATATAATATAATAGATATGAGTATAAGTAGATATGAATATGGGTATAAATATGTATATATATGTATATCTTAATATATGTATTAAATATGTCTTGTTAAAATATAAATATAAAATATGCAAACATGTATATAAAGGTGTGCAAATGTAATGGGAGGTGTGATGTTAAATTAAATACTTAAATAACCGTGTGTAATATGAATAATGTAGGAGATGTATGTGTATGTGTTGATAATAATGGATATAAATATGAATTTAAATATGGGTGTGTGTATAAATGTATATATCTTAGTATATATGTTTTAGATATATCTGTTTGAAATGTGAAAAATATGTAAAATTGTATAAACATATAAATAAATGAGTATGTAAATGATTGTGTAAATTATTAAATAATGCAAGTAGCATGTAGTTTACATTAATATTACACATTTATACATGACCACTTATACATTTAATCTTCCATACCTATCACCCCCATCCATCCAACCCATTTCCATGTAATCATGGATCCAATGTTTCCTACATATTTTAGTATATATTTTAGCATGATGTCACAACCTCATACATTTACACATTCTATATATACTTCATACAATCTTTCGTACTTGTACATACTTTCATATACATCCCCATGATGTCACATTTTTTATATACTCACACTTTCATACATATTTTCATATTTATTTATACAATGATATAATACATACACATATTTATGATTTATACAATCATTTACAAACTCATTTATTTATATGTTTATACAATTTTACATATTTTTCACATTTCAAACAGATATATCTAAAACATATATACTAAGATATATATATTTATACACACACCCATATTTAAATTCATATTTATATCCATTACTATCAACACATACACATACATCTCCTACATTATTCATATTACACACAGTTATTTAAGTATTTAATTTAACATCACACCTCCCATTACATTTGCACACCTTTATATACATGTTTGCATATTTTATATTTATATTTTAACAAGACATATTTAATACATATATTAAGATATACATATTTATACCCATATTCATATCTACTTATACTCATATCTATTATATTATATTTAAATTATTATCAACATATACACATATATTTTATATTTTATATTATGTATATTACACACAGTTATTTAAGTATTCAATTCCATATTATATCTCTCATATAACCATATTTATATACATGAATTGACATGATATATTACACACATATATGTTATTTTATATATATATATATATATATATATATATATATATATATATATATATATACATATTGGTTATATATACACATACATACACAATTAAGTTTTAACTATTTATTCATTATTTTATTAACATCTTTATTTACCTATTTATTAATGCATATAGGAACTTGCATAACTTTACCATGCTCATCATTTTATTATAGTATTATAAACCACTATTTCATTGCAGAAACTGTTATGGATTTAGGTAGTACACAATGTACATATCTAAATAATACCCATAATAATCGAGGCTGATTATTTATTTATACAGTATGATGGGATATATAATCATTTTATAGGAGTTTAAGTCCCACATAAACATTTTATACTCAAGGTCTAATGATTTTTCTGTATGATAAAAACTCTCTCTTCTTAATGTTTTTAATGTTTTTTAATGCATTTTAAGCAGTTTAAATGGACTGTATATACTTAATATATGATGGAATTAATTACTACTGCAAGCTAAGACTTATACAATATGTAAAGACACGCTCCATATATTAAGGTCGGAGATACCAACCTCTATGATATATGAACTTTCTATATAGCTGATAATGATGATTTCTATGATTTTTAATGATATCTTGTTTTATTCTTAAATGTTTGAATGCATTATCTCCCCTTTTTTATATAATTGTTTAATTGGCATCAATTTTTTAATTAACAATTAATGACAACACTATATAAAGCATGAATTTGAAGTGGAGAATATAAAGATCTGACGAAGCTAACTTTAGTGAAAGCGCTCATCTCTGTCTTTTTGTCTTGTTAGTCCGTATATAATAAACAACTTGGATTTATATCGGACATGTCTCGTATTTGATTGAACACTGAACAGCATTTGGATTTATTTCATATCGTTTGTATGGAAACCACTTCGCGCACAAGTACCTGACACTTTATTTATTCCAGACTTGTTAAATTGTTGTGTCTGCTTCATTTGCTCCTGCTTGGTTTCCAGTTTTTTAATTGATTCTTTTTCTTTCAGTTTATTATTAATTGTATTGACTGAGATGACATGCAAATCATTTTGTGTAAGCCTGATTATATGTTTGCAGTCCTGAAACAAGATAAACCTAATTCAGGCAGCTGCGTTTTCCTTTTACTTTGGTACACATCATCGATCAGACTCCTGTAAATGTTGCAATTACTTCACTTTAGTTACTGGATAGTTGCAGCGGTACAGTGTTTAATTCACAATCAGTTCCTCTCTTAGTAAAAAGGCAATTTTGCAGGAATGCTGTCAGCATTTCTCATTTTGTTTGCTTACGTTAAAGCTTCTGTCAGACTGTATTCACTTTTCTGATATGGTTTTTATAATGTTGTCTTTGTAAAAACAGTCGTTATCTAGTAGAAAGCCATATTCATTTGATTTAACTGCAGTTTTATTCTTCTTATATTGGTCAGTTTAGCCTATCACCTAAGTGTGTGTGTGTGTGTGTGTGTGTGTGTGTGTGTGTGTGTGTATGTGCCACAATGTGCTTTACATTTACTTCCTCAGTTCACTGCTGTTATTGTTTGTGAATACTGCCGTGGGTTATATACTTTCTCCATAAGAAGATTTGGGAGTGATAATGTTAATAATTCACTAGTTTTACATACATCAGTGTTGCCAGCTTACTGTCTTACACTGTCTTGAATACGTATCTAAGGCAGGTATTGCATTTGATTTCTTTTTTTTTTTCTTTTCTTTTTATGTATCTGTCGTTGTCACTCAGAAATCACTATGATACCAGGAACTTACAAAATATATTTGCAAATACAAAGTTTATCATAATTTGATGACACTGATGATAGATCTAGCCTTAGTCCACAGTGATCAAGTTAAGTTATTCTTTTCCAGAACTATTCAACTACTTTAAACGTTACCCTAACTTAAAATAATTGCATTTGGATTTTATGTTCTGTTGCGTTTGAACCTTGAATTATGTTCTTTGCATGTATTTTTGATTGAACTGCATTTAGACTCTGAACTTTTAGGATGTGTATGTACTTTTATTGAACTGTTTTTAACAATTTGGTGGATAATGAATTAAACATACGTTTTATTTGTTCATGGTTCCTGGTACATTTTTTCTACTGTTTTGAATTGCCTTATCTGTACCAGACTTGTCACCACACTGATACTGACTTATTTTTTCGATTAAACGTTACATCAGAGGCCACAATGAAGGTGGTGGTGTTACATATGAGAGTTAAAGAAGAAACTCCTACTGCTCCCCTTTCACACATACTGCAACAGCTCACTTAGGTGTCATCAGTAAAGCAAGCTTAAGGCCACAAAAGGCCGACTAAGTCAGGTTCCACACATGGACATTTTTTAGTCATAGCTGACATTATAGATAGACATACAGACTTAACACAAATTAGTGTGGAAAAGAACATAGTAACTCTAAGGTACTTCTCCAGTGCTGGCATCTGTGATGTTACAAGGGCCATAATGATCCTTAAGCCACATAAACATAACTATGACCTAGTGGTGGCCCATGTGGGAGTGAATGACCTGAAGAGCTCCACACAGAACAACATGTAGAGAGACATGATGGAACTTACTACTCATGTAACCTAGTTTGGTTTCGTTAAGGGTAGGCCATGCCTACTTACCCTGTTGGACTTCTTTGAGAAGGTCACCAAAGCAATGGATGAGAGTAAAATGGTTTACATGGCCTACCTTGACCTGGCAAAGTATTTGACACAATACCCCACTCAGGCGTTGTTGACAAACTCAAGAGATTAAGTACAAACCTGTATGTTACCCAGTGGATAGCCAACTGGCTCACAGATGGGACCCAGGAAGTTAGAATTGGGAATCCATTTCTATAAAGAGGCTAGTCACAAGTGGAGTCCCTCAGAGATTGGTCATTGGACCTCTCTTTTTTGGCATTTATTTGTCTGAAGTCAAGGCCAATATCAGCGGTGTCTGGCTGACTACATTTGCAGATGATTGCAAATGAGGAGCTGTCATTGAATCCCACATTGACACACATGTTCTCCAGGAAGGGCTGACACAGGCTAACGACTGGTGTCAGAGCCATGGACTAAAACTAAATGCCAAGAAATGCATAATAGTATCCTTCGGGAAGTCATCCACCCCTGGTAACTATCATATTGACACACCCCTAAGAGTTGACTCAGTAGTCAGGGACTTAGGGACACACACAGACAGTAATGTAGCCTTTGACCATCACGTGTCTACAGTAATGAGGAAATCATTCTATGTTGCACAACTTATAAACAAAGGTATGGCATCTAGGGCCAAGGAAGTCATTGTTCCACTGTATTCGGCATGGATCAGACCTATCATTGAGTACAATGCCCCCTTTGGTATGTACCTAACCAGGCATAGCCAACAACTGTAATGTCCATAGAGGTTTTTCACTAAAAGAATATAGGTCATAAATAAAATGTCCTATGAAGAACCCCTCAAGGCCTTGTCCCTGTATTCTGTCTCCTACAGGCTTTTGAGGGGAGATCTATCCCTGACATACAGGGCATTGTCAGACCCCACTTTGATGAACCTCCTGAATATCCACAAAGCAAACAGCACCAGAATTACCTGTTCTAAAGACTTAAACCTTGCCTGTGATATAAATAGGACCTGCTGGAGAGACATGCATGTATCACAGAGACTTCCCTGTTTCTGGAACAGGCTCCCATCCATGTGAAGCAGAATTCCTCCCTAACCCAATTCAGGTGTGACTTGGTCAGTTGGATGGGAAACCGGAAATTCATCCCTTGTTTGACACCTATGTTTCTAATGGACAGATGCAACCTGTAAACGGTTCATCTCCCAATCCCCTGCTTACACTTATCAAGGGTGCCAGAACTTGTCAGACATTTGGGATGCATAGCTAGGCTGAAAAAGGCCCTTGTGGTCATTAGCCTAGTAAACACCAGTGGATCTATAGAGGCAGAAAAGACAGGTCTTGAGTAGAATCTTGCCTTCACCAGCAATGATGCCTAATTACAAAGACAAGATAAATTGCTTTAATGGCTGGCTAAGTAGTCGGTGTCATTCTAAGTGAGGTGCAGTGTGACTGTCTGGGATGAGATGGTAGGTCAGATTTCCGGATTTGCGAGGGATAGCTTATACCTCTCAGAATGTTTTCCTTTCTTTATATTAAATCTCATCCATTCTCGCACCACTTTCCTCACTCCCCTCCTGTTTTTTTTTTCCTTTTGCATTAAAAACCCTCTAACTTTCATCTCCTTCTTTTGCATTTTCTGCTACATTTTCCTCTGGTTCTTTCCCACGTTCGTTTTCTATCCTTGTTGCATTTGCATTGCTTTCATTTATCTCTGCTTTACTGGTTTGACCTGTGTCACACATTTGTTCTTTGCAGTCTATTCAGAAACGCCTCTGTGTTTCACAGTTTTTAGCAAGCTACTATACAGTTCTGCCCATCTTCACATTTTCCCCTGTGCTGCATACACCTATTTTTATCACACTGCCTAATTAAGTGTCATTCCACCCAAAGAAAAACATATTCCCGGTTGTCCCCAATAACATATAACATCTCTCACACCCTCTGTCCTATTCACACCAGGTATGGGACTAATCTTTCCTTTCTCCATGTTCAAAGTAATAAATCACTTTCACCTCAACTGCTTCCACAATCATTTGTCATCTTCTATTTTGTTCAAATCATGCACAGTATCAAAATGCGTTTTTAAATAATCTTCTACCTCTTTTTCACTGTTTTCATTTTTGCTGAAATCATTTATTAGTTCCGTGGAACAATAATGATATTTATTTTTGGTACCTCTCTAAAAATGTCACCATCCCTACTGGGTCTCAAAATTAGTGTCACAGAATCTTTCTTGCTTCAAAAAAATGAATACTTTAACCTCCGATGCCTTACTACACAATGGCATTATGGCATTGTCCCACACATCATATCTATTTAGTGCTTTTTTAGATTTTAGTTATATTCTTAACATAAACTTCCTTCTTAGTCACTCCTCTTTTTTTTCTATACCCTGTTTGTTCCCTGCAATATATACAGATGTCCTTTTACTCAAATCCTTCCCAGACTTTTCCTTTTCTCTATTATCTTCATTAATATCTCCACCCCCCCATGTATTTTCTCCATTAAATTCCCCCACAATGATGTTTGATTATTCTCTGGTATCCTGTTCTCTCAATAACTCTCTAATACACCGTCCTGCAAGCCTCCTGATAGGAGGCTTGAACCATGAATTCCTTTTCTCATGATTACTTCACTTTCTCTTTCACCAGTTTTCACCAAAAAACTGTCTCTGAATCCTTAATGTTCAGCTCCTTTTCTGAAGCATTCTGTTTTAATCCTCCATGATCACACTTGGACTTCTCCTCACAGATGCCCCTGCATTAGGAGAGGGAGACATGCACATACCTCTCACAGAGAAGGGGTGGATGTCCCTCCATATCAGTATTCTTCACCTAAGGGATCTCCTGCCAAGGACAGCTCAACATCCGGACAGTGTACCAGCTCCCCATGTAATGTGTAGGGCATAAAGGTGATGTATGGATGCAAACACTCAGAACTTCTGCCATTATCAAACGTCAGTCTGAGCACCCTTCTGCTTTGCTGGTTACCAAGCCATTTTTAGATAAGTGCTCTTTTGGGTTTTCTTTTCTATTTTAGTTATCTTTGCATGGTATTTTGTTCATATCATCCAAAAAGGGGAAAATTCAAGGGGGGGGGCAGAGACCCTAAAAAGACCATCATGACCAGTGTCTCTTTTTCTTGGGTGCTTTCCACAACCATACACAGTTCTCTGTCTGCCAGGCATTTGTGCCTAAGACCCTATGCAGGCATCCCTCCTCCTAATCCATATATCTTGAGAATCACTGACTAAAGCTGTTGGCTCAGGGTGTTGTGGCACAGTCCTCCCATCCTGAGGGCCAACCATCTGCCACAAAGCTGGCCAAAAGGGTTAGACTTGAGCTGGTTGCTATTCAGCCTCCCCCAGATGTCTGTATAGAGTTTCATGAAAGCCCTGAAGACTGTCCTGTGCTTGCTTCAGATTCCTTTGCCAATATCCAGTTGAACACTGACATGGATCTGAATTAACATACATCCTCAGAGGCTTTTCCAACATCTGCATCTGATAAGGAGGAACCTTGGCTAAAATATCTGAGGGACTGAGGGGGGTCCTCAGATTTTTAGTAAGGAAGGAAAATCCTACCACTGTTAAGTCTTGTCAAGGGTCTGACCCTCCGAGGGTTATTCAGGTGGATGTCCTGTAGAAAACCAAGCATATCTCCCCTGTTGTTAAAGATCCCCAGCATGAATGACAGGATTTTACTTTAGGGTTTGTTTAATGCCTTAATAACCTTGAAACTTCCTCAAGGGGGTCTGTTCCTGCTCCCCCCTTGGTCTTCAACTCCTGTTAAGACCTAGGGGAATTGATACATTGGATGAGGACTTGGATTCTAAACTCCTCGTTAGAAGAATTGTCATTTAGGTATACTATTGCTCATGTGATGGGCTATTTTAAGTGAGACATTTCATATGTCTCTGACATTCAAAAGAGGTATTATGATCTCCTACAAATGGAGTCTCCCATACCATCAGCTGTCACTCCTTTTCTGACTGCCCTTTTGGACACCTTTTGTGCAGCCTGTGTACCTCCTGACTGTCAGCCCTCTGCACCAAACAAAGCTGATATGTTCTACAAGGTGCTTGAAGACTGCATGTTTCTGTATAACTACCCTTCTGTTGATCAGTCAGTGGTATCAGTTTCTTCTGATAAATCCTCTAAGTTTCTGCCATATGCTAAGTTCCTTTCTTCTGATAAGGATTGTGATGTCTGGCTATATCCCACTGGACTGCCACCAGTTAAATGTGACATCCAGCCAATACCCCATCGGACTGCCAACAATAAAATATAATGTCCTTTACTATCTTGGGTCAGTAACTAAGGAGCTTCAGTCCTCACTACTTACTCCAGTGTGAGACTGTCACTTAAACAGCAGTAATATTTCACAATTTTCCCCTAAGAATACAACAGGAGCACACACTGTTTTCCTGGTACTGGACTATATACCTCTGTCCACCCAAATGTATTTCCTTGTTATATACTTCAGAGCAATGTGTCCCAGTTTAAGACCTCTGATGCACTCACACTCAAAGTAAATTTAAGTTTCACACGTAGAAACACTTCTGGGAATGCCTGACATAGACTTCCAGCTGTGCCTCTTTCCCAAAATGATATGGTAATGGTGCCACCAATCAGAGTGTATTCATGCCCTTCTAAAGGGGTGTCCAGTTATGAAAATTAAATGTCAAAGTAAATGATAGCTATGACCAGAAGCGGCCAGGACTTTAAGGTGACCTTGGGAGTATTAAACAGGTGTCAGCACTCTCTAGGCTCCAAAGAAAAACTCTGATTTCAAACCACAATGTAAAGTAATGGAAATCATTTAAAAATAAGTAAAATGATTACAAGAGTGTAAATCAGTAGCCTTCAGTAAGCACCAGAAATGCAAATTTAAACTGTAGGATAGGAATCCATCATTCTAGAAAAACTCTATCCGAATAACTAAACTTTCCTAATCTAACTGGAGAATTCTGTCCCTGATCTACTCTAAAGTATCTAAAACATAACAGCAAGGCAAAGGCAGGCTTATGGTTTTTGGTGAGTTCTCTTTTCTTTGGGTATCAGTGCACAGCATTGTTACCGACTGCTGCTCTTCACAAACACAGCACTTAAGTAACTGCACAGGACTTGCCTAACTGCACAGCTTAACATACTCAACTGTGTTATTTTTGAAAATAACAGTCAGCTGCTTGAAAAAAGTTATTTTTTCTGTCAATCAGCTATTTAAATAATCACTTAGCAAGCAGGAACATTGTAATGACATCAGTCACTGTTCTGTAGATTCTCCACAATACTTTAGAATCTCCCTCTCAAACATGCACAGTTAGAAATGTATCAAAACACTGACATATTCTTTAAACATTCTGTTTAAATAGGGAGATACTCAACATTTTAAAACATATTTACATTGTCACAATTAGGCATGCTGGCATACAGTACAAGTTAATCTGAGAATATGCACAAATCTTCTGCCAGGCATGCTAACCCAGATATCAGGGTTTTCAGTTTCTTCACATTTCTCCCTCCATTATGACTCAAGCACGCTTTTCAAGTGAACCTTGAAAACCAACGCTCAAGAAAAATGGGTCTACTTGGGAATATTCACCCACTCCTGTCCTGGACAATCCTTTGGCATTTGCATTATTAACCCCACTGTGATGTTGTATGGTCATATCATATACTTACAATCCTACACTCCACCTCAGTAACTCAGTATTTTGCTTACTGACCCTACGAAACCATGTTAAAAGGTTATGATCTATGAGTACAGTGATTTTTTTTCTCCGATACAGATAGGGCTGCAATTTGTGCAGTGCCCACACTATGGTGAAACACACTTTCTCCACGGCTGCATATCCCTCTTCTCTAGGTTGGAATCTGTGCCTCAGATATACCACTAGGTGCTCTTCTCCATCTGCAGAAACTTAGGTGAGCACAGCCCCTACCCCATAATTTAAAGCATCTACCTGTACTATAAATTCTTTATTGTATCTGGGCTGGCTAACACAGGGGGTCCTCCTAAAATCTGTTTTAGTTTTTGGAATGCCTGTTCACAATCTGTGGTCCACACTACCTTGTCTGGTTTATTCTTCCTAGTTAGGTCAATAAGGGGTGCAGCTAAGGTACTGTAGTTGGGCACAAATTTCCTATAGTACCCCACTGTCCCTAGAAATGCTCTAACTTGTTTCTTAGTAAGAGGAACTGACCTTGCTTAGATTGCTTCCACCTTGACATGTTCTGGCTTAATTTTATCACTTCACACTCTGTGTCCTAAGTAGGTGACCTCTGCCATACCCATTTGACAGTTACTGGGTTGAATGGTTAATCTTGCCTTACTTAATCCAAGATCTCCCTCACATGTTGATCTTCAAATGCCCATAGCATAGTCTTCAATGTAGAGTTTAACCTGTCCACGAGACTATTCATCTGGGGATAGTAGGGGGTAGAATTTAGATGTTTCACCTCACAACACTTCCACAGACAAGTCAGAAGGTCTGACATGAGTTTGGCACCTTGGTCAATCATTATCTCCTGTGGAAAACCTACTCTGCTGAACATTTCTAGTAAAGCATTTGCCACCTTTTCTACATCAATATCACCTGCAAAAGGAATATTAGGAACTTTAGCTACAAGTTGCAGGTGGTAGGCTCTAGGATCTTGAGCGCTCCACTATAAGCGGCCAAACCACATGGACACGTGTAGCGTAAAGTAAGAATTACTTATTTTAAGTGTACAATTATAAAATCCACTTTTCATCGAGAAAAAAATAACTCAGCTTCTTCAGAAAACTGAATGACAACCATTTCTAAATGCAGGTGTCTTAAATAGATTTCAAGACAAGTCACATGGCGTTATAATTAACTAATCAGTGCCTAAAGTAATATGTAATCGCACGTTATGTTTAGAAATTGCTTCATTGCGCAAAATCAGAGTTAGAACCTCTAAAAATCCCTGGCTCAGTAAAGAAACCAAAGAAATCCTCAAGTGCAGAGACACTGCCTGGCTTTACTATCAAAAAACAAAGAAACACAAAGCCTGACTAGGTACCAAGAACTGCGCAACCGTGCAAAAAATGCATTAGGCTAGACAAAATAATCCTACTACATGACATTATAAACTAAATACCAACACAACTCCCAACAAAATGTAAACCAGCTACTAATACCCACCCAAAAGGCTACCCTCAAACTAACCACCCCGACACTAAAGTTCCCATCGAAACACAATTCAACTCCCACTTTGTGAAAACAATTATTTCCTTAGTATCACAGGACAGTTCCAAATTCACTATCCCCTCAACACAAGTAATACTAATATAAGCTTTACCCTCAAAACATTTTCCACCACCTCAATCAAAAGTATGCTCTCCAAACTTAAAACCTTGTCAACAGCAGCCAACCTACTCGCCAGCTATTTCTTGAAACTCTCAGCAGATGCTATTGCTGTCTCAATCTCCACTCTCATAAACAGATCAGTTGTTGAAAACTATCTTCCCAAACTCTGGAAAATATCCTATGTTACACCTATACATAAAGGTGGGACCTCCACTAAACTTATTAACTATAGACCCATTGCTATACTCTCCCCCCTGGCCAAAATCCTGGAAGATGCATCCATACCCAGGTGCTAAAATATCTCCCAGACAACAACATCTGTTACCTACTCAATATGGTTTCAGACCTACCCATAGTACCACTACAGCCCTCCTCTGCTTCACAGACACAATAAAATGTCTCAAAAATGAAGGCCTGCAGGTGCCAACTCTTTTTTGGATATGTCCAAAGCATTTGACACAGTCTCACACCAAATTCTGCTAAACAAACTAAACCAGTATCACCTATCAAATTCCACTCTTATCTGGTTCCAAAGCTACTTAACTCTCTCCTCAGCTGCCCATGACTATAGGAGTCCCACAGGGTTCTATCTTAGGACCACTACTGTTCACAATCTTCACAAATGGCCTCCATACCTCCACACAGCATGCATCTATCATTCAGTATGTAGACGATGCTACCTTAATCTGTGCTGCACAAAACATTCCCACCCTTCTGCAAACAACTCAGCTAGCATTCTCTGACTTTGAAAACTAACTTACCAAAGCCCAACTTATCCTAATCCAAAGAAAACTCAACTTATGATTATAACCAGTTCAAAGGAAAACACGGGTAACAGTCAATTCACTGTCTACTCCACAAATGCTACTCCAATTGCTCCAGTGGCACAGGCTCAGCTACTGGGAGTAACCATAGACTCCCACCTAAAATTTGATAGTCATCTCAACTTAACTATTAAAAAAGTACATGCCAAACTGGGATCACTCTACTGCATCAAACCGTTTCTTACCAAAAACACAAGATCAGCCATTGCTCGCTCCCAACTTCTATCCACCCTACTCAGATCTGCATCTGTCATTCTATCTGTCTATGTCCTGCTAATGTATTTTTTAAACTTTTAATACTCCAGGTTATTTGACTTCCCTCCCAGGTTAACCAGCAGCCTACCCCCTCCCCCTCCTGTAGCAGTTAAGTGACCCTTAACTACCCTTTTTCTACCTCTTTTTGTCCCCTCTCTGGCTCTTCCCTATACTTTCATAATTGTTTTTACTATTACTACTGCCTATACTGCTCTACCTTAGTCCTCTACACTACCTTTTAGATTATTCCTTCTCTTTCCTAACTCGAAGTCATCTCTTCCCTATTACATCTACGTTATTCTATTCTTTTCTACCCCATAGTCACCTCTTATACCCCATAGCTATCTCTGCCCTATTTCTCCTGATCTCTGTTAGCGCCTCTTAGCCCAATATCTCGCGATCACTGTTATCTCCTTTAGCTTTCACTAAACACCTGGCCACTCCTTCCCATCTCTCTCCTCCCACTTGGATCTATTTCCTGTCGGATTTTACAAATATACCCCTCTCTAAGCAGCTCCATCATTATTACTTTCCCCTCAGGCTGCTGCGTGTCCTGGGCTCGGAGTGAATATCCGAACGTGAGTACTCAGCTGTGTACTTTACTTTTGTTTATTTAAATGTAACCACTCATTTATTGTCTTGTGTAAATTGTATACATCTTTACTTGACATAGCATGTTGGTCTGCTATCTGCGAAGTGTACAACTTATAGTGATAATCTCTATTATGCCTATAGCAGTATATCTGCGTCAATAGGACCTACTTGGTGCTTTTCTCAACCGGGAAATATAGAGCTGGTGGAGCTCTACATGCTTATGTGTGTCACTGCATTGGCGTTCTTTTTAGGTGGCTAATTTGAGCTGTAATTTTCTGTGTAACTACAACGAACATGCATCTGTACGAATAACTCTTGAACAGTTGCTAATAGCAGGTTGTGTATATAAACACCACTTGTTCTAGCATCCACGTGGTTCCTATCTACGCAGCGTCTGTATCAGAGGCTAGATGTGATATTATGTATATGATACTTTGAATGCTATCTAGTCTAAGCTTAATATTATTAACATTTTGTATTGGCCTCTCGTGGATAATAGCACCATTTCTTTCCAGCACCCATATGGTTCCTAATTTACACAGTGTATGTGTTAGCAGCTTGATATTATGATGTGATAGTGTTAGTGAATGCTACTAGTCTCTGAATCTATCTTAAATCATCTACTGCGTTGATAGCATTGAAATCAACTACTGACAGCCAGTCTTTTTGAAACTGCTCTTGAACTTAACCCTCCTTTGCTGGCTTGTGTCCTACATATCACAGTCTCAGGTTAATGCATTTGTATTTCATGTTGTTACTACCTGGATCTAAAACCTTCATTTTTTCTAACATAATTACATTAAGGCAATAGACTATGTCATGGTTCATTAGCTCCAATCCTGCTGTTTTAATGTGAGTGGTCACATGTACTGTACCCTGTTGGATTATTGCTTATTTGATTATTTTTGCTGTAACTGCATAGTCTAGGTATTCCTGCTATGAAACTTATTGCCTACAGGATCAAATAGCTTAATGGAGTAAATCATCTGCTCACTTATTTATGCACCTAAACAGACTTCAGTGTAACTAATTGTATCTGATTGTATGTTGCTGCTCTGCATGAATCTTTCTCCTGTGTGCCTGCTCAACACTGTGGTAAGAGGTCAGTGATCTGTTTCTGTCTTGGAGTTAGAATCTAAAGTATTATACTTGGTTGTTTCTTATCTACACACTTTGTCTGTTGAACTTACTTTTTTTTCTTCTCTCTCTCTCTCTTATATTTTATCAGCCCAGTGTACCTGATTTTCCCACCTTTATCCATTCTAAAGAGGCCCCGTTGGAATCCAAGTCAAGGAACAGAGTCCTGAATAGGATTTTTCTCATCCTGCCCACTGAGACTTTCTCCATTGAATAGACCTTTTTGAAAGTATGTCCTGCTAATGTATTTTTTAAACTTTTAATACTCCAGGTTATTTGACTTCCCTCCCAGGTTAACCAGCAGCCTACCCCCTCCCCCTCCCGTAGCAGTTAAGTGACCCTTAACTACCCTTTTTCTACCTGTTTTTGTCCTTTAGGATAACTCTCTCCTCTACCTTGCCTATATCCCACTAGTGAGTCCTTTCGCTTTCTCTATCTCCTGTTATTTCTGAATGTGGCCACTAGGTGGTACCCTATTCATTGGAAAACTATACTCCCCGACCTCACACTAGAGGTTTTTTTTCCTTGTTATTTTTTGGTCACAACCCTTTATCTATTTTTCTACTGCACCCAATATTACTGCCTCATATAGCTTCCAAATAATTATTTTATCCCTCCCAATCAACCTATATTCCCTCTTTGTATCTTACCTCAGTCCACTCTAATAAACAACCATGCTAAAATGTCCAAATTCAATATGACCCTGACTTTTAAGCTACTTTACTTATTGCTACTCCTGAATATCCTTCTTATATACTATACCCTTACTTCCTACTAAAACCATACCCTTAGAAGATCTCCTAGTAAAGCTAAACAAACAAACTCTGTCCTTCCTCTAGCTAAACAAACCTATCTTAACCTCCTGTCATCCTGCCCTTACCTTCCCCCTCACTATCACAGAGTACTCCACAACAGGTATCACACAGCTAAAAAGCTCTACCTAATACCCTTTAAAATCTCAAAAATACTTCCATTCCCACAAACACTCTTTCTGGTACACGGGGACATTCACCCCAACCGTGGCCCTCAAAATTCCCTTATCCACACCCTCTCGGACCAAACTACTAACAATTTAAGGTCACCTTTCTCTTCTAACTCCCTTTCAATAGCACACCTAAATATTCATAGTATTAACAATAAAATCACACAGCTCCATGCCTTAATCGACCTCTACTCATTTGATATCCTCTGTCTTACTGAAACCTGGCTCAAAGTAGGTACCAAGGACAATGAAATTACTCCTCCTGGCTACAGCATTTTAAGGCAGGATCGTCTAAACAAAAAGGGTGGGGGAGTTGCTTTACTTTATAAATCTGAACTGCAGGTGGTCTCAATTGACTCCGTACCTCCTTCCCCTGCCAAATGCTGAAATACTCTGCAGCAAATTCCAAGTAAATAAAAACAAAGCCATATACATAATATGTTCCTATATCCCTCCTGGCAATAACTTAAATACACTTGAAAACATCCTTAGCTGGCTCTCAACTACCTTTCCTCAGGAATCCATAATCTTAGGGGACTTCAATATTGATTGGAACTCCTGCATATCCCCCAAACCCACCTTTCACCTCAACCTCTTTACTTTCCAACAAACCATAAACTCCCCAACTAGGATTCACAAATCTACCAATAAACAGACCATCTTGGACTGGATATTGGTCAACAATAATCCCCTATCATATAAAACTGGAACACTCCCTGACAATATCAGTGACCATCTTCTCACCTATATCACTAAACAAAAAAATAGTAACCACAAACAGGCTAGCTATCGTACCATTTGTAACTAAAAAAACTTCATCCTTCAAGACTTCCTTGATGAGCTCAAAGGATGCAATTGGTCAGTTCTGAAACACCTTACACTTGATGAGGCAGTTACCCATTTCAACAACACATTCCTCCAAATTCTAGATCGTCATGCCCCCTCTCGCTTAATTAGAATGGGATCCAAAGCAGCTCCTTGGCTTTCTAAAGAAACCAAGCAAACAATGCTATTAAGGAACAAACTATGGACAAAATGGAGAACTACAAAAAACCCAACTGACCATCAAAACATCAAATACCTTAGAAATACTACAAAAAAACTCACCCTTCTGGATAAAAAAATTCTACCTCCAATATCAACAAAATCAAAATCATAACCCCAAAAAATTCTGGTCAGGAATCAATAAACTGCTCCATCCTGGGAATTCCAAAACACCTACTCCAGCTAACTTAGCTCAGACCCCTCCTAATATAATAGCTGACACATTCAACAACTTCTTCTCTGAAACAGTCACCTCTCTAGCCAACACCATGGTTCCCCCCACTTCCCTTCAAAATACCTCTCCTCATGACAATACCCCCACTCTAAAATTTAGTACAGTCTCCACAGCCTATATTCACAAGCTACTTTCAAAACTTAAACCTTGTACTCCTTCAGCTGACCAGCTACCAGCTGAATATCTGCAGCTAGCAGCAGCAGTACTAGCATACCCAATCTCCATCTTAATTAACAGAACTATAACCGAATCTACTATTCCTTCCCTCTGGAAAGTCTCCCATATCATTCCACTGCATAAAGGAGGAAACACTAACGAACTTTCTAACTTCCGTCCTATAGCCTTACTTTCACCAGTAATTAAAATTATGGAACATTGTATACACCATCAACTTTTGAATCATCTTCTACATAATAACCTACTTGCAGACTCCCAACATGGTTTTAGACCTTTCCATAGCAGTTCCACTGCTCTTCTCTCCTTTACAGATTCCATCAACAAAAATCGCAATAACAACCTATTCTCCTCTGCTTTATTTCTCGACCTCTGTAAAGCCTTTGATATGGTGAACCATTACCTTCTGTTAGACACTTTGAAATCTCTTTCTCTTGACTCTTTGGCATTGCGCTGGTTTAACTCCTATTTGAAAGATAGAAGACAAGCAGTCCTTTGGGACAGACATTTATCCTCTCAGCTCTCAGTCACCATCGGGGTCCCCCAAGGATCCATCTTAGGTCCCCTTCTCTTCTCCATTTTTATAAATAACCTGTCTACTTCCCTCCCAACATCCACATGCATTCAGTATGCAGATGATTCAACACTCATCTGTACTGCTGTATCTCTGGCTGAACTTCATTCTTCCACCCAAAAAGTCTTTACAGCAGCAGAAAACTGGTTCCAACATACCTGTCTCCTCCTTAATCCCCAAAAAAACAAATTACTACTTTTTTCTCCAACCCTTAAGTCTGCCCCTCTCTCCTTTTCTATTGTCTCTGACAATGGCACTATCATAACACCTGATTGTTCCACTAAACTACTAGGGTTTACAATAGATAATCAACTAAACTTTGATTCCCACATCAACCTAACCATCAAAGCTGTTAATAAAAAGATAGGTGCCCTCTACAGACTTAAACCCTTTCTTTCAGCAACTACCAGGGTGTCTCTAGCCCAAACTCATCTCATCTCTACATTATTGTATGCCTCTCCATCTTTTAGCAACCTATCAAAATCTAACATTCAGAAACTAGCCACATCCTACCATAGCATTGCCAGGTTAGCCACAGGCTCCCCATTTCGTACCCATCATTTTGTTAATCTCAAAAAACTTGGCTCGCTTGAACTTCAAAATCTTATTCTTCTACATCAATTAGTTATCACCCATAAAATTCTCTATTACCTTACTAATACACCCATACTTAACAACCTTGTTGCTCCTTACAGGAATCTTACTTCCCTTCGCTCAGCTAACAAACTGCTAGTAGCTACTCTCAAATCACACAATAAATCTGGTGACTCCTTGTTCACAAATGTTGTTGGCTCGTACTGGAATAAACTTCCCATTGAACTGACTACTTTAGTCTCATCACAATTTTTTAAGAAACAATTAAAGAACTATTTCAAATCTCACTGGCTTTGCCCTTGCTCAAATCCTGACTGACCCCAGCATCCAACTTCGATTATAGTTCCCTCCTTTGCCTGTTGCTATTCATCCATCTTTTCTGCTTGTCTCTCTCATTATTACTCCTCCTCCTCTGCAGCTCTCCGGGCATCCACATGGATATTACTATTCCTATGATGTCACTTTCTCATTTACACTAGATATATTACTGCAACCTGTTCTCTCACCTTCTAATTAAACCTTGTATTTTGATTCCTACTGTACAAGTCTGGGTCTTAAAACTATTTGTTCTGGCACAAAATGTTTATTATATCTGTTAATATTGTAAATATTGTATAGACTCCAGTGTCTGTTTATTTTTTTCATTACAATTCCTGCTACTGTAAAGAGTATGGGATTAGGGATCCTCATTGTATTTTTTTCTGTTAAATTGCTACTGTTCTGTTAAATTGCTGGAATAGTTCTGTAGTTACTTACATTTTAGTCTCTTAGTGTACTGTTTTATTTACTAGTATGGAGTGGAGCTTTTCTCCTCGGGCCTCTGCTGAAAATGGACATGTATCCAGCCAGACTAGCCCGGTCAACAAATGTAAAATAAATAAAATAAAAATAAAAATCTATTACCTCCCCAATAAGTGTCCTGCCCTCAAAAACCTAGTGCATCACTCAGCCAAAAGACCTCTTGATCATCAGACAACTACTAGAAGTCACCAACAGCTACAGTAGCTGTGGAGACACACTATATAGTAGTTCGGTGACTAAAAAATGGAACTCTCTCCCCACTAGCATACAAAATGCATCATCATAGCCTTCTTTAAAAAAACCTCATTAGGCAACATCTCAAGCAAAGCTGGCATTGTCATGACTGCTCCCCAGGCTAGTGAAAGCTGATAAGGTGCACATACTAAGCCTAGAGTACTTGATAACAGTTTAATGTACAGTGTATGTACTGTACCTGTGTGCTATGTATGTATTCTACCTATGTTCAAATTTCAGCTGTACACCACAAATGTATTATATAACTTTATTTTTAAATTAATGCTTTCTTGTTTCTTCTCTCCACTGTAACTGTTGGTGTGCTACATACCACTGTAAAAACATATCTGTTGTACTTTGTGTGTATACTGATCATGTCTAAATATGTATCTGTAATTATTTTTCTGTGTAGAGCTTTTCTCCCCGGGCCTCTGCTGAAAAAGGGCTTTTTCGGCTCAGTCAGACACCCCCAGTTAAAAATGTAAAATAAAAATAAATAAATAAATCTAATCCCTAACCGTTCACATGGATAAGTAGTTTTCCCTTTAACTGGTGTACTCTGCTGGAGTGGTTTAGACTGTCTACCATGGGTTCTCTTACATCCATGTGCAGCATTAGGTATCCATCTCTCATGCAGTGGTGTTTTGCATGCCAAGTAGAGATACCCTTTTTCCCCAACTCCTCTGCAGAGTTGCAATCATGGTCTGCTAACCAGACTCTTATGTCATCAGGCAATATACTGAGGGATTTTTCCCTCACCAAAAGATCTGCCAGTCCCTCAAATGTGGTGATCTGACACCCACTCACCCATTTGTGAAAGTGGGTACTTAAGTCAGCAATATAATCACATACACTTTCATCTGCATTGTGTCTGTGTTCACAAAACTTTTTTCTATAAGCTTCAGGTGTTAGTTTGAAACAGTCTAGAAGACAGTTCTTAACTTTAACATAATTCAGACAGTCTACATCAGACACTTTTGACATGGCCTGAACAGCTTTACCATGGAGTACAGGAGTCAGGAGATGAACCCAGAGCTTACAGCCAGCATCATATTGCTACATACCCTCTCAAAGATATGAATAAAACTATCAAAGTCATCCCCATCCCTGTACTGAGGTAAAAGTTTACTGACCTGTACAGCTTCTGAGGTCTGGTTATTGCCTTCCCCTTTACTTCCGTGACTCTGTCTGAGAGACTGAAGCTCCATTTCATGCTGTAACTGTTTTCATTTTCCTCTGCTTCTAAACATCTGAACTTCAGTTCTTGTTGATGCTGTTTCTCCTCGGCCACCAAACATCACATTCTATCCCTTTCTTCAGCCTCCAAATGTTGGGTCTCCAAGCGCAGTTTCACCTCAGTCTCTAGACGTTTGGCCTCCAGCCATAGTCTCTCTAACTCCAGATGGATTCTCAGGTCCTCTGAAGAAAATGTGGACTGTCCAGTCTCGGCAGGCTGGCACATCACCAACACCAAAATGAATATCCTCCGAACAGCTGGTGTGGGCTGTGGCTCAACCAAGGCTGATGTCATTGCTTCCTTGGTCAGATTGGCATATACCAATCCTCTGGATTCACACTCCTTAGCCAGCTGGATCTTTGGTAGCTTTCGAAAATCTTCTGCTGACATCCTTGCTTGCTATCCCTGACTATATAACTAAAAAAATATATAAAACTGTGGTGGATTGAAATTCTGAATGTTTACCCTATAGCTGTCAAGAGTGTACAGCTTAAACAAGCCAGTGAAAAGTTTCAATAATTTATCATTCTGATTTACACATTCTTGATGTTAGTTTAAACTATTCTTTCTAGTTTACATATCATATCAAGAAGCCGTTAATGAAAACTTGACTCATATTAAGAAATAAGAAATAAGTGTATAAACTGAATAAGTTCTTTTACAATATGTATTAAAACAGATGAGTTTAACTTTGGTTTTGAAAGTTTTAATATTTATAGACATTAGGTGGTAGCTAGAGTTCTGCTGTTATAGTTAGAAAGGTAACTCGAGTAGTTATAACTACTTGAATTCAGAGTTTATAACTCCAGGCTGGGTGCGAAGTTCAATCCTAACACTATTTTATTTGATTATTGTTCTAGTATGATTACAGTTCTGACATCCACATCGCATCTTACAATCACATTTTCATTTATAATAAAAATTAAAGACCCACATGTCCATATAGAAACTTCACAAGTCAAAGCCTTGATTAATTTAACATCTATAGGAAGGAGTACATTACTAATTTGTATAAAAAATGAAAGCTAAACATATTTTACTTTATGCCGTACATGTTTTAAGAGGGATCTCTCTAAACATTAATGGGTTAAACAACCCATGTAAGAGGAGAAGTTTATTTAGATATCTTAATTTGCATAGATCTAACCTAATATTTCTTCAAGAAACTCATCTCCTTAAAAAAGACATAGATAAGCTGGAAACCAACAAGTACATAACATTAGTTGGCTCGGAACATACACTGAAAAAAAGAGGGGTAGCTGTCCTGTGGAACAAATCTATACCCATTCCCAAAATTATTAACACATATAAAAATGACAAGGGACTGTTCTGTATGGTTACAGTACAGATTAATAGGAAGATTTTTACATTTATCAATGTATACTGGATACCAGGCATAGGCATTAGCACTGTGAAACAGAATTTTAATCAAATAGTACTCTACTCTAAAGGAGACATCATATTAGCAGGTGATTTCAATTGTTCTCTATATGATAATGATATGCTACTCTTGGGAGGAGGAAAATTACAGCCAGCACAAAACATCTAAGACTTTATTAACTTATATCATTTGAGAGACAGTAATAATCAAGCTGATACTAAGTCACTACCATATACCTTTTTTTCCAACAGACGCAAGTTGTATTCTAGAATAGATAGAGTTCTGATCTCTAACCAACTTGTAAAAGATTTGTCTAAATCTATGGTCATTTCCTACCCAATATCGGACCATAAGTCAGTCACTTTTGAACTTGATGTAAATGTAATACACAATATTCAGATTAGAAGAATTCCAGCCTACCTAACTCAACTAAAAGACTTCAAAGAATTTATAAATAATAAGACACAAAGCTTTCTAGAAATAAACACTACACCAGATGTCTCGCTTATATATATCTGGGATGCTCAGAAATCATACCTATACGGACAAAGTATAAGATGGTGTAGTAATAAAAGGAAAACATGGGATAAAGATCTACTAGACATACAAAATAAGCTAGGCACTCTTAAACTCAACAACAAGGAAAATGTTATAAATAAAAAAGTTATAGAAGAAATAAAGTTAAATGAGAAATATAAAGAAATTTTAAATCACAAAATCAAAATAAACCTGGAAAAATATAAATTCCTAACACACTCAATAAATCCCAAATATTTAAATAAACATAAAGATAAAACAAAAAGACTTAAAACGAAATCGTATCAAAGAGATTTCTTCCTCAGGAAAAAAGAAAAATGTTTCTAATTTATCAGAAATTTTAGATGAGTTTAAAGATTACTTTCATAAAATTAATCACAATAGAGTTAATATAGATCCCAAAGATAAAATAAAGAATTTCATAACCACATACATGGACAAAAAATAACCAACAGGTTGAATCATTAGATAAATGCATCTCATATACAAACATTATCACTCAAATAAGTAAACTCAACTTAAAGCACGACGTAACGATGGTATAATACCTGAGATTTACAAAATAATCTCTACAAACGTTTATACTTTAATACATAATGTTTTCCTGGCAGCTCAGTCTAAATCTACTATCCCCCCCATCTTAGAAATACACTTTTATCTACCAGTGCTGAAATCTAATAAAGACCCAACAAGATGCTTATCATATAGACCCATCTCACTACTCGGTGTTGAGAAAAAGATATTCATGAACATATTTGCTGACAGATTAAAGACAATTCTTCCAAACATTATTGACATAGATCAAACAGGCTTTATTATAAATAGAAATACTTTTGACAACATAAAAAGAACCCTAACTCTAGTTGATTATGCAAATAAAATAAGAAGAATCTGACACTAATAAGCCTTGACATAAACTCAGCCTTTGACTCTGTGAGCTGGGACTACTTGTTTATCTTGTTGAGGTGTACAAATTTCTCTGATGCATTTGTAAATCTGATTGAAAATGTATATAAAGGAGCACTGGCATACGTAAAAATTGGCACATATGTCTCGCAAAAGATACCCATATTAAAAGGTACTAAACAGGGGTGCCCACTCTCCCCTTTATTATGTACTTTAATAATAGAGCCTTGGACTAATTTAATTAGAAACAACAATGGCATAGAAGGATTTAAAATAAATGAGGACACAATATCTAAAATTCAGCTTTTTGCTGATGATGTACTAATTACTCAAAAAAAATCAAAAAAACAACCGGAGACACTGGCACAGATATCCATGCTTTACTGATGATTCTGGTACCTCGGCTTACACAAGCCTTCCAGAGAATAAATTCATCATCTGGGATACCATATTATATAAGACTCTCAATTATCCAATTAACATATTATACAATTAACATTCAACTCACTTGGAGAATTAAACAATAGACAAGTCTTCTCAATTTATCCATCAGTTAATACAATTAATACAAAAAACTAAACTCTCCATTAACCCCCTGTGTTCTTTGTGAAAATTTAGGGCTATTGGGCTCTCCATTCTAGCATTCCTAATGTCCCCCATATGTTCCATTATTCTTCTTTTAACTGGTCTTTTGGTCTGGCCAATATACCACAAAGATTGTTCACAATCAACATCCCAAGATATATAGAACCCCAGAAGTATTACAGCAGAAATGGCCATGGGACCTATGCATTCGACCATTAATTCTTTCTCCATTTAGATTTTGTACCTTGCTGCATACCTTACATTTACCACAAGGAAAAGTACCCTTGCATAATCTTGTATGCTCAAATGGTTTACTATTCAAAATCTCTCTTAAATTACAAAATCTACTGAAGGAGAAAGTAACCTTATCTGAAAAAAGATGTCCCACTTCACTATCCTGCTTTATCAGTTCATAAAGAACACAGGGAGTTAATGGATAGTTGAGTTTTTAGTTCATTAGCGAAAGGGTTTGAGAAACAGAGTTTTGATTTGATGAGGGCCTTGTTAAGAATGGAGAACAGATATATCATCAATTTTAATACCCTGTGGCCTAATGGTTTTAATATGGAATTGGATCTGACCGTGTGATTGTGTTTCAGATAACTGTACTTTTGGTTGCATAATAGTGTCAGTTTATGTTTTACTTTGATTTACTATGAAATGTTTCGCATGTTTTGAGTAGAGAAATTGGGTTCATAAAATATTTGCATTTTTCTATGAAAGGTTTTGTAATGTATTAGATTTTTCTTTTTCTAAGATATTTTTGTAAAAGGAATTTTGTATTAATTGATGGATAAATTGAGAAGACTTGTCTATTGTTTAATTCTCCAAGTGAGTTGAATGTTCTTAATTGTATAATATGTTAATTGGATAATTGAGAGTCTTGTATAATATGGTATCCCAGATGATGAATTTATTCCTTGGAAGGCTTATGTAAGCCGAGGTACCAGAATCATCAGTAAAGTGTGGATATCTGTGCCAGTGTCTCTGGTTGTTTTTTTAGCTCTTTTGGACTGTTTGTTTTTGAATATTTTTCATCATGTCTATATCCAGAGCCTCTGGTTTTGAAAATGTAACTGGGCTTCCTGGCATAGCTTCATTGGGCAACGCAGCTGAACTATGGACCAAAAGAGAGAAAAGGTTTGCTACCAGAGATCCATGGTCATGTGGTAAAACAGATCAACATGCAGCTAAATTTGTACAATTGGAACATTTTTTGACTAAAGAGGTGTCATCGTTTTATGACACCAGACTATTGGAAAAATATCTCAGTCTGGATGTTACACCGCGAGGGTTAAGAGTGGATAAATTGCCTGCTTCAGAATTTTCGGAAGAAGAGGTGGACTTGATGGAAGAGTGGAAAAGCATTGCTTTGCAATGCACAGCTGGTTGGTTAAAAGTACTCATCAAAAAGAACAATTGCACCCTTAACAAAACACGGAGTTCCATATTGCAGTTGCAGGAGGAGCTTAAGGTGGAATTGTCAGGGGAAGTGTTTTCATTGCGAATGCAGGAAGTGGTTCAGCATGTCAATAAGGTGGAAAAGGAGGTTATTGTACGAAAACAAAGTAAGTTGGAGAGGGACATCAAGGACTATCAGAATAACCTAATCTTCCAATGGCAATGAAAGATGCATAGGGGAAGGTCCTCCTTAAGAAAACCGGGTTCTTCCTCTCGCATATCGTGGGTTTCAACTATTTCATCATCGGAAGCAAGCTCCGGTTTGAAGAAAAATGTTTCTTTTGAAGATGTAAGGAAGAACAGAGCTCAGCAGGACCAACATATTATTCAAGAGAGTGGATTACATTCCAGCCGACAGGAAAAATACAAATGAGGTCGGAGATGGCAGAATAAAAGAAAATTGCTTTGAGACTATTAATTTAAATCATAATGTATTTTTCACAAGTGATGCTTGCACTAAGAGGTATGTAGGTAATAAAATTTGTGTTGACAAAGTCGTTATTAATTGTGGGAATAATAATCATGTTGATCATTTAGTAGTTTTGTATCAATCAATTTTGTGCAGTGATATGAAAAGAATGATTTGAACATCATTAACTTGTCTAATTTAAACATTGATATGTACATGCGCAATGTTTTTCTAAAGGGCATGAAGTTTATTCCCACTTTTCTTCCCACTCTGAGAGATATTTTACCAGAAATTAGTCATTTTTTGTAGAAAGTTGAGTTTAAGTTTTTTATGGTAACAAATCACAACAGAGGGATGAAGATGTCAGTTGTGATTCAGACTCATTAATGAATTTATCCATCTATGAGAATAAATTTTGTGAATTTTTCGCAGATGAAATTGGTCTGAATGAGGATAATGAAGCACAGCCATCTGATTGTTTAGGATGTTTTTTTCTACTGGGTATGGCAAACTTGTCGTTCCCAGTGTTCTCACTTTAGCTCTTTCTGTCCCCCTAAAACTTCTGTAGCTATTAATTTATTTGAAAAAACTTTGTGCAAACAAATACAGCTTGAATACCAGAATTTCTGCAAAGGGAGAAGAAAGTATAATTTAAACAAAAAGGAATGGGAGGCAGTGCAATATTTACGTAGTAAAAATTATATTTATGTATACATGCAGGCCAATAAGGGAGGCAACTGGGTCATTATGACAAAAGAAAAATACATCCAAATGGCCCAGGCTTTGTTGTTGGATGAAAATGTGTATGAACAACTACCTGTTTGTCTGTTAGGTAGTTTTAATGGTGATCTTTTGGATTTGTTGGAGTAAGGCCCCAGGATGTGAAGAAATTATTTGTGAAACCTCCAAAGCATGCCAAGTTTAGGATTTAGTGAACCCACCTGGCAGACCTGTTGTGTCTGGGGTGGATGCATATTTGCAAAATCTTGGGGTTTTCTTGGATGACCATTTGAAGAGTTACATGCTGAAGGTTCCCTCACATATTAGAAACAGTAAAGATTTTTCAGATATAGTAGGTGGCATGCCATGGTAAGAAGATTATTATTGGGCATGCATCAATGTTAACTCATTATATACTTACATTAGTATTAAGTGTGGAATTGAGGCATGCGCAAAAATAATGGGGGAGGGCCCAAAAACTTTCTTTGTCCTGCAGTTGTTAGAATTTGCGTTGACTCACAATTTTTTTGTTTGTGTTTGAAAATCAATATTATTTGCAGAAGTCAGGTAATGCTATGGGGGCGGCGTTTGCACCCTCATATGACATCATCTTTATGGGGTTTTTTTGAAAATAGATATTTTTATTGCAGTGATTTTTTTCAAGCACCATGTGGTGGTTTTTAAATGTTACATTGATGATTTGGTATTCATTTGTCAAGGTGAGGAAAATGAATTTTGTAAGTTTGTAGATGAGTTGCATTGTAATGAATTTGGTCTGGAGTTTACGTATAGAACACATAGAAGAATCATGCAGTTTCTGGATGTGGAATATTTCGTGGATGATAACAGGGTTTCTTATCAAAGCAACTGCAGTGAATAATTTTCTAAGTGCAGACAGTATGCATCCCACTCATCTGTTGAAGTCACTTCCCTATGGGGAATTCAAACGTGGTCGAATGCATAGATCCCATGGCCATTTCAGCTGTAATACTTCTGGGGTTGTATGTATCTTGAGATGTGATTGTGAACCATCTTTGTGGTATATTGGCCAGACCAAAAGACCAGTTAAAAGAATAATAATGGAACATATGGGGGACATTAGGAATGCTAGAATGGAGAGCCCAACAGCCCTGCATTTTCACAAAGAACATGGGGGGTTAATGGATAGTTTAGTTTTTAGTGTATTAGCGAAAGGGTTTGAGAAACGGGGTTTTGATTTGATGAGGGCCTTGTTAAGATCAGAGACCAGATATATCATCAATTTTAATACCCTGTGGCCTAATGGTTTGAATATGGAATTGGATCTGAACGTGTGATTGTGTTTCAGATGACTGTGCTTTTGATTGCATAATAGTGTCAATTTATGTTTTTACACTGATTTACTATGAAATGTTTCGCATGTTTTGAGTAGAGAAATTGGGTTCATAAAATATTTGCATTTTTCTATGAAAGGTTTTGTAATTTATTAGATTTTTGTTTTTCTAAGATATTTTTGTAAAATGAATTCTGTATTAATTGATGGATAAATTGAGAAGACTTGTCTATTATTTAATTCTCCAAATGAGTTGAATGTTCTTAATTGTAAAACCTGTTAATTGGATAATTGAGAGTCTTGTATACTATAGTATCCCAGATGGTGAATTTATTCCTTGGAAGGCTTGTGTAAGCCGAGGTACCAGAATCATCAGTAAAGCGTGAATATCTGTGCCAGTGTCTCTGGTTGGTTTTTTTTTTTTGATTTTTCAGCTCTTTTGGACTGTTTGTTTTTGAACATTTTTCATGATGTATAATTACACCAGCAGGAAACAACTCTTCTATACAGTCATTATTTAACACGATGGCAGACTAAGAAAATCTCAGGTCTGACATTTAACGCCAATACATTCAGGGAAAAATATTCTTAAAAAAGCTTATCATAAATATATACCTAATTCAGATCATATAACTTATTTAGGAATTATATTAGCAAGAGATATTAAATTTAGCATTCAACATAACTACCATAAATGTCTTGAAAACATGCAAACTCTGTTTAAAAGTTGGATTAATATAATTTTTTCCATGGAAGAAAGACAATTACAAAAATTATTATTTTTCCAAAGATACTATATATAATACAATCAATATTACCCCCACCTACTAAGACAACCATTAAAAAAATTAAACTCCTTAATGTTGAAATTCCTCTAGGCACCTCATAGACTTAGAGTGACATTAAAGACACATATCAATAATTGGTCCCAAGGAGGTATAGCCTTTCCTGACTGATCTATACTCTATCTCCTCTATTATCAAAACTATATCTCTACTAATAGATAATTAATATGTCACGAAATGGAAAAAATATTGGGAATTAATTGTCATGGAACTAACCAATATACCAGTAATACACAAAAATATTATTATAAATAATCCCATATTATGGATACTCAGAGAATTTTGCACTGTTCCCATAACACCGAGACATACATCAAATTATCCAATAAATATTATTATTACTTTCTGTAACTTTATATATCTTCTTCTTCTTCTTTCAGCTTTTCCTGGTTAGGGGTTGCCACAGCAGATCATTTGTCTGCTCATGAATGGCAGTGGAGTTTTACGGTGTCGAGTTGCCAGCCCGGCGCCCAACCTTCCACAGAAGGTACACACATGCATGCACTCACACCTAGGGTCAATTTAGAGTGTCCAATCCACCTACAGCATGTCTTTGGGATGCGGGAGGAAACTGGAGTACCCGGAGGAAACCCACGCGACCACAGGGAGGACATGCAGACTCCGCACAGAAGGCACCCCAGCCAAGGATTGAACCGGAGAACCTCTTGCTGTGAGGCAACAACGCTAACCACTGCACCACTATGGCCGCCCTTGTAACTTTATATATAAACATCCCAAATATAAGGAATGGATCTTCATTTTATTTCCCATAACATATGCACAATGTATGCTTTATTCATCTAACCCTGATAAAATATTACTATTCAGGCAGAATAGATTAATGTACTGGCATCAGATGCTGCAAGATAATAAAGTTAAGAACCTAGATTTTTTAATTCAAGAATTTGATTTGGATGAAACTTGTTGGTTGGAGATTCAGGCTTTCAGACATTATCTCTCTAATAAACTAGATTTAATATTACCGATAACTAAAAAATCTGTCCCAGTGCTGATAGATTACATGATACTAAACTTATAACAGAAGGTTTCAGATAAAGGTAAACTCTCTCACATACATAAAATTATTAAAGATGAAACCTTCAACTGTCCAGAAAATTACTAGAACTATTTCAACTCCATTAATAGAGAACCACCAAAATGACAAGATAATTATATATTGGAATCAGCTTCTAAAACAACTTCCTCAATTAAATGGAAACTTTATTCCTGGAAATTCTTACACTGGTCCTTTTACACTCCTCTAATAATGAGCAAAATTAATAAAAAAGATTACATCTGTAAGAGATGTACTTCAGAGATAAATGCTAACTGGGCACATATGTTGCATGATTGTATAAAATTGAAGGAATATTGGACATCAATTAATTTTCTACAGGCTCTTTTTACAGATAATTTTACAATATCTAAATCACTAATCCTCTTCAATATCCCCCATACCCAAATGTGTTAAAAAAGTGAAACTTCTCTTATTATGGTCAATTCTAGCAGTGGCTAGAAAGATAATAACTATAAATTGGATCTCAGATACCCCTCCTTCTTTTAATGAGTTTAAAAATGTTTTGTTTGAGGTATGTCAAATGGAACTAATGACCATTAAATCAAGAACTTCTAGGAAAACAACCAGCTATAATATGTGGGATACTCTCCAAAGTTTGTTAAAAAAAGACTTGGAACTTTTGTAATGTGTTATAGTTATGTTAAACAATGTAATTAAATTGTGGATGTCTTTGTAAATACTTTAGTTGTTTTATAACTGTTAAAATTCCTTACTTGTTAACTGCTTGTATAAATTACTATGTTTTACTGATTATATGTTAAAATCAATAAACATGTTTTAAGAAAAAAGAGTGCACAGCTTAACAAGAACAACCCACAGGCTACTGGAGTCCAATTAAAAATATTAAAAATCCCACACTGCTTGCACCAATAAATATGATGTCCAGTTATATCCCACTGGACTGCCACCAATTAAATTTGACACCTGGCCAATACCCCACTGGACTACCAACAGTAAAATCTGACGTCCTGGGTCAGTAGCTATGGAGCTTCTATCCTCACTACTCACTCCAATGTCAGATTGTCACTTAAAAAGGAGTAATATTTCACAATTTTCCACTAAGAGCACAACAGGAACATGCTTTATTTTCCGGGAATGGACTATGCACCTCTGTCCATCCCAAAATAATATGTGTACCTTCCCCAAAATAATATGGTAATGCTGCCACCAATTAGAGTGTCTTCATACCCTTCCAAAAGGGTGTCCAATTATGAAAATTAAATAGCAAAGTAAATGATAGCTATGACCAGAAGTGGCCAGGCCTTCAAGGTGACCTTGGGAGTATCAAATAGGTATAATCATTCTCTAAGCTCTAAAGAAAAGCACTGATTTCCAGCCACAATATAAAGTAATGGAAAACATTTAATAATAAGTAAAATTATTACAAGAATATAAATCAGTAGCCTTCAATAAACACCAGAATTCAGTCATCAGAAATGTAAAATTAAACTGTAGGATAGAAACCCATCATTCTAGAAAAAACTCTATCTGAATAATTAAACTTTCCTAATCTAACTGGAGAACACTGTCCCTGATCTACTATAAAGCATAACAGCAAAGCAAAGTCAGGCTTACAGTTTTTGGTGAATTCTCTTTTCTTTGGATATCACTGCACAGCACTGTAACTGACTGTTGCTCTTCACAAACTGCTCAGCACTTGACTAACTACACAGTACTTGACTGACTACTCAGCTCATCAGTCTCAAATGTCTTATTTAAAAAAATAGCCAACTGTTTGAAAGCATTCTTTTTCCTGTCAGTCAGTTGTTCACATATCACCTAGCAACCAGGAACATTCTAATGACGTTACCTACTGTTCAGCTGATTCTACACAGTACTTTAGAATCTCCCTCTTGAACATGTGCAATTAGAGATGTATCAAAACAGTGACAGATTCTTTAAACATTCTTTTTAAAGAGGGAGATACTCAACATTTTACAACTTATTTACTCTAGCATACAATACAAATTAATCTTAGAATTTGCCCAAATCTCGTGCCAGACATGCTAACACAGATGACAGTGTTTTCAGTTTCTTCACAAGGATAGTTAGGCCATGGAACGGTTGGGCAAGAAAGTTTATACTGCTTCCACCCTGTCTTTTAAGGCCATTAATTACCAGACTCTTTTGACCAGGTATGTTTTGGTCCTACTTTTCCATGTGTCTAAGGTGGTGTCTGATCTTCCTGATTCTGATTGGAAGGTGTCCACCCTTTCCCAGCTGGGGTCCACTTCTCAGATTGCCTGTCACTTAATAAAATGCAGGTATGATGCAGCTGATGCCCCTTCCATGACTGTTGCTTTTGGTTCATCGATGAGGCATTATTCTTTGCTATGTTGTCAGGCTCTTCTTGATGATATTAAGTCCAAGCTTTTGGATGCATCTCTGGTAAACAAAAGTCTTTTTGGGACTGCCGCTGATTACTTATCTAGGTCCCTCCAGGAAAGGGGTAAGATCTTTCAGGAACTTAAACATATTTATGTCTCCTCTCTTCCCAAATTTCAGAGGAATTATCCTACTAACCCTGCCTTTGTTCATAGACAGATTCACTCATCCCCAAAGGTAAGAAGATTTCTAGGCATGTTCCTTCTGCCAAGACTACTGAGACTCCTCCTTCCCAGGATTAGCAAAAGGCTTCTTTCCAGGATAAGCTTGGTACTATTGGACATTTGGCTGTCCTTTCCCCTCAGCCAGGTCCCCTTTTCTCTCTGCCTTTCTTTATATCTTATAAATTGGCATCAGATGACCTCAGATTCTTAGATGCTTCCAGTTATTCATCAGGGATATTTCTTGGTTGGAAATCCTTCCTTCCTTTTCAAGCATTCCTTACCCTCCTTGAGAACAATGTCCTTATTTTCCAGAAGTTTTGCGATCCCTTTTGCATCAAGGCACCATTCAAGTCATTCCACCCACCAAGGTAGAGAAGGGGTTTTACTCCAGATTATTTTTGGTTCCTTGGAAGAAGAGAACATGGAGACCAATTTTATATCTTTCTCAAGATTCCTTCTTTTTGGATGTTGTCCCTTTAGATCTTGTTTCGTCTTCTTCCCTAGGCCTTCATGGTTTCTCTAGATCTCAAGGAATAATTGTCTTCCCAACCCCATTCACCCTCTGTTCAGGCAATTTTTATGTTTCTCTGCTTCTTCCTTGCATTTTCAGTTCTTTACTTTGACCTTTGGCCTTTGTACTTCCCCAAGAGTATTCACCAAATGCCTGCTTTTTCCTGGCTTTGGGGTATACAGATTTTTCCCCTACCTAGATGATCTACTCAATAAAGCTCCTCCTCCCAGCAGTCTGTTGCAAGATCTCCAGTTTACCATTTGTCTTTTACACAGTCTGAGGTTTACCATAAATCTCCAGAAATCAGTTTTGATGCCTTCCCAGGATCATATTTGCAGATCATTCATATGCTGGCATCTCTCCATGGCCATAAGGTTCTGTCCCTGAAAGCATTTATCCACTGTCTTCCTCCACTCTCCTCTGTCATGGCCAGGAAATTTCTCAGGGGTCGTGAATTTATGGCCTCCACCATTCCCATGCTTCCTCTCATCAGGCTCCATATTATTAAATCTATATGGTACCTCAGATCAGTGTGGCTCCAACATTACTGCCCCCTGGAGTTCCCTGTTCCATTTTTTCTTTGTCTCTCTCATCATGCTGCAGTTCACGCTCAGGAGCTGTTCATGGATGTCTCAGACATGGGGATGGGAGCTTCTTGTGGCCCCCTAAAGGTCCAGGGTCACTGGCCGGCACATCAGAGTTCAGACCATATCAGCATAAAAGAGATGAGGGCTCTGTTTTTGGATCTGCAAGCTTTTCATTCCCTCTTTCATCCTGGGCTCATCAAAGTATTCACAGACAATACCACACTGATGTGGTATGTTGGCACATAAGGGGGTATGAGGTCCTGTCTCCTTTGTAGATGATCATTTCAGGCCTGCGATCTAGCTATCCAATCTCAAGTGACTCTTCAGTTGGTTTACATTTTTTCAGAGCACAGTCTCATGGCAGACTCTTTCAGCAGGTCCAGAGCACAAGCTCAGAAATGGATGCTTCACATAGATTTGTTCCTGGACATTTTCCATCAGTTGGGTATTCCTCGGGTAGATCTTTTCACTTCCCTTTGAGCAGGCAACTTCCTCTATTCTTTTCCAGAGTTCCAAGTCCTCTGACTTGGAAATTGGATGCCTTGTCTATTCCTGGGAAGAGAATGTTTCTGTATCCCCCCTTCCTCTGTTAACACAAGTTCTGCACAAGATTAGGCAGGACTCTCCCAAAATCTTGCTGGTGACCTCCTTTTGACCCAGACAGCATTGGCACCCCTTCTTACTCACTTGGCCAGAGGCAGTCATCATGAGTTACCTCACCTGGATGATCTTCTCACACAAGATAAAGGATCTCTTGTTCATCCTCAACTGTACATTTTTCAAATGACATTCTGGGTGATAGAGTTCTGATACATTTTGGGTACTTCTTTTCTGAGGATGTGCTCTGGGTTCTGCAGGAGGCCAGAAAATCATATATGTCCAAATGGAAAAGATTTTCTGTTATGTAGAGGTCCCTCTGGTTCTCTCTCATTTGTGTGATCTGCTCCATGATGGGTTGACATATTTAGTTAAATCTCACCTGCCAGCAATTTCTGCTTGTCTGTCCTTTGGTCCTTCTTTGGCCTCTAAGTTTGAGGTGAAGCAGTTTCTTAAAGGTGTCCTTCATATCAGGCCTCCTGGGAAGCCTGTTCCAACTTCTTGAAACCTCAGTTTTGTACTTGAAAATGTGATCCAAGCCCCTTTTGAGCCTGCTTCTTCAGCTTCCTTACAACACTGTGTTTGGAAGACTGTTCTTATTTTGGCTCTTACTTCTGCCAAAAGAGTGTCTGAACTTGAGGATTTCATGGCTATTCCTTTTTTTAGTTTTTTCATAGAGACAGGGTGTCTCTTTGTATGAATCCTTTATTTATTTATTTATTTATTTATTTATTTATTTGACATTTGTTGACCAGGCTAGTCCAACTGGGCAAATGCCCTTTTTCAGTGGAGGCCCAGGGAGAAAAGCTCCACATTACAACAATACAAGAAAATGAACATGGTAACATAATGTACATTAGAAAAGTTTGGCAATATATTCATAATTAGAAAAAAATATTTCTTATTAATAAACATGAGTAAAGAGAGAGTGACAACATGTAAAAGTAGAGGAAAAAGAAGAAACAGCAAAACTAGTGTTGGGACTATTTAAATAGAAATTTGAATAAGGGAGAGAGTCAGGGAGAAGAAGGGAGAGGGAGTAGGGTGAAAGTTGTAAAGTAGGGACAGGGTTCAGGTGGGTTGGTCACAGAGACATGAGCAGGTGCTGTTTAGATGTTGTTTGATTGTTTTCTTGAATTCATGGACATCGGTAATATTTCTGAGAGGCATGAGAAGTTTGTTCCATTGGGTGGTGGGAGAATAGCTATAAAGATTCTGTTCAATTAATTTTTTAGGTTTGTAAATCTGTAATAGGCATTGGTCAGAGCTTCTGCTGTATCAGGAGGGATATAAGGGGATTAGTGTAGAGATACTAGGCCAGGAGGAGGGATTGTTCAGGATAGAGTGGATGATGAGAAGTTGAGTAAATAAGAGGTGGTTAGGAATCTCTAGCCAGAGTGTCCTCCGAGTGTGGCAGTGGTGAGACTAAGAAGGCAGATTTGTTGTGGGTGATTTCTAATTTGAAGAGAAGTTAAGACTGTAAATTAGTTAGAATTTGTGAGTCATGAAAGAGTTTGGGAAGGAGGTGTGTGTGTGTGTGTGTGTGTGTGTGTGTGTGTGTGTGTGTGTGTGTGTGTGTGTGTGTGTGTGTGTGTGTGTGTGTGTGTGTGTGAGATTCTAGTGTCAGCAGTGAGGAACCTTTTGTTTCTATATAGCAGTCCAAACTTATGGTGGGCTTTCTTAATAGTGATCTACATGCAGGTCAAACTTGAGCTGATCATCTATGTTCACACCAAGGAGTTGTGTGTGGGTTTCAGAAGTGGTGGTAATGTTATTAAGTGAAGAGATGGTAAATGATAACTTGAGGTGGTGGAGGGATTTAGGGAGGAACAGGCGGAGTTTTGTCTTTTTGGGGTACAGTATGAGCTGTTTCTTAAGCTAGGATTCAGTGTGGTTGAAGGATTTCTGTGTAAAGGAGAGCAGGTCAGTAGGGTTGTTGGTGATGGAGATGACAGTGCAGTCATCTGCATTCCGCATGAGGGAGGACTGGGGACAGGATTGGTGTAGTTGGTTGGTGAAGATGTGAAAGAGAACAGGACCTAGACTTGAACCTTGAGGGAGACCCATTTTGATGAGGAGAAAGAGAGGGAGGGCAGAGAGCCATTTGACAGATTGCTGCATGTCTGTGAGGTAACTGTTGAACCACGAGATAGTTTCTGTGGATAGGTTGAGTTGGGACAGTTTGGAGAGGAGGATGGGTTGGGAGACAGTGTCAAAGCTTTTAGAGAGGTCTAAAAAGACACAGGACACTAGTTTAGTGTTATCTCTGGCAAGGGAGATGGAGTTACTAAAGGAGATGAGAGCTGTAGTGGTACTATGGTGGGAGTGGAAGCCATGCTGGGTAGGAGTGATCAAGTTTTCTTGAGAGAGGTAAGCTAAGAATTGTTTGTAAACACAGTGTTCAGACATTTTGGAGAGGGGAGAGAGTATGGCTATAGGATGGAAATTAGAGTGTTCTGTGAGATTCCTTCCTTAGTGGATTGGTATTGTCTGGAATTATTTCCAAATAGTAGGGACAGGAATTCCCTAATGGAGTGATTTATGAGGATGGAGGCTGGGTATGCTATAGATTTGGCAGCAGTCTTTAGGAAGAGGGATGGCACATTTATCAGCTGATGGGGAGCATGGATTTTAGGTAAGGAGAAGGTTTTTAATGTAGCTGGTAGGAAGTGATGTCAGTGAGAAGGGGGGATGGTAGGGATGAGAGATTGGGTGGGTTGGAAGTATTTATAAGTTTGCTGATGGTATCAGTGAAATATGAATTGAAGAGAGTAGCATTTTCTAGGGGTGTGTTAGTCGAGGAGGGGTGGGTGTAGAGGGATTGTCTGGGAGGAGAATCTGGTTGATAGTATCCAGAACTGTTTGGGTTTCTGTGTGTAGTAGTTTGGTGTGTGGCAAAAGTTTTTTTTTTTTTTTTTTTTGTCATGGATAATGTGCTTTTTAGTCAGATTCTGGAGTTCGCTATATGTGTGGAAGTTGGCAGGAGATTTGGTTTCGGTCCAGAGTTTCCATGCATTATCTTTTTTGTGTATTAGAGACTGAGTAGAGTTAGTGAGCCAAGGAGAGCACCAAGATTTAACTCTGACTGTTCTTGGAGGGGCAACAGAGTTTAGTGGGTTAAGGAAGATGGAGCTGAATTGAAGTACAGCTTCATCTAGTGGTAAAGCTGATAGGAAGGAGCAGTCTATAGCTAGCAGAGAGTTCTTAAAAGCTTCAGAGTCAAAGCTAGTTAGCCTTTGGCATACTTCAAATTTCTGAGGTCGATGGTGGTTTGGCGAGAATCTTTGGATATGTATTGGGCTGTGGTCACTTATGGAGTTTGGTAGGGATTCAGGGTGGTGATAGAGGTGAGAATGATGGAGCTGGTATTAGTGGGCTTATGATGAAAAGTGGGGGAAGAGATATTCCTATAGGTCTATGCTGGTGGTAGGGTAGTTAGAACAGAGGGTAAGCCCGCTGATATTGACATCACCAGAAATGATGGTCTCATTGGGTATATTGTCAGACAACCATTGAAGAATCTGTTCTAATAAGGGAATGTTATCTTCTGGGGAGTATGTAGACTGCGACCATCATTAGGGTTTTGTGCTTGTTGAGTTTGTAATTAGCCATAATGTGTCCAGCTGGGTGAAAAGGGGGGGTATTGTATGGGGGTTAGGGTCTGAGTACACAATGGCAACACCACCACCTTTTTATGTGTTCTGTCAGTGCATAACATGTTACATCTTGGGGGGAGAAATTAATTGTCTATGTTGTGTGGTTTTAGCCATGTTTCAGAGAGTGTAACTATGTTAGGGGTAATATTGGTCTTTCCAGGAGTGGCATTCAGTTGTCTTATTAACAATACTATGGATGTTGATGGAGTAAATGGATAGTTGTTTGGGGTTATGGTTAAGTGTGTGCATAGAGCTTGGATAGGCAGTGGTAGGAGTTGATGGCTTAATATAGGGACCTGGGTTGGGGTGAATGCCACCTGAGAGTTGGAGGGTGTTAAAGGGTTGGAGGAGAAGTGTGATAAAGGGATAGAAAGAGAAGGTTTTGTTTGGTTCTGTAAAGCATAGAGATGATAGGAAGTAATTTGATTTTGGGGAGAGTGAATTTAGTACAGGAGAAGAGTGATGTGGTAGAGGAGTAAATGGGTATATGAGTGTCTAGTGTAGTAAGAGGAGGTTGGGGAGCAGGGATGTAGGATTAGTTGAGTGCGATATGAGATGAGGTCGGAAAGGAGTAGAAAAAGACAAGATGCAAGGAGGGGGAGAAGAGGGGATGAGAGGAGAGGAGGGAACATGATGGAGGATTAAGGGGCGAGAGTGTTGTAAGAGATAGTGATGAAAGTGTGATTGCAGGAAGGTTTGTATGAGTGTTAAAAACTGGAGAGTGGAGGGGAGTAGTGGGTGGAGTGAGGTGTAATACATGGAGATGTAGGAAGGATTTAGATGGGAGGGACTGGGCTTAATAGGTTAAGGTGCACAGGACGTTAGAGGGTAGAGGAGGTGGGGTCAAGATGGTTAGTTATAAAGGAAATTGAACCGGGATGGGTGGTAATGGGGTGGGATAGCAGAGCAGAGGCAACCCAAGCATAGCAAGGGTGAATGGATTGGGCTGGACCAGATCACAGGAACAGGCAGAAAGTAAAACAATCAATCACTGGAGCCATGAGTATAAGAAAAAAGATATGGCTGACTACTAGATTCTATTTAAGAGATTAAAGCTAGGCAGGAGTGTAGCAGGGAAATATGGCCCAATGGTGTGCTAGTGATGCTTTTATGTCCAAGGTATTCATTGAGTTATCCCTTAATTAGTCTGTTCATTTTCCTTCCTTTTTACATTCTCTGTAGTCTGCCAGTGAGAATGTTCTTTACACCTTGGACTTGCATAGACAGCTCAGATATTATTTAGACAGAACTAAAGTTATTTGCACATCAGAACTTTTTTTTGTTTCTTTTCATCCCAGGACTTTAGGTCTGGCTGTTTCTAAGCAAACCATCTCCTCCAAGACTTCTAAGGGCATTTACTTTTGTTATTCTTTTCAAGGCAAATTAAGTTACGCTTTAACATATTCATTAATGACCTCCATATTATCATGAAACAGGCAAACATAGTTCAGTACATAGATGATCCAGCTATAATCTGCTCTGCATCAGCACTAAAATCCCTCCAAGAAACCATCCAAGTGTCCTCTGTAGAATCCTGGCTAAGCACAGCAGACCTGCTCCTTCCTAAATGCTAAAGAGACCAAAGTTATGCTGTTCATACCAAAACAATATAATGATTAGAAAAATTAAGTTCCACATTGTTTCATCTGACAACAAAGCTGTTTTGCATTTATGTTTTATTGTTCAGCAATGTATTCTCTGGTCATATTACTACCTGTCTATTAATATTGATAAGTTTTACTATATCTGTTTTCACAAAAAAAAAAAAAAAAAGAAATAAAAATATTTTATACAAAAAAAAGAAAAGAAACCATGACAGAAGCCAAAGTACTTGAAGTAGTCATAGATGACAAACTCAGTTTTGACCAAACATATTCATTAAGCTATCAAAAAAAACACACATACAAAACTAGGTTCCCTATTTAGAGCAAAGGAATATCTTACAGTATTCACAGGAAGATCCATAGCATCTACTTATCTAATCTCCACTCTTTAGTATGCAACCCCCCCATTTTCACAAATCTTAGCAGTATCCTCATTTCCAAACTTGAAACATACTATAATAATATTTACCATGTACTCACCCACCAAAATCCATCACTGCACAGCCCTGAAGGAACTTAACTGGCTGGAACTCCCAAACCAGCAAACCTCCTCTCACCTCACTACAGCCTACAAACTTGTCCATAAACCAGGTAGCTGCCCCTCTTTAAAAAAAATGTACATACAGTCATAGCATAACACGATGCTCCAATAAGAAATCCCTCCTAGCTGTACGTAAATCAAAAAAACTTCACTAATAACTCACTGTAATTTTACTGTGTTAAAAACTAAGGAACTTGACTCCACTACAGCTAAAACTTACGGAAAATAACAAATGCTTTAAAAGATGAATAAAAGAGCACCTACAACACACCTGGCTCTGCTCTTCCTCTTCACCTGGTTAATACCTACCAAAGTAACTTATTAAGCTACTGTACCTTGAACAAAACCATGTCCCACTCTTTCTAACTCATCACATATGGAACCCCTCATAATGATGAGCTTCACTTTTCTCTTCTACTGTAAATAATCATTATACCATGACCCCCCATTAATATTCCAAAACGTGCACACTGATTGACCAGCGTGCACGTTGTAAATCGACTTATACTAATGGAAAAAGGTCCAGTCGCTCGGACTTTTTCCATTAATATAAGTCTCTTTTAAAACACTGTCTCGCTATGTTAAGAGTTTAACATAGCGACACAGGTTTAAAAAATCTCCGTTGCTTTTTTTAAAGCTGTCTCGCTATGTTAAACTCCTAACATAGAGACACAGTGTATAAAAAGCAACGGAGATCTTGCTTTCTCCATTGCTTTTTTTTTAAACCTGTCTCGCTATGTTAAATGGGTTTAACATAGCGAGACAGCTTTAAAATAAGCAACGAGATCTCCGTTGCTTATTTTAAAGTTGTCTCGCTATGTTAAACCCATTTAACATAGCGAGACAGGTTTAAAAAAAAAAGCAACGGAG